>NW_009260611.1:210952-230838 GCF_000687185.1 Egretta garzetta
AATCTGCATCTAATGAATACACACGATTTTGGACCCTACACCAAGTAGTCTGAGCTGAGTAAATTCACTGCTTAGACCTCCGTAAGATGACTTTTCACAAATACTTGCAGCTTGTACCGAGCGCCAGTTTCTCAATTTACTGTAATTGGGTGTCAGGGCAAAGTCGAGCAGCGAGGTACGGAGTTTCAAGGCTGTTCCGTGTTAAAGTTACTGCTGATGCTGGAGGCTGTTGAGGGTGTCTAGCAGCCAGCTTCCAGAATCTCGAAATGGAGGAAGGGAGAGCTAAGGGGTCTCAGTTGTCCGTGGGGAAATGGGAAGGCTGGTCTGTGTGATGGATGCTCCTCTTGGGGAAGCAGCCGACGCTGCCTGGTACCTCCTTGCGCAGCAGGAAGAAGGGGTGACCCAGCAAACCAGTGCAAGACTGGAGGATGGGGCCTGGGGCTTCCTGTAGCTCAGTGCTTGCTGGTTTCTTCTGTTGCTGCAGGGGGAGATCTTGAGACGCGCAGGTGCCTCTGGTGCAGAGCGAGCTCTGGCTGTCCGGAGCTGTGTGCCTCTGCCGGCTGACCCTGAGCATCCAGCTGGTTCGGAGAGAGCTGGGTGCTTGTTTTCTGCTTGTGCCCCTGTGTGCTGAGAGAAAGGCAAGAGCAGGAAAGGCAGAAGCTGTAGCTGCTGCTTGGGGCCTTTGCCTTCTTCACTTAAGGCGTTAGCAGAGCTAAGGCTGAAGTAAGTGTTCTGCCTGCTGAGGGCAGATAGCATGAGGGATTTTAGGTTCAGTTCTGCCCATGGTTCATCCTCTCCTGTCCCCCTCTTCTGGCTTCTAAGTTAGGGAGTTGTGATTTCAGCCTTCGTGAGTGACCCTCGCTTGCAGAATCACCTGCATCCGAGTCACTTTTTCCCTTAAGACTGAAGAGGTTGAAAAGTGCTTCCCACCCTTTTTTAAAGAGAACTCAAGAAAAGACAATATAAATGCTGCTTTCTAAAGGACTGCAAGTGGCGATGGGGCTGCTCTAGTGTGGCCAGAGGTGGGACGGGTGGGATGCTTTGCCAAGGCGATCGCCTCTGGTACGAGGGGGAGGCTCTCCACAATGCTGCTGCTGTGAGGAGCAGCTCTGTGTCACCAGGGGTGGGTTTGGTCCAGCTGGGGACCCCTGCCTGCGCACTGGCCTGTGGCCAGCAGGATCAGCTGTCTGGTGTTTGGCACCTTATAGACCTGGGCAGACAGAAAAGTGAAGCCCACTGCTAAGTGGCCTGCTGGCCATCATCTGCGCTGCAAAATGGGAGAGGTGAGTTCTGCAGTAACCAGCACGTAACTACAGAATTGCACAGCCTCCCACCAAAGGCAAGGACAAACCTGCCATTAGTGGTAGATGCAAATACGGGCATTTCCTCATTTTTGTTTCCTGTTTTTTGCTTTAATTGCATTTAAGGATAGTTCACAGTATTAAATGTAGGCAATACATGAGGCAATGGCAGCAAGTGAGCCTGTGTCTGTGACTTGGCTGCTCTGGGAGGTGGCTCGGCTTTGCTGGTGGAATGGGAGATGTGCCCCAGTGAAGGCTTGTTCTGGCCCAGCCTGGGGCAGGTCTTCATGCACTTCAGAGAAAAAGAGGAACAACCTACTGGCTTTGTATCTGGTGGCCCATGAAGCAAAGTCACCAGGAAGTGAACATGCAGAACTACCTTCAGCAGCAAATACTTCAGCCTGACTGCTTAGGCGTGGAGTTCACCTTCACATGACTGCCATGAAGTGTAAACCTCAGGTGACCTCTTCCCCAGCTCTTTTGGGCTAAACATCTCTCGAGAAAGAGATTTGCCCTCAAACGCTTGCGCTTCACACAGAAAGGTAATGCAGGAGCGAAGAGAATTCAACTTGCTGTACCTATTTTTATGGGAAAAGACACCAGAGAGATCAGTGCAGTTTGGGGTTCCCTACAGCAAACATCCACTGCGCAATCAAGGCCAACAGCAGCAGTTTTGAACTTGCACATTGGGATAGAGCGAGCAGCTGTGAAAGCAGGCAGCACTGGGGTACAACCACCCAGGTGTTGCAAAAGGTGGAATGGGAAGCGAAAGCTGTCACCTGCTGAGCTTCCACTGCACAGGAGGGAATTTACTCACAGAATCGAGGCTGTGTGTCTCTTTCAAAGCGATTATGAAAACTGAGGAAGGATGTCAGTCCCTAAAAAGAGCAAAATATGTACAGGGCTGTGGTTTGGGGAAATGAGAACATGGTCTCAAAACTCAACCACAGTGAGCCAGGTGAGCTGGGCTCCCCAGCAGGGCCAGAAGCGCCCCACACCCTGCCTGTGTGGTACAGCACAGTCAAATGGACCCAGCTACAAAACTGAGGCAACTTCCCCTAATTTCTCTTTTTTACTCTCAGTAGCAGCTACCACAGGCTGCTCTGCTCCCATGGCTGTGGCTGGTGCCTTCAAGCTTGGAGAGACTTGGTGGTCTTTAACAGGGGCCTGAAACTGCACCTGGCCCAGACAACCATGCTCTGTAGGCTCTTTGAATCCAAGTATGCCTTTCCTTGAGTCCTCAGTGCACACCTGGGAGATGTAGAAGACTGCCCAGCACTCCATTGCTGAACAAGAGATAGGAGCCAGCATGGCTGACCCTTTTCCTTCTAGTCTTCTGCTGAGGTCTTCTGGCTGAAAGCCATGAAGCACATACCCCAGGCTTCAGGGGACAAGAGGGAAGAGCCCCAACAGTGGTTCCAGGTGGGGCATTTGAAGAGCAGGGCCAGGTATGCAGCAGTCCTGCACCAACACCCCTCGCTCCCTGCCTGTTGGGCTGGGGCCGTGCACTGCCCCGCAGCCCTCCCCTAGCCCAGGGCCTGCTGGCAAGCACGGCAACCTCCTGCCGCCTTCGGTTTAAGAACTGCACTGAAGAGCAGAAGGCTTATACCTGAAAGGGAAAAGGGAAGCACGTGCGCTTAGAAGTACTAAAGGTTTCAAATACAGTCCCACCAGCACCACATCACAACAGCCTACGTGGGCAGGAACCGCTGTCACCCTGACCTGCAGGGCCCTCTTCCAAGGGCAAGGTTTGTTGTAGTAGCCGTGTCCCCTTCAGTCTAAGTCACACACAAGGGCCCAAGCAGTTGTCCCAGAGAGGCGGAAGGGGTGGGGGGGGGCAGAAGAGGAATTGCTTCAGCTGCCATGGAAGTGCTCACAGAGCAGCCGCCGCAGGAAACCCTACCAGAGCAGCCGGACAGACAGGATACGATTCCTGGAGCAGCTTCAGCTGCCGTGAAAGAGGATGCCCTGGCTCCCTCCCCACCTCTTGCCTCAACATCACTCAGTGCCTTTGCAGGCGAGTAGTGATTTGGGTCAGTGCGCAGAGTCCATACATAATGTAACCTTAGAAAACAACAATTAGTTCCTGGTGTCTGGGCAAGCAGGAGCAGCCTCCTGTGCAGCCACATCTGCAAGGCACAGCAGAGGGCGGGAGGAGAGGGAAGGCAGGACCCTGCAGCAAGGCCTTTAGATTGGTTTACAACAATTGCGTAAGCATTCGTTAGGGAGCGTAACCGCAGGGCTTCAAGCCAAGAATATATCATGCCAAAAATTATGAAAGCATTTGAATGCCTTCCTGCTGGGTATTCTGCAAACTATCCTTTGCTTGGTCTCTCCCAAGGAGAAACGCCCCTGTAGCAGAGCATCTTCTTCCATGGACCAGTTCCTGCATGTGCACATTTCTGCTCTTTTTCTTTTTTAAAACTCGTCAACTTGAATTAGACAAGATCAAAGAAATTCACAGACTCTGTCAACTGCCCTTTTGTAATAGTGGACATTACCCTAAGAACAGCATGAGGCTTCACATTTAAGTTGATATATAACATAGCCAGCATTGAATGATGTCTTCCTGGTAGAAAGTTGTATTCCTGTGGACATGTGATTCCATAGCGCGGCCAGTTGATGTTGTCATTGCTCCTTATAAATGCCCCAGTCTGTGTTACTGTCCCACGGCACTCCCAAAATACAAGGCAGCTCCAACCACAGCTGCTAATGGAGCACATGCAACCACCACAAGTGCTGGAACATCTGAATAATGACATCAAGGAACACAGCAAATACCACATCTTACAGAAAATGTTAAGGCATCCATGATGCTTTAAATAACCGAGGAAGCCTGGACTCCAGTTATTGCTCCACTGATTAATAAAAACATCAATAAAAGCACAATGGGAGGCACTAGGAGCAGTGCTTGTCATTTATGCGTTTGACAACCATCTGGGAAGTTTCATTTCACTGCAAGATCGGTATTTGTATTTAAGCTCGGGCAAAATATTTCCACGATAAGCAAGCACTGACTGCCTTAAGGGCCTTCCTAGGCAGAACCATCAAGACACTCATTTGACAAGAAATGGGATTATGGAGAAAAGCTTCTGTTAGCTGACACATTTGATATATGTATTAAGAAAAAAAAAAAAAATTAAGAACCACAGCAAGTGAAGGAAAACTAAGGCTATGCTTTTTTGGTTGCTTCCCAGGTGTCCCTAAATACTGAAGTGCAATTTTGTGCTGGGTTTGATCTTTTCTGGCTGCAGGCTACTGCTAGGAGATGTGATCCCATTCTCACCCTTCCCTGCCATCTGACCTAGCGCTCACACAGGCAGAACCCAAGTTTGACACTACTGCTGGGGAGGACAAACTAGATGAGAAAACAAAATTAGCCTTTCAGCAGCTCAGCAAATGGAAGGAATGCATCATAAAACTGCACAACCCCTGGATTCTGTGCAAGAGAATTGGTGAAACAGCCTCTAGTGGAAGCAGCCCCCAGTTAAGCTAAATGAAGTGCAACACAGAACCATACTCTGAATCAATTTTGCCTGTTTTCAGGTGACAACTGTCCCTTACTGCACTACTGCATTTGCTGCTGATTTAGCTGTTTATCCAAATGGCACTTTCTGACAGGCCAATGCTGATTCACCCTACAACAAACCAACATGTAACTTTTAAGTGCTTTTGCATTATTCCCACTCTGACATGTGACATTACTTCAGAGCACAGTGGGACGAGCCTTTCTTCAGCAGCCATACTGGCTTAAGTGGAGTTTTACCCTTCTCCAGCCCCCTGGCTACATCCTTGGGTGTTCCAGTATTTGAAGTTGTGCAGCTTGTCAGATGGCAACACAGCCACCTGCATGAGAAAATTGATCTGAGCAGGAAAAAAAAAAAACCCCAAACACAAACCTTTCCCTCCCCAGCTTATTTTGACCACAGCTCAGTTTCCAGCACTGCTTATGCTTTCACTTCTGCCAACTTTTCCCTCCCCCACCCCCAGCACTCAAACTACTGCTTAGGCCTTACTGAAACCTAGCAGGTTTTCAAAGGTAAAGTACAACAAACCAAAACTAGTTTTTGTTTTGGTGCGCTGATTATATCCACCTCAGAGCAATGGTCCTACTATAAAGAAGCATATAGGTACAAACAGCAATATTACTTGTATTAGAATATCATAGGCAAGAACAACACAACTAACTAGTAATACTTCATTTCTAGACTCCAAAAAAGTCTCATGCCAGCATCATGTCATAATAGTTTGAGACCAGATTTTGTCATCTTGAAGATAATTTGTATTCAAAATATTGAATCCCTTTTATATTAGTTAATGAAATAGCTATGAAATGCAGCAGAAAACATTGTTTAATAGGAAAGAAAAATGATGCAAGTGGCTTATAGTGAGAACCCCAGCACTGCGAGGTACAGCTCTACAGTTCCCAAACAGAAGAAAGGACAGTTGAGCACAGAGTTGTTCTCGAGTTTAGGGAAAATACATTTATAAGCCCTTTGGGGAATTTCATTAATTGAAGGGGTGGGGGGAGGGTACAGCAAGGTCCAGGACAGTAGTGCTGCTTGTTCCATTTCATGTTAAATGGAGTCTTTCAGGATTCTTGCTTCAGGGCAAGAAAGTAGCCACAAAGTGCTGTGGAGGGAAAACGCAGGCTGTGAAACCCCTCCTGCTTAGTGCTGATAAATCTGGCCGAAATATTCTTGTTCTGCAGTAGAGTACTTTGAACCTTTTTAAGACCATCCAGCCCATTAAGTGGTTTTAAGTCTGTGAAGATGCTGGAAGCAGGTCTGACCTTCAGTCTCTGAAGGAGTTGGGTAGAACAAATAAGTGCTTTTATAGCAGCAAACGATTAGTTTTCCAAGCAGCCGCCAAGCATCTGAGACAGATTTATTTAGTATTCAAAAGTGTTGATCAAGCTCAAAGACTGACACATAATAATACATACATATTCTTAAACAGAAACTAGCATAGGGAAATGACAAAGTTAGCTTCTCTGGTTAATTTTATGTAGGCTTATCCCAGAAAATGACTGGAACAGCAGGGGAAGGAAAAAAAAAAAAAAAAAAAAAGAAAAAAATCACTTCTACTTGCTAGGTTTTAGCCAGGACAAGTCTGTCTAAGCAACTGGAGAAATACTTCTGGGCATCTCTAGATGTTTGCATATCCTGATGACTGAAAAAAAAAAAAAATACTGTGGAGCTGTGTTCACCAGGAAGACCACATACAGCTAGTAAGAGCAGTCCTGGAGTCACTCAGAGAAACAGCTGACACTGGAAACAGCAAACTGGCTCCAAACAAGGATATGTAGCTAGGATTTCTTGTGGACAAAAGTAAAATCTGGTAGAAAAAGACATCCTAATTAGTATGACTACCAGATATCAAAAAAGTGCCCAACGGCTCTGAGACTGTATGCTTAGTCAGCTATTACAGGGATCGATGCGCATGTTTAGAAAGTGACACCACCACTTACAGAATGCACATGGCAGCAGCACAGGAGAGTAAGCAATCACCTACACGCCTGCTAGCAAACCTTTCCAGCAGTTGATATATGTAAGTACTGATTGCATAATGTATTTTCAAATAATTCTTATTCAAATCAGGCTACAGAGGTTAGACTGTCAAAAGGAAACCAGATGTATAGCACCTAATACACTGTCGATGCAAGAAAACGATGACAAAGAAGCAGCATAAGAAATACCTGTCCATGAGATAGGTAACAGAGAGCCTGATGCAGCAATGTGTGCGATACGCCTGAGTATTGCAGAAGTGACTAATTGCATAGAAGTGCTTTGAACAGTAAAGCAGGAGTTACTCTTCACATAAAAGACGACTTGTTTCTGTTGAAGACACCAAATACTGTTGAAGTATTACACTTGAAACTCGGCCCTGAAAAGATTCACAGTGTCACCAGAACAGCCAGATACACCCACTGTCTGGGGCAATATACTGGACTTTCTCTTTACTGCAACCTAACTACACTTCTCCACAGCCTACTGCAAATGCAAGCATACACAACACACACAAGAATCAGGTGAAACAACTGAAGTACTACCTTGTACATGACCCCAGTCCTCTTTGAAGCATATACATATTTAAAACCCCCCCAATGTATTTTGCCAAGCACAAGTTGTTAGTTCAAACAAGCTTATTCACATAAACTTTCTCCATTAAAAAAAGCTTTTCCTTTGTATGGCTCTTCCCTCCCACAAATTTTTGCTTCTGCTTTTTGAGTTTATTATGATTCAGTGATAAGATCCATGAATGTGAAACAGTCTCAACATGGTCTTCATCTTGATTTCAGACATTCGGCTTGAAAAATCCAGGATATCCTCTGCAAATATATCCAGAAGAGTTCATGAACTTATTATCTCAATCATATTTTGAATTAGCAGAAGACAAACATTGAAAACTTTATTTTTTAATTATCTTGACAAGAAAAAAAAGAAGGGTCAGCTGAAGAGCTTTGCTCTATTTGATTACTCAAATGGATTCCAACTCCAAGTATATTAAGATACCTACTTTTATCAGTCTCATTCTGGGTTGTTGTGATTATTATTTGACTCCGTACATGTTGCTTGAACTTCTCGCCAAAGTAATTTGTACTGACCTCAAATTTAACAGATAATCAACAAGTGTAATATACATAACATCAAATCAGGAATATCTACACTGATCAAGTTGTCACAAAAACTTCTTTCTATTTAAATTGATCAAGTTCTTTTTAAAACTATTATTCCATTGTTCGAAGATTACTCATACTTACTGTAGACTAATTTCATCTCACATACTGTTCATAAAGTAGCTTTGCGTTTCAAAAGAACTTTGTCTTTGCCAAAACGACCATGAAATCAGTTGTGTCAATTATACAGTTTTCTCTAGTTCCTTAGTTTTACTGCCTCAATTTACTCAGAGGAAAGCATTCACTGATGCTTTGATTGCCACAAAGCAAAACATACCTACAGATAAAACACTTTTTTTTTTTTTAAAGTTGAGGGGGATTCAAACACACAATCAATACTTGTTCTTTACAATAAAGGCATCCAGATACCATGCCAAAGAACAGTTATTTAGTCACAGCAAACAAGAGCTATTGTGGTAGCTGAAGAGCAAGCAGCTGCGTGAATTTCTAAATGCGTTAAAGCATCTTCATAGCTCCTCCAAATTAAGTTACTTAACCAAATTTGTAAAATTTAATCATACCTATTCTCTTTGTTGCAGTAATTGGTGAAACCAGTTTCGTATCTTGTAGTATTTCCTGCCTTGGTTTCCATTTCCTTGGCTTTAGAAGAGTCTACTTTATGATTATACTTGGACAGAATCTACAGGAAACATTAAAAGGTAATAAAAAGAATTATTTAAGAACTCAAAACAGGATTACAGTTTATACATTTTTAGTAAGTAGCAGAGAACTTTCTTTTTGAAGAACAAAATTTGATAGAATTAAGCCCTTTAAATTTTACTATTAAAATATCAAAACTATTTAGATAAAAAGGTATATTAGCTGACCTGTCGAACATCATCTGGTATCCTTGTTATTTCTGGAGGTGGAGGAGTATCAAGTAACTGGTCATAGTGTTTTATTCTGGGAGGAGAAGGGTCTCCAAAATGTTTAAGATACTCATTAGAGCTCACAGCAAAAGGAATGCTATCTTCTACATGTTTTTTATCTGCTGCATCATTCGATGTCACTGACTCCGTTTTTTCCCCCTGCTTTACCTGCTGCAAGAGAGGTATTAAATGCCTTCAGTTAATTTACTCATCTTAGGTACAGTATTTAATAGATGTTCTTACAAAATTATAGTTAGAAAGATCTTCTACAATGACATAAGAAAAAGCAGTATTGGAAAAGAAACCCAAACTGACATTTGAAAAACACTTAGAGTAAAAACGTGCGAAAATGTACATAATTGCTACTTACTATCTTAGCTTCTGTTTTTAGCCATCTTGTTTCAAAATCTGGAAACTGTGGTGTTTGTGCATGGCTGGGAAGAGGCAGTTCATTTGTCTCCAGTGACCTTGATAATACTGTTCTGTTTGTTCTGGAAGGGATTTTCACATCAGGAGTACAGAATACAAGTACCATAGGAGAAGCCATCCAGTCAGCTGCTGAAATTAAACAAGAGGGAGGAGGAGAATAAAAATAAATACATACACAATGCAAAATAAAAAAGAAAAAAAAAATCTAGTCACACTACTGAATATAAATGAAAAAGCCCAACTTAAATCCACATTGGTTTATCTTCTCATATATTCAGTTGTCACTATGTTTGTCCCAAGGTCTTCACGCATTTTCAAGAGAACATACTACATCTCCTCTCAAAGAAGTTTTAGCACTACTTTTGAAAGATCTAAGTCACTGTCTTGTTAGCCTCTTTCAAAGAAGTTTCTTTCCTATCTTTAAACAGATCTAATGGGTATTCTCAGAATAAAAAAGACTAAGGTGGCAAAACAGTATTTTTATTCAGATAAGGATGGATACGAGTAGAAGAATGAGCAAAGATTTATACTGAAGTGAGAAACTTTTCCATGGAAGCCACCAACATCTCATTTTCTAGCCATTAGTACTCATACAATGACTGGGCCTGAATTAACTACATTTAACAGGAAACACAGTTTATAAGTTTACCATGGGTTTACAATGCATTTACACATGCATTACGTAAAGATGCTTATGTATATTTATTTCACATATTTTTATCTTACCGTTCTCAGCTGTCACTTTTGGTTTTGGCCCAGGAGTAACCATGATTTCCCTGGGTGTCATTTCTCGTACACTCACTGCATGATCATCTTTTTTAACAAACCTGAAAACCAAACCCTTCAATTAGCTCTCCAAGTAATATGAAAAAAAATCACAATTAAAATAATACTGTCCATCTGATCACTTTTCTAGTATTTGTTCATCAACATGCAATTCAAAAATTCATTTCCTCAAAGATTTTTTTTTTTTCATAGACTTTCAATCTAGGATTCTACTGCAGCATTTTGTAGCATGCAAATGGTCAGTCCACCTACAAATTATCAAGTACACTGAGATGTCAATCCGAGGCATAAAACCCCCCATATGAAACAACAACAAAAAGGTGTAGGCTCAATTTTCTTTGTCCCAGATGATCAATTCTGTGTTAGGAGTATTGTATATTATTTTCAACTGCCTGTTGCCTACAAAATTCTAAACAAGAGGAATTCTTTTTGGCTCTTAACCTACTAACATTATTGTGAACACTAAAAGATTTTTAATGAAATAAACATTTCGTTTAAGTTTGAATAAGATTACTTGTGTTAATCACGAGCCGACTTAAGATTGAAAAGCTATCTAATATCAATTCCACAAAACTTGAAACTGAAATCTTTAAAATTCTTTTTTCATATCCAAGATATTCTAGTGGAAGAAGGGTATAGGCAGTTAAGAGACAGTACCAGAAAAAATTGGAAGCTTAGCTAAACTCTACAAAGAATCTGTCTATAAGAAAATTATTTTAAATGTTTAGAAATTTATCTTAACCATCAGAAACAGATACAGAGCTTCTCCACAAAAACTTAAGCTTAAAAAAAAAAATCTATTAGTTAAACATTTTAACTCTAATGACTTAATGTCATGACCTCTCGCATATGCCACTAATTCTGAATCCATACACAGCTTTAACTTTAGTCACAGTTGGCCTGTGTCCATCTGTTTTGGTCATTAATATTGATGATATCTTAAAGAGCATCCATGGTGTAACTAATTTTCAACAGAATTTTATCATCATCATTAGGGGCATGGCAGACTGCTAGTGTGATTGGTTTTTTTTCCTTTAATTATATATAAATATCAATAGTGGACTGTCTAATCATTTCACTAGAAGGCACAGAAACAGAATCTGCACTTGTGGAGGTATCAATTTATAAATTGCAGCCATAATTAAAGCTGAAGGTCACATTTAAAACAGTTCTCATTAAATAGGAAAAATAGTACAAACCCACAAAAAGTTATTGATATCAAAAGAACTTAAATTGTGTGATAAGCTGAAACTATTTTAAAAACGTTATTTGAGAGGGAACAATTTTTGAATTAATATCTTTCAGGATTCAGTAACAGTTTTCCTGTTATTACAATTCCAATACTATAAAGCTTTATATACATTATAGTATTTACATAACCATTCAAAAGGAGATCCCAAAACTATTTCAAAAGAAAATCTTTTCACTTTCACTTTACCCCCAGTGATCTTAAAATTAAAAATGGTTCTTTGTTTTTCAATAATTTCTCTAAATACTAAATATTTAGCTGCAGAATGGCGAGTTTCTTTTAAATACTGTCAGCTTTAAAGTTTAATATGTTGCTAATACTAACTATAGAAACATCATCTTTGAAGTAAAGAAAAATACTTCTACTGCTATGGTGTTTTACACCTCACTGCTGCAAAATTCTTTTCTTTAATTTTAATTAGATCAGTGAAAATCTGGAGAGGTCTTTTCAACAGCAGACTGGAGCAAAAAGAGCAATTGTTTGTAAGGTGGGGCTTGGTAACATAAGAGATAATACGCTGTTTCTACAATGAGGCATTTTACTGAATGCTTTAGAAGTTTTTTCCGGGTCTATATTCCTAAAGCTTTTGAAACCTTTAAATTGGCTATGCAATATCTACTGCAGACAATATCCAAACCCCAGATTAAGGAAAGCAAAAGATCCCAGATATACTGTGCATTTTCCCTTGTAAAGAGATTGTGTATGGAAGATTCTTATGGTGTTGCAGTCAAGGGAAGGAGTGTATCAGAGACGTGTTTTCATGGCAGCGTCTGGCACTGCAAAAGGTATGTGAAAAGACATGTAGAGAGTTGAATAAAGACACGGGACTAACCAGCTGGTAGATAATAGCATATCACCTGCTTGAAGAAAAAGAGAAAGGCAATAGCAGCAAGAAATTAGTAGAGCAAGAAGAAGCTACAGAAAATTCTGTAGAGAAACAATTGGAAGTTAAATAATTTACTCACTCCTTGCTTGCCTGAGCTGTTTTACGAATAAGCGACATCGTATAATCTTCGTTCATACACATAGTATGTTCACTAATGCCAAAGTGTTCAAGTTTTGGTGTTACACACTCATAATCGTCCATCTTTAGCATGCATTTTGGTGTTCTGGGCAACATACGGGGGGTCTGTGTTTTTAGTGGAGTCCCGTTCTTTAAATTTTCTTGATATGCATTTGTTGTGTATTGTCCTTTCACTGCACTCCAGGGCCTGGAGAAAGCGTATTGTGAAAGACCAAAATCAGAAAGCTGGGGGTTACGCAGTGGGTCTTTGGGCACCAGTGGCTTCTCAGTACAAGCAGGAAGAGGAGGAACATCATCGGTTTTTTCTTCATCGGATTTATTCTGGACAGACACTGTCGAATCACTGTTAACTTCTTCCTCTGCTGTTTGAGAAAAGTAATAATAATAAAAAAAAAAGTTATGTCAGAAGTTTCTGGTTTAAGCTTCTTTCATTTTAAAACACTGAAGCTACAACAGATATTGAAAGCTCGTATCAGGCTAAGCTATATTTATAATATAGGTCACACATTTACTGAATTTCACTCTATTGGTAAATATTTCTAGGAAAACTGAAATTGAAAGATTTTTAATAGAATTCATCTCCCTGCAATCAGCAGGCAAGAAGTGCTAATCTTAAATACATTTAGGTGTTTTTATTTCAGTGCAAGAGTGAAAATTCATTAAAAATGTACAACATAAATGACAATGAAAACAAAATTTGTCTAGAATGGAAAAATTTTTTTGGGGAAAGAGCAAAGGCTGCCACACAGTACTAGAATGCTCTTTCTTCAGAAAAACAGTATTGAAGAAAGGTTATGAAGCAGCAGCTAAAAAACTCACGAAAGAGGGTAGCTTTTTAGATGACAAGAAGAGTCTACTGCAGAAATAACCAAATGTGTGATTTGTACACTTCCGTAGTTAAATAAACTGAAACACTCCAACATATTTGTGAATTTCTGAATGATGTAAGAAGCAGAGTGGGGGAAAAAAGGCTATTTAGAATAATATGGTAGAGGCATTACCTTTTTATGTGTATTGGTATTACATACTCAGATAAACTTAGCTTAAATACACATCTTAAGAATTAAATTAACTTGTAGCTCTGTTTAGAGTCTTCTTTAAAGGCAGAGAGAGGACAGAAAGGAAGCTGTTAGAAAATCAGAGCCTTCTGCCATATCTTTGTAAAACAGTTGTAGTAGCTTAACTCCGATGTGAATAGGGTCCACAACTACAGTTTTGTTTTGTGTAATGACTGGATAATGCTCAGTGCAAGGTTAAGGTGTGCCCTGCCAAAGGCTTCTTGACAATTGATTGGGCTCTTGATACTGAAAAAAGTACGTGTAGTACTGACAGTTGTAGTATTTTAAATTCACTTGGCACATCTGGATTTTTCACACAGGTGCGTGTGCACTTTCTGTCTGGATTAAGGATCTCCTCCCCTCCAATGATTAGGACACTACTGCTTCATAGATTGCCAGTGTCACCCGATCCCCATAAGTGCTTCTTTTATCCCATTTGTGCTATGGAGCACATTATTTTAAGATTTTATCTATGGTGATTTAAGTTAATGGAATCACCGCATATGAACACAAACTAATTTAGATGCACCTACAATAGTTTCCTATGCATTAGAAGCTGAAGCAGCATAGTTCTCTGGGTTATGAAAACATGATAGCAAACATATTTTTGGAATATAACTATTACTGGAGAAAACACCCACACACACTAACTTAAAAGCATGCCAGGAGAACGAACTACGTTTTTGTATTTGGTTTATTCTTATGGCACCAATCACAAGAGAATCTTTTACCCTCTGGATATTATTATAAAGCAAGTAACATAGATGTACTCGACCTCTTAATTAACAGAAATATACACATAGCTAGAGAAACATTTTAGAAAAGTACATCTGTCTTCACATACTGTACTGACAAGAAATATTACCTGTAGAGTCTTTGACACGTGGTTTGTAGCCATATTTCTGGAACAGGTCTCTTATTTTTCCAAGATCTGCTGCATTTCTTTGCATCAGTATTTCACTTGCCTTCATGAAGTCATGAATTGCTTGTTTTTCAGAGCAACTCTTACTAAGACTGGCATTAACATCTTCCTTTGGGGGTGGAGAGAAACATAGAAATACTAGTTTTCAAATCACCACATGGTAGTTGTTTACACATGAAGTACTTTGGGAACTTCAATTCAGATGAGGATAAGCAGCAAATTTAGGTCTGATCTATACCTGAAAACTAGGTTACAGAGTACCAGAAAATATACAGGGTATGAGTGTACAAAAACTTACAAAAGTTAAACTAAACTGACAGTTCACAGTATGATACTTACTGGCAACCTCTCAAACACAAATATATGCTTGTACTTGTAAAAATAAGAGATAACAGCAATTAGCTTGGACTCTTATTCCCTTCGTACAAAGAATTAGTGCAGATGGTAAACCTCAAGCTTATATCCTAGCTCACCCCTCAATTATTTCTAGACTTGCTCATTTCTTTAGCTCATTTTACCGACTTCTATTAAAGAAATAAAGAACATTCTTCACAAGTTTAACTTGAATGGCTGAAGGTACTGAAAATTCTGTGAAGATTTTCTTTATTCTAAGTGTTTATCATTGAACATAAACAAGCACACATCTTCTGTAGCGAGCTGCTGCTCCTGAATCCTTCTCCCCTACACCTTGGCACAGCTACAACTTCCCCATTATCTTTGTCCCCTGCTGAGCTGAGCGACATCAGTGATTGCAAACTAATAAACGCTGCTAGATCTACTTTAAGTCATCCACAAGTTTTTGGGCACTACCTTGACATCCACAGCCATTGTGAGGACTTAAGAGGTAAATGAATAAAAATAAGGGTCTGAACTGCTGACTAATAAAGCTGTATTGTGGCTTAATGATCAAAATAGAACTGTAAGTTTATGGAACATCCCCTCTCCACTTTTTCAAGAAGAAAGCGAGTTAAGACATTACCTTCAGAGTCCTGATTTCACAGTGGAGGTCATGTAAAACTCTTACTGGAGATTCATCTTCATAGTCTTTGATACACATGTTCACATAAAATGGTTTGGAAACAAAAATGGGGTATTAGTATTTCAGCATACAAGTGCATTCTACATCTGAACGTGATCTCCTGTATTAGAGATGTTGAAGTCATATATTAGAAAGAGGGAATAGAGATAGAGAAAACCAAAGAGAAACTAGTTCACATTGGGTACCTTGCACAGCATGAGACCGCAATTTGCACAGTGTGATAAATTATACAGAGAAACTGCAGGGGCTTCCCTGCAGTTAGGCAGCTAATACTGTAAAAATTAATGCATAGCAGATGTTGGTACAATAGGTCGGTCCCTAGTCTATGAAGGATTATTTATGCTAGATTTTTATCCTTAAAGAGCTTGAACTTAAAATAATAAAAATTGGGAAAAAAAGTGATCTAGACACCAGTGAAAAACATAAATCAATAAAAAGCTGAATTCTTCCACCTTATTTGCACATGGGCAGATGTTAGCATTGTTCACTCACACATGCAGCAGTCATTACTTCTTTCACTGGAAATCAAGGTTAATGCAAATAGTGTAAAAGAGGACACCTGCTATGTGACAAGACAGCACAGCAATAAAACCAATTAGAAGCTTGAGCTATCTGTGCAGAGAGGGAACAAGCCCTGCAAATACGTTGCCTTGTCTCAACCCATGAAAAAGAGTAGAAACAAGAATGCCATTCCTCATTCATCCCAGTTTCCCCCGTAATAAAGCTCACCGACAGACCCAGGAAGGAGCTCAGAGAGACAATGGCAGGAGGGGGAGAGCACAGCAATAAAACCAATTAGAAGCTTGAGCTATCTGTGCAGAGAGGGAACAAGCCCTGCAAATACGTTGCCTTGTCTCAACCCATGAAAAAGAGTAGAAACAAGAATGCCATTCCTCATTCATCCCAGTTTCCCCCGTAATAAAGCTCACCGACAGACCCAGGAAGGAGCTCAGAGAGACAATGGCAGGAGGGGGAGCCCAAGCAATACCCTGATGGCTGCTCCCAGGACCATCACTACAGTGTGGGACACATTATGGGATGCAGAGGAAAAGCAGTTTGGGATTGCACGGGACTTGTTATGGGATATTTCGGGGAGGAACCTTTGGGAGGCATTCAGGTTATTTGGGGAGGAACAGGTGTGGGAACACAAAGGGTTAGGGGCATAAAAGGTCTGAATAGTGAGCTGGTCAGTACACTGATCAGTTGTTTTTCGTGTGAGTGCTCTGAGTGTCTGTGCTCTGTGCCACTGCCCACTTATATATGTGTATACATGGTGTGTATGTGCCCTCTGTGCGCATGTGCCTGCTGGGAACACACCTTCAGCCTTGCTGCTGGCTTGGACCTGGGGGCATGGAGTGGCAGCAGCTCTGCCCCTCTTGGGCTGTTGGATCCAGCACGACGTATCTTCCTCTAACAGTATTAACCTTCAAAACTGTCATCAACTGCTATTAAAAGTAATCATTATGAAAAATAGATCACAAAATGGTGAAAATGGAGACTCATACCTCATGTAGACTATGTGAATGTAGTCCAATGACGGAATGAACATGGAATTCCAAAAGTTAGAATATCCAAAATTTCATTTTTACAAGTCTACTATCACCTTGCATAATTTTACATAATAAAGTATAACTGGATAAAATGCATCTTTTTTTTTTTTTATTTCTTCTATATTATTTATGTCCATTTAATTTCCTGGTAGGAATTTCAGAGCAACTGGTACTGCTTCAGAGTTTATTTATGCAGAATTGTACAACCAGGATATACTACTGTTTTAAACCCTGCTTTTAACCCTAACAGTCTGTACTTCAGTGCAGGAAGGATTAAAATTGTTAATCTAAGGGGGGTCAGAGAGTGGAACAGAGACGTGCAGTTGCCCCGTGGGAATGGTGTATACTGGGGTGGCTGGTCTCAGCAGTAGTGCTGGCTTGTGCCGTGTTAGAGCGCTTGGCTCACTCACGGGTTGATGAAAATACTGTGTAATGAGAGACCGAGGAGTTAGGCATGTTCAGGACTAATACAGCAGTTAATGAAGAACATGTGTGTCAAATCTAAACGTAGCTTGGCTTTTCGTGCCTCTGTGTTAAACCTGCGTATTGTGTGGGAAACTCTGTGCTTTCTGCATACGCTAGTTGGTCTAATAGATTGTTTTCCTCTGCAACCCAGATTTGCCATAGTTGAAATACAAGACTAGGTAATTGTATATACTAATAAGTTTAAGGAGAGACTGTGGTTCAAAACTTAATACTGAGGAAAGGTCGGACCTGGATCTGGAAGATAGACCTGGAAATACTCCCTGTTTTGAGAACACAGCTATTTGAAGAAGGAACGGATTAAGTGAATCCTTTATTTAATAGTATCTGGGACCGGATTTTTCATAAATAATTTATGGAGAACATGCTTTAATCTCAATGTAAGGATAACTGAGTAAACTATTTAGCTATATAAAGATTTCCATTTCCCTTTTCTGGTCTTAAGTTTCCAATCTGTCTGTCATTGTACTGTCTACTGTACATAATGCTTGGCTGTGAGTATCAGGTTCTGAACTTCAAACTTCAAAACAGCCAGATAAAAGGCAGTGGAGTAAGTATGTGCAGATTTTTCATTTTTCTTGTTATGTTTTTATATTTTGTCCCTAATATAATGAGTTTTTTATATTTTTGTCTATATTTTATAAGGCATCATGTTTTTAACAACAGTATTACTCCGAAAGAGAATTCCTGGAAAACAATGGATTGGAAAATACAGGCGACCAAGAGTGGTTACCCTTTCAATGAAGCAAGCGATGATCCGAAGGTTGGAAATTGAAGCAGAGAATGAATATTGGCTGAGTCGACCTTACCTGACACGGGAACAGGAGTACAAGCATAACACAGAAGAGAGACGTGCAAAATGGGAAGCTTTCAAAAGCCAGATGAAAGCCAAGTTTCCTGAGCATAGATATATGGCCGATCATTTAAACCACTTAAATGTGTCAAAAAAGTGGACATCTTGAATAAGAACGGCGTATTTATATTTGGCATGTATTACGCTCTACCGCGGGATCTGCTGTTGTACCTATTATGGGAGTTTTGTAATTCACTATAATAAGGGTAGATGACAAGTGAGACTTTGCTACAGTGTATACAATCTTACATTAAAAGTACTTGTCCTGCAGAACAGCCTATGTTTTCTTATTATCGTTTCTTTAGAAAAAGACGTGTCTTTCTGTGGCTCTCTGCCATCTGCCTGCCTTCTGTTCTTCGGGGGTTTTGCATAATGCAGCACGAGTTACCGAGTGCAATGGTGATGATCTGAATTAGATTTATGGCTTCACTAATTGCCTTTTGAAAGCTAGGAGAACACGCCCGCTCTGTTGAACGGGATTATCTGCCGGTACTGACCAGATGGCTCTTGGCGGTCACGCTCCCTTCTGAAGGGGTACTGTACACATCCATACTGGAGACCCAACGGACGCTGCTTAGGTACTGCTCGCTTCATGAGGTGCACAAGGACCAAGATGAACTAGAATTAGGTGTATAAAGCTGGAACTCACAGAAGATTGTAAAATGTTCCATTTTTTTTTTTTTTTTAAGCTTTCTGGAAAGAATTGTTGAATTTAAATGCCAGTGTCATTGTCAGTGTTGACTTGGGTGTTACTGCCCTCTCTGACAGAGATTATTTCTGATCTGACAGCTGATTCCTGTTTGAGTGGCAGTCTGATTTCTAAGTCATGCTTAGTGTCCTGAAGGAATATAGTCAGCCACAAGTCAGAGGTTTTTGTTACTTCTCAAGATCAAGTGACCTGGAAGATGTGTCAAGAGTGAGTGTGTGAGGTTTGTTGCAGCTGGGGTGTAAGAACTGTGGAACAGTTACAAAAACGTTGCCCAGGTAGGCAGTTTTTCTCACTGGTCTAACACACACATGCAACAGGTAAGCAGTTTTCAGGTTCTTTCACATACTTTTATTAAGTTGATGTTGCATTTGCTGATGATTTAAGGTGTCAAATCCATTTGTATTTTACTGTTCTGGAAAAGAGGCCTAAAACGGTACAACTTTAAACATGAACTGTACTTCAGAGAAGTATGAACGGCTCTGAACACTGATGTACAAAATCTTGAATGCACTTTCAGTGGTTATAAATGGCTTAAGATAACATTTTTATGGAACAGTATACATACTGGGAAATTGCACAGTACAATTAAAACATGAAGGAACTTCCAGGCAAAGTGATTTTATATTTAGTTCATTTATAAAAGCCCATTTAAAAAAGTTACTTCAAGTATTAAACTATAAATGGCAACATGTTTTCTGTGTGCATAGGACTAGTCCTATCTGTGACATACAAAAAAATACAATAAATGTGTCGTTATTAGGTACGTCTTTTACACTTCACCTCAATCTTAAGTACAGCTCATTACAAGTTTAGGCAGCACAATTAAAAACAGCTATGTGGAAGCAGAACAGCTGGGACGTTATGATTAGTGCAAATGTTGGTGACCCTTGCAGGCAAATACAAAAATAATTGCAGAGATGACCCAGGGATGTTTT
>NW_009260611.1:230882-274586 GCF_000687185.1 Egretta garzetta
TCATTCAGAAGATTTCAGTTTCTCACAATGAAGCTGATCGCAAGAGGTTAAGAGAGAGGAGAAATTCGAGAGTAACGGGCTCAGTGTGTAAGTTGTCAGCCAAGCCATGTAAACGGAAGGGGATCTGCATGTCACCGGGAACGCTTTGGTGCCAAAAAAGATGATCCCAATACTTCATCCCCAACACATCTGCTTGACTGCTGAGCACCTGCTCTCCATTTCTTGGGGCAGGGGATGGGAAGAAAGGTGGGGAAACCCCCAAAAACCAAAGAAAGCAATCCTGTAAACATTATCAGACTTTACTACCTAACGGAAACAAGATTCAAGTAATCGCTGCAGAAAACAAACAGCCAAACGCCAGTTTTAATCAGCACTAAAACTAACAACTTGCAGCTTCATTACATTTCCTGACAGTTACGTAATTAAGAAAAATGCATATAAAAGGCTGTCTATATATACAAAACAAATTGATAGAAATGAGTGTAGTAAATGTGTTCAGTATTAAAACAAATCACTTCATATGCAGCTGCTCTCTTTGGTGCCATTTAGGGAGAGAAGAGCCTTGATGTTGGTATTTTTTAGGTCCTGTGAAAGATATGTTCCTGCTCTGCACTTAGAATTAAAGTAGCTGCTACTCAGAACCTCTGCAAACGCATACTTGAATCCCCCAATTATGTACAATTTTAGAGGGTTTCCTCAGAGAACATCATATACTATGAAACTCAAAGTTGTTTTTTGGTTTTGTTTTGTAATAAATATGGTTAGTCAAGTGCTCCAGATCTAGGCAGATCTGGTTAATTTATGTCAGAGTCAATGCATCTATTGATAAATCTGCCAGGCGCTAATGCTGCTGCAGACGCTGCTCTTTTTTCCCTCCTCTTGGGGCTCTGCTGAGCTACAACTGGAGCGTACTTCAGATGGATCAAGTTCTTTGAGTGGATATGGAATGGTATTGAACTTAACCAAACCCTCCAACCCCCCCAAATACTACTCACAATACAGAAGAGCCGCACAAGATCAAATGAGGGAAGAAAAAGTACCTGAAAGTACCTGCAGGCATTTAGCATTCTGGAGAACGGGATCAGTTTCTAAGAACAGCATACCAAAAGTAGCTGGGTCCCCGCAAATTCCACACTCAAGGGCCAGCTTTAACAAAAATGTTACCATAATTTCTACTCAAATCTCTAAAAATAAAAGTGCCTAAACTCCCTCTAAAATAACCCTCTAAATATTTAAAGTGGAACTTTTCAGTCAAAGGCTTACGATGCTCTGACTTGTGACACTGCAATCTCAGGATTGTAGGAAAATTGGTTATGAGAGAAACCTACACCTCTTCCTGCCTCCTTCCCATGACATGCCTTCGGTAGGAGCAGCAATGACGTGTACATTGTACGGTCTGCGAATAAATCGTCATTAAGAAAAAAATAGTATTAGCTGTGTTGTTTTAAGTATTCCTTCCTGTTTATGGATCTCCTTGCCTCATCTTCACAGGGACAGGTTTATCATCTCAAGGCATTTCAGAAATCTCGAGAAATCACGCTGAAATCTTGCCCTACCTCAGGCTTCTGTCTCACACTGGGAGTTTAATGTCATTTTGTGTGCATGGCTCGTGTGTGTATGTGGATTTTTTTAAAAGAAAAAAGCAGTAAGAAATACTAAAGCATAGTTTCCAACTCCAGCCAATGGCAACTATCCTACAGTAACTACAATACTATTTACGGTTTGCAATAGTAATCATCTTGATGGATCCAAAAGGTTATTTTTAGTGACAATCCAGGTATTTTCAAGACTGACTGATACAGGGTAGGTTAAAGCACCAAACGAGCACGTGCAACACCACCCAGCACCCTCAAGAGTTGTTTTCCCAGGATCCATCTCCCTCCTGGCCTCCTGAACAGGTAGGGCTGCTCTTCTCGCTGAATTCACTGAAGTTTTCTGCTTTTCAGTGCATGGGCCAAGAGGACCAATTTCCTGGAGCACCCCTACAGCCCCCCTGCCTCTGCTGGCATTGATACCTAAGCGTGCTTGCAACGCCACAGCCAAACAGCTGCTTGTCCTCACCAACTTTTAAATCCTGGCTCGGTCCCTCATTTTGCCTATCCTACTCTTTGATACAGCACAGAGCGCCCTTGCTTATGGCTAGGGAGCTGTCAGGACAGAACTCTGAAGGACGGAACAGAAGACGTCCTGCCACCTTGGGCATGATACCTCCTCCACAGCCAGGGCCTGCTGGGAAAACGTGACCCCCCATCCCACTCACTGCTGGGACCTTGGAGCTCACCAATACGCTTCCCTTAGAGAACTGAATTCTTTGATACCAGTCTGGGGTTTCTCTTAGTAACCAGTTCCCTGGGGTGTGTGTGTGTGTGTGTGTGTGGTAGAATAGAGGGGGTTTGGGGGTGGTAAATTTGGAAGAATTGTATTTGAATCATTTTATTACATTTCGTCTTTGTCAGAGTGATTTTTCAATAATGCCTGCTTTTACACCATCTGGCCTCAAGAGTATGCTAGGCACACTGCTCTCCTCCTTTTCTTATCTGAAACATGAGAAAAATCCAGGACAAAATGCACCCACGATCTACATAAAGATATCAGAAACACGAGCTCTTCGTGAAAAGCCACAGAAAATGTCCATCAGGTATACACAGAACTGGTTTCAGAAGACCCGCACTTGCTAGAGAACACACATGGAGTTAGCCCAGTCTGTTTACTTGCAGTTTTTCCTGACTGAAGAAATCAAACAAGTTATACTGATGTTAGCCTACAGTATATATACATTCATATGTAGGTATATCAAGCACTTTGGGCGGACCGTATTGCTGAACCAGTGATATTTACCATATTAGAGACACAGATTTTGCTTATAGTTCTGCTAGACAATGACTGTGCACGTACGTGTTACCTCAGCTGTAATACACTGATGCAGTAAACGCCAGATGATAGCCTGGGCCCTCCATTACAGTTCCACCACTGTCTGGGGCTGCTAGTTTTGGTATGCAGAACAAGCCATTTGAACTTGCAGTCTTCTGTCTCTGTTGTCTTCCCCAAGAAACTTTGCTGGTGCAGTACTGCCGAGAGCTCATATTCAGATGAGCACTTCTCACTTGACATTTGAGAAGAAAAAGCTAAACCTTTCAGATTAATGTGTAGCAAATGTTTTTGTAAGTTTTGAAATTAGCAAATGCAAAGTTTCTTGTACAAAGTTTGAAGAAACATTCTGCAACTTTTACAGAACATTCAAGTTTGGACCATTATTTCCATGTCAAGAACATCCCATAGTGACCAAACCACGTTCGTAAGTTCTCAAAGTGTTTTGTTCTAGAAGATTAATATTTAACAAAAATTTATTCTTTCCAAAGACAAAATATACTTGTTTTAAACCTTACAGTATATTTGATACCATAGTATCTCCATCATAAACATATTTGACTTAAGTAGCAATCACTCTGGGAGAGAAACCAAACAGGTTCTTTTGGTCCAGATCATCAACTCGGCTACTACCTTCAGTCTGTACCAAAAGGGCTCACGTCTATTTGCAACCAGCGTCAGCTGAACATCAGGAAAGTTACAGACAGGAAAATAGTATTTATCACTTCTTCCAGGTGCAAAATTCCAATACCACCCAAAGATGAGTTAGCAGTCTTCTCTACAGAGGAGTGAGGGGGGAAAAAAAATACCCCGTGTTTGGTCTTGAGCTTAGGATGGACTTTATTCCTCACACAGGAAACACATTTTGCCTTTCATGAACAGGTACATCACTGCACAAAGCATTCAATCTTGAGCAACTTCAGCATCACTTAAACTGGACTTGAAAGTGGCAGACTAACGCATACAAATTTTCAGTGTTAACACAGATGTGTGATCCAACACTAATTTTCTCCTAAGTACTTGGTATTTGTTTAAATGGTACTTTAGAACCAATAAAAACTTATGCCTTTATTAAAAAGATAAAACAAAAGTATAAAACAGTATTTATAAACCATCAAGAGTCCCATAGAAAAAGCAGTACTCTTCCAGTTCCATTTTCTAACAACACACAACTGCAATAAGATTTTTCTCAGGGGTACTTTACCATTTTGTTACTGCCTCATGCAGAACACTGCAGACAATAACAGAAAATGTAACAATTGTTAATTCCTTTTTGGACTGTCTTTTCTTTGTATGCTGCTAGACAATTGTTGGAAAGTAATAATCCATGTTTTTTCAACTAAAAAATGAGTTTGCTGTTTTGAGCTCTGTTCTTCATATGATTAAATAAATCAAGGTAAAATGATGAGGGGGCTCAATCCTGTAGCACGAAAAAAAAAAGCAACACCCAAGTAAAAGGCTTTTACATTGTTGGCATTGCCTTGCTCCAAAGCACAGCTAGTAGAAGGAATCTTCAAACCCGAAAGACTTGGGAGAGCTATGATCATGGGGTAGACTGGTTAATAGGAAGAGGGGAGAAGACATCGTCCAATCCCTTCCCCATCACCTGGTCTTTGAACTATGTGTAGTTGCACTTCAGACCCACTGGCCACGCTCTACGTTGAATTTCACCACCCCACCCCCCCCTTTTTTTTTTTTCCTTTTCCTTTTTTTCTTTCTTTCTGTACCCTGGAGACCTGCTATTGGAAGGGACTTCTGCAGTGCCTAAGATATGAAGTTTGCCTGTGGGGAGGCAGGAGTCTCTGCAATCTACCCCCACCACTGCAGCATAACAGAAATGCATAGTTCCCACTCTGGACCTTGTGCATCCAAGCAGGGCACTTCAGGATTTGGCCCTTTGGTAGCAGTATATAATTCAGTGTTGCATAAATGCACATTAAGAATCTTAAGGCATCTGTCTTAACTTCCCTGCTCTGCAATAGTGCTTACAAGAATCCATTTTACTGTGCAGAAACTTGAATTTCTTGTCTCTTCCTAAAATGTTCATGTTCCATTTTTTACTGATCAACTTCTTCCAAACAAAATTAAGTAATACTCAAGCACAAAATGTGTTGCAGAAACCTAGTGAAACAAAAAAAGCAATTAGTGGAATTATACCATTAGCTTTGAAAAAACAGATCATAGTGCATTACAAGAATGCAGCCAGGTAACATGTAACTTATAGACTCTGGATTCAGGACAGCAGTTAAGGTAACTTCAACTCATAATTAGCCACCTGGGAGGTGTGAGGTTTTTTGTTTTGTTTTAAACCTCCTCGTTTTAGAAGATTATCTGCACTAAGAACATCAATCCATCACCACTGACCTGTGGCTAAAGTCTCTTGGATCCCTGATTGGCAAGAATTGCTCATTCATTTTGAATTAAACTGATAGATACAGGGGCACAAATGATACTTGCCTAGGTGAGGGAGGGGACTGCTGGCTGGAGGATTGGCCGCCTTTTGCAAATCATGCTCTTTTCTCTAGAATAATCTGGGAATTTTACTCGTCAGCGATAACTTTGCTTCTGCTTCATGTTATAGGCATACAATTGAAAAATACAACTATCAGTCTGTTACAGGATATACAAAAGCATGTAGAACAGATGTTGGATCTCACAACTATCGTATAGTTGCTTACACTTGCAGGGGGACTGGAATTAACCACCTTGGCCTACAGAAACTGTGATCAAATCCAGCTGAAGTCAGAATGGCTGAAACATTGTGCTACCGAGTTAACAACCATTATTTGAGATAACACATACCAAAATGCTTTTGTGTTGGGTGCAATTATGCACTATTTATTTTTACAACTTTTAAAACTACAGCATTTTGGGCAAGTGCGACACAAAGTACACAATCTTCCTTTATTAAACGTGGCCTGACTTTAGGAAGAGAGGGAGGATAAAAGGGAAATTCATCCCAGATTACTACCAGTTAATTGTCCAGCCTAAGCCAGTCACTTATGCTCCCTCTTCTAGGTCAGTGGAAAGAAAGATTAAGACCTTTCCATAATACCCTATCAAAGGCTGCTGGGATGAGCTGCTCTCAGAACATATCTATTCCTCTTTATGAAGAACAGAAAAGCCTCAGTAACCTGTTTAGACCAGATTAGTTTTTATATAGCTGGAGGCTGAAAGGAGTCCCTTGCTGGGACATTCATTTGCACATTATACACATTATATATAAAGTGTTAAGAAAAGTTGCAAAGGGAGAACTCATTGTTGGTGGGTTCTCATGGTTGAGTAGGTTTTTCAGAAGTACTGCTAACTAATTTTGGTTTTGTACAAGTTTACGCTGAGCAGTCTGACCAACAGGCAGCTGAAGCATCACACCATCCCGCACAAAGACTTTAGACAATTTTTTTTTCTTGAAAACATCCCTCCAACAATGATTCCATGTCAGAAGGCTTATTTAAAAAAGAAAAAAAAAATTAAGTGATCCTAAAATTACCAGGTGCACAAAACTCAAATCTTGTGCTTTCTTTCCAAAGAAAATGGGAATTCCTTGCAAGTTGTCTCCTTTTTTTTTTTAAAGAAGAAAGAAAGTTGCTAGATGTCCAAACAAGATTTGTTTCTCTTCCAAAAAGAAAAATTTAATGGAAGCTTATAAGCTCACCACGAAAGAGTCTAACTTAGTCACTGGAAATACACCAAGGGAAGTTTTCATATATGTGGCAGCACTCACTGTATTTCCTTAATG
Organism: Egretta garzetta; assembly: GCF_000687185.1. Lineage (NCBI taxonomy): Eukaryota > Metazoa > Chordata > Aves > Pelecaniformes > Ardeidae > Egretta > Egretta garzetta. Next base: position 237,490 of record NW_009260611.1, read on the forward strand.
CAAAGTGTGCACCAAGCTCTTACATAAAAGATCCCTGCCAATTCCAAGTGTGACAAAGCAGTCCCTATGCAGACACCTATATTTACCTATTGACCTTCCTCCCTTGTGTGCACACAGCTTCTTAAAGAGCAGAGCACTGCCCACCCATATACGATTAAGAAAAAGACAGTTAAGGAGCTGTTCCTTAAGAACAGCGCTTCCTCAAGACAGCGCTTCATCTTGAAATTGCCTGTTTAGCAGATTAGATTCTTTTCCCTGGTCAGGTAACAAATCCAGCACTATCCACTTCAATCGAAATTACAGGATTAGCCTGACATGTCTCAGATCTAGCCAGCCCATGCTTCCTGTACTGCAGCATTACTCCCATTCTTGTCTTTTGGACAGCCCCATTCTGAGTTTTATTTAGACTTTTCTATTACTCATCCAACATCAGAGGAATCCTTTGCATTCCATGACTAACGACTTTTGACTTCAAGATGTCTATTTTAGTTTACTCATACATATACAGAAAGGGCAATCAATTCTGTTGGTCTTACCTGTTTCTCATTGAGATGGTTGGTTAGTAATAAGCTGAGATCAGCTTTCCAATGAAACTATAATATGCTTTTTTGCACCTAAAATGTGAGAGAATCTCAATTATGTGTTTTTGCAAATTTGCATAACAAATACCAAAGACTTCAAACCAGAAAGCACATTTATTGTATTGTGCCTATTTTAGAAAAATATTTTCCTCCCCCTAATCTAACATAAAAAGATCCAAAATCTCAGAACAGGAAGTGCAAAAGTGAGAATTATCTATCCATAACCTTAGTGCAATAACTCGTTTTGGAGCAGAGCATGAGACACAAGTTACCCTTAACTTCTAAACATGCTGACTTGATTCTATGGAACACATTTTCTTGTACTTGACTCCAACCAATTCCTAAGGACTTTTTAGGCCTAAGAAAAAATGGAAAAGCCCACCACAAGCAAAACCATAGAATCATCAGAAACGTTACAGTGCAGGCTACCTGATTTAACGTTTTCCTCTTCAGGGGCGCCTTCCACCCACTGACTGTCACTGGCTAGCAATCGATTTTGTGATTCACTGAGTGGTCGAGTAGGAAAGGACTGATTTGCTCCAGAGCTGAAAAGTAAGCCAAGTCAAAAGGAAGTCTGTAATAGCAGTAGGTCATTATTTCAGACATCTGTAGAGCAGTGAAATTATTTAAGAGCAAAGCAAACAAAACCCCCCTAAACTGCCAAGTAAAAGTGCCCCCCCACCCCACCCCAGTTCTCCTATCGGCTTGTTCCAGTCATCAGTCTAAAGCCTTACCTGCCATAGGCCATTCACAGTTCGAATGCAAAAAAAGCACAGATTGATGGACAAGAAATGGCATACTGACAACAGTGCTACTGCCATGCAGTTAAAAAGAAAACCTAACCAGTACTGTCTAGAAGAACAACCTAATGCCATCTTATCTCATCAGTAAATGCTAGGGCCTTCTGCTGAGCATCTTCTTAATGCAAAAGGATACCCTGCTGCTTGTGCGAGGGTTCTGCTCTTGCATAAATTCCACAGGTTATGTTGCACTGGAAGCGACTTCTTGGTATTGCCTTTGAATGCCCCCAATTTCTGATAACTCAGGTGACTGCTGTTGACAACAGCCTTCAACTACAAATTCATCAGACTATACAGAAGACTTCTAAAATTGCAAATGTAAACACCCCCAAAAGTTTCATATGCCTGTGTCTTTGAATCTAAAGCAGGCTTCCTGAAAATACATTGAAGATGCAAAATGTGCAAATTTGGAGGGATAAAAAGTAATGAGCTAAAACCCCTCCAGTGCTAAAAACAAGCAACAGCTGCAGTGATCTACCTCTCCTGCAAACTGTCTCAGGATCCATTGTTTAAGCATGCTGGAGGAGGTGAAATACAAATAATACCTTGCCTTTCTCTCATTCCAAAAAATATCTTAAACCTTTTTTTTCCATAGACCATTATTCACTCTTCCCTAGGACTTTTTTGATTGTTGTTCTCTGAAGATTTACAAACTCACTTGGAAGATGACAAGAAGTATAAAAAATTAAAAAATAATTTTGAAACAATTTTTTCTCCAGATGAAGTACAGAACAGTACAAAATCAGTATTTTAAATGCTATAGTTACCTTTTGGCAGGTTCATTTTGGCTTGAGACAGTAAGTTGCTCTGGATCCGTAATCACCAAACGAGTTGGAAAATTACACCCATCGCCCAAACTAAACCAGAAACAAAGATTCAAATCACTGTTTGTAGTTGACTTAAATGAACTGAACAAGTACCCATGCAAAAGGCAAACGCTACAGGCTCAAATAAATTACTTGAATGCAGTTTTGAACTCCAGACTTGAGCAAGACAGTTCTACCACTAAACTGGATGATCAGTTAATTAAATCTTGGAGCTCAAATGATTCCCATACCTATCACTCAGCATGGATTGCTGAGCACAGCACTAGTCTATGTATTTCAGAAACATCACTGGGTTTCTGTTGACTGTAGCCCTAGTCTTCCCCCAAACCACCGTACACACGTAGTCAGGCTATGTGGTATTTACAACCCCAGAAGCTGTAGCATAAATAATATCCTGGTGGCGATGCTTTTCCCTCCGCCCATCGTTTTGAGGTTAGCTAAGCCTTCTTTCAAAGCAAGTTTAATCAGGAGAACATGTGGTGGCAAAACAGACTGATCCATCTACAATATAGCTTCTGTCTTTAAGCATATGAAAAGTCATGGTAGTTGAGCAAACAGCTGAGGCAACTGAAGATCTTGTTATTACCTCTGCTGTTTGCTACCAGACCTCAGCTTAACAAATGGGTTCACCAACATTTAAAACTGATACACAACCCCCCAAAAGCAGTGTTGAAACACGGCTCCTACTTTGTTCTGCTGATTTTCAGGAGTGGTGGGAGTGGGCTGCAAGTCAGTCTTGCTTCATCAAGCTCTTCTGACACTTGTCTGCAATTCCCTAATGCTGGCTCAGCTGAAGTTTTAAAATGAGTATTTTGCATCATATCAGGGGATTTTTTTTTGCACTGCTGCTTATTTACACACACTTTCTCAGGCAGCTTTCAGTACCGAAACTGTCATCTACAGCATAAGGAAAGCTGTCAAGCGTTTTCAGGGGCAAGAGAGGGTGTTTTTAAACTGGTGGTGTTTCAATGCAGCTGAAGTACGAGCATTTAGATCTCCTTCAAGTTGCTGATTTCTGCTCTATAATCAGACACTAATACTACCACCAAGAGGTGTATGATTTTTGAAATACACTTCTCAAAGCTTTCCAAACTTCTGTATTTAGAAGGCCCTTGTCAACGAGGCCCTTGTCTTTGAATGAAAACCCTGTGCAGAGTTTGCTTAGTTTTCTCCTGCACATTTTCCCTATTCACTGGGCAGGCTTTATAAGATGACTTTCAGTTGCGCTTTCTTTTTTAGGAGAAGTGGAAGCAATGTGAAAGTCATGGAATCAATTTATTCCCTAATTCATTCCTACTCAGACTGAATACCTGGTAAAGATAGGGAGTAGCCAATACTTCTTTTCATCTCCGAAAACCTCCCTCAGATTTTTGCTGCATCCAAGAGAAAAGCCGTTTTTATCAGGGCCATTACGAAATGTGGGTGCGCGGAATGTTTCTGTAAAGGAAAAACATGCAGTGATAAGGTGTCATGGAAGACAAAACCAGACTCAAACCCCTCTATTGTGAAAGCAGTGTTGGGCAAGCTGAGACAATCTTGATGTGTATTAAGGGAGGAAAAAAAAACCCCTAATCTCAAATAATCAGTGTAAGAAAAAAATCACAACATTAATGACAAAAACAGAAATGAAAGGTAAGAAAGTCACGTAAGCAGAACAGTCATCTTCCTCTCTTTACATTTAACATAAGGCCTGAGACAGAGCTAAGTACCATCAGCATGCCAAAGATACCACATCCCTTAGTCACTGAGCTCTCTCTTTGGCCTGTGAAGCCGCCTTTGAGCAGACGACTTCCTCTTCTAGAAGCAGTTCTCATAAGCACTACTGGGACCTAAACCCATACAGGATAGTTTTTTCCACTTCTGCCAAGGTCTGAATCTGAATTAAGAGCACCCCGTGGTATCAGAGAAAGATGAGATCTCTTACATTAGAAACATAGACACACCACAAACTGTAGCAAACCACCACCATTTTTCTAGTCGGTCCAGTTACACCCTTGGGCAAGAACTGAGAGGACTCATTGCCCTCCCCATACCAACAGCTTGTCTTTTTACAATCATGATCCAGAAAGTAAATGAAGTACTGACTCTTGCCAATTATGACCCTGACTTTTGGGCAAGGAACATGCTAAAATTTTCTTCAAAGCTAAAAAAGAGACTGCGAATATTCCTTAGCTGTAGATATGTCAAAAGAAAAAGGACTCAAACAACCCTCCTGTCAAGCAATCACAAAAATTCCTTTTCCTCCATCAGAAAATTCTAGCAAGCTGAAAATCATTTCACTTTTAATCAACCCACTTATTTTTGAGGACAGAAATTTAACTTCCATTGAAAGGTATAAGATTTTGACTTATTTCATTGTGGAAATACACACCAGTCCCCGCTCCCCCTCACTCCACAAAAGAGACTTTCAAAAATGCTTTAGCAAGAAATTCAGATATTTTAACTGATGCACGTAACTTGTTTCTGATGGTGAATGCCATTTAAAACATTTAGGCATAGAAATTACAGGAATCTCTTATTATTTAGGAAACGTGCATCTGTTTTCATTTTTATTGCACTGCTTTTACAAGCCACTTCCTAATAGTGAGGCCCATTTTATTTCACAGGATTTAAGAATATTCTTTTGGAGCCAGTTCAAAAATATAGTATGTTCATACACAGTAGAGCCTTCACCTTGGTTGGGGCCACCCAGCTACTCAAAGTATTAGAACAAAAGGGTTACTGGCAAGTAGCAATTATGTTACATACTTAACACTATATAAAAACACAACAAAAATGCACAGTGCCTCAGAGATCTCAAAAATACAAATGAAAGAAATTAACATTCATCATGAATCTGAATGCTTGGCTCCAGCAGAGGACTCCTACACATGCTTCATTTTCTGATGTTTCACCTTTAATTACTTTCACCAAATACGCTTCCTATTGCACAATATTTGAAAATTCCGTTTATATGTGATGGCATATCCTGTAGGCCTCACATTCTCATCGACTTGTTGGTTTTCTGGACAAGGAACAGTTCCATATTCCAATTAACTGACCTATAGTTGATCTGTTTTTGCCAACTAGCCAGCAGTGGTAGCTGAAGAGTGACAGTATGCTGATGAAGAACATGGCTGCCACAAAGAAAAGGAATAGTACGTGGAATTTTGGACGGGTATCTGGCAATTCATTCTGAGGAGAAAAAGAGATTAATATGTTAACACTTTTTAGCAACTAATACAGTATTGTCACTAAACATTTCCTCCCACACTCATTCTGCTTCAGGTCTTTCCCCTCACTTTTCACAAAGGAAAAAAAGCACAAGCCCGGCTTTCCTTTCATGTCATGTTAAACTGGCATACAACAGCATTTAAAGCTCATGGGTACCCTTTCCACCGGAGTTTAACAGAATGAGTGCATATGTTCATCTGTTAGTTTTTAAATGCACAGCAGGGGGCAAGGAAAAAAAAATTTCCTGTACTAAAAAGATGTTAACTGTGCAGCCACAGCCAAAGAGACACAGGGAAAACATGTCCAAAATCACTTTCTTTGAAGGGAAGAAAATAGAACAAAAATGTCCAACCCCTTTCCTGGCAAGGTAATAAACCTACTTCTGAACTGACTGAAGGAATGTAAAAGGGAAATGGCTGTCATATGGTGTTTCCAAGACTGAACAACTCCTAGACAAGACCTGGGACAGATCCTCAATTTTTGATGATCTCCAAGGTTTAGGCAACAACCAGCATGTACCTAGCAAAACAAGTTTGCCATGTCTGACCAGGCAGAAGTGATTCACCAGAGGATCTAAATGAAAAACAATTTCAGTACAACCACCATATAAAAAACAACCTCCCACCCATATCGGATAGTCAATTCCACCCCCGACCCCAACTATTTTTAGGCTTGCACTTTCAAGAGGCCAATGGGATTTGTAACGATACTATTCCAGCTCTATATCCTCAAAATCACTGTACTTTTAAGTAGTTGACCTTTAACAGCACTATGAAAGCAGAGAGGCTATTTTTAGTCAGCCGTTTAGGTAGCATTATTGCCATTACTTTTTCCATTAGCTCATTCAGTATACCCACTTAATCTAAGGCTGATTTTTTTTTTTTTTTAGACTAAACCACATTTCAGTTAGGACCAAGTGCACATAGGTATATCTATATCCTTGTACACTGCCTATATTCATAGACAACAGGTTACAAGTCTCCTTCCTTCTGTGATGGTGTAAATAGCTACCAAGAATGACTGAAAAATTATAGTAGGAACAGTATTTTAATAGTTACAGCAATATTGGATTTTACCTTTGGACAATTCTCTGCAGCTTTCCTGCGGCAAAGCTTTGCGCAAACAAAGACAATTTATTAAACACTAGTATTATGTTAAGACGAAGCGTTTGAAAACAGCACAGGCTTTGTAAAGAACAAAATGGTTGGCGTGCACACGTGCCCTCGGACGTGTCAACTTCCAACGCCCATCAGGAGCCTTAGCCCCCATTCTCCAAGAGAACGGAGGAGAGAGTACATAAGAGCACACTACTAATTTCCAAGGCATGAAGTTTTCTACCAAAGCATCTAAGTGCTGCTATTCAGATTGTAGCTGGATCAATTTCAAGTGGTTCCTCAGCTTGGACAGCATGACTACCCCAGGTGCATTCTTTACTAGTTGTTTCCATCACAAGTAAGGTGATATGAATATTCTGTATGATGAAACTATTGATAAAGGTCTGAAAAGCTTAGAATACTCCTGAGGTATGAAGCAATGGTTTATAGATTACAAAATCTTTCTGACTTAAGAACATATCTTATTACCGTTAGATGAAGTTTCAGTCAAAACCATTAAAAAAACTGAATTGACATTCTTTGCACAGTTTTCTTTGTTTAAAAAAAAGAACCCATAACACACCAATACAGTTTTTCTTCTTCCCAATACCTTCAATACTGAGATATGTTTGTGGAATGTATCTTTAGTGTAACATCTGAAATTGAGCCAATACTTAAAATAAAGCAAGAAACAGGAAAGCTTAATTTAAATTAGCTTTTAAATTCCAAACTTTATACCTGAAAATCATATTAGCTGTCTTAGCTAAGATGTTAGCGCTTAATGATCTATTGTAGGCAAGAGGTACGGCTTTTAAGTTACATTAATCTGTGCAGAAAGCCTAGGAGGAGCCCAAGCATCTACAGTGGAGTCAGGCAGGTATATACACAGCATTTTCTAAAATGCTGGCTACCATCAGATCATGCTACAGTAAGCAAATGATAGCAGAGTCCAGCTCTCTGAACTGCCATCTAAGTTCAGTTTCCTTATTTACTGCCTTTTTTTTTGATGCAGTTTTGCTTGGACAATTTGTGCAACAGTCCCTCTTCGCCCTGCTGCAGGGATATGTTGTGTTTTGTGATCCCTTGAAATCAAGGCTAGCAAAATGCATTCTTCAATTGCTGCTTATTCTCAAGCTTTATGTTAAAGCTATGATGACTTTTCCTACCTAAGAGCACACTGCAGTGTTCCTCAGTTTCCTAATTAGTTTTTGTAACTTCTATTTCTATGGCTCTTTTAGAATTGTGTATTTGAACAAAATAGTTCTCTGTAAAGAATTCTCAGGCCAGTTGATTTTGAAGCTCAAAGAGCAGTAGCAGCTTAGTGTGTCTTCTGTGGGCCAGAAAATAAAAGTTTATTTCAGTTGCATCTTCCTAAAGCACTGGCTCTACAACCTGGAGAAGGATTTTTTTAATTATGCATGGTTAGTCTGCATGATCCCCAGGAAGCATTTACCTCTTCTGACTACCCAGTTTCAGCCATTGGCTCTAAGTTTTTCAATAATAGTTGCAGAACTGAAGCATCTTTCAGAAAAGGCCAATTCCTTCCTGGAGAGAAGCATGCAGGCTTTGAGTGCATGTTAACAGGCTTAACACAGTCATGTTCTAGCAGCAGTCCACATGCCAAAGCACATGAAAGACAGCGAAACTTCAGACATTAGTTACTTAAAATCATTATGCTCAGCAGCAGCACCGAAGCAGAGACTTGCAGGTGAAAGAGCTGCAGAGTTTACATAGGGAAGCAATTTGAACAGTAAAATTTGGGTTACTTAGCACACGTAATAGACTAAAGCCAGTCACTATTCCAACTACTTCACAAGCACAGTATCATTTGAGCATGTATCAGGTCACAAAAAACCCCAAACAAAACCCACAACAAAAAAAATGCTGTCAGAGCTTGACTTGTTACTAATCTTTTAGTAGATAGGTCTAGCTTAAATCTAGAAAAAAATCAGAAGATCTGGTGTATGTCCTTATGTGTATGTCCTGATTTGGGCTGGGACAGAGTTAATTTTCTTCCCAGTAGCTGGCATAGTGCTGTGTTTTGGATTTAGTATGAGAATAATGTTGATAATACACTAATGTTTTAGTTGTTGCTAAGCCGTGCTTGCACCAGTCAAGGACTTTTCAGCTTCCCCTGCTCTGCCAGGTGCAGAAGAAGCTGGGAGGGGGCACAGCCAGGACAGCCGACCCCAACTGGCCCAAGGGCTATTCCAGCCCATAAGATGTCATGCTCAGTATATAAACTGGGGGGAGTTGGCTGGGGGGCAGTGATTGCTGTTTGCGGATGGGCTGGCCATCAGTCGGTGGGTGGTAAGCAGTTACATCACTTGTTTTTCCTGGGGTTTGTTCTCTCTTTCTGCCTTGTTAGTTTTCTTTTCATTACAATTTATTATTATATTTCAATTATTAAACTGTTCTCATCTCAACCCACGAATTTTCTTACTTTTATCCCCCATCCCACCAGGGGGTGGGGGGGAGGGTGAGCAAGTGGCTGTGTGGGCTAAACCACGACAATATGCAAGAGGAATGAGAATCATGTTCTCTTTTTTTGTTAATACAACCAAAGTTTTCCAGGAGCATGTGCCATCTAACCCAGAACACAAATCACATCCTGGAATTAGCTCTACTCAGGACTGCCAAAATAATTTGGAGGACAATGAAAGACACTGAAAACAGCTGGAAAATATACAGGTTTCAAGGGGGAGGGAGTGCAGCAAGAATGAGAGTAGATACAAATATGCACTGGGAAGTACCACCATGCACTATGTAAACAAGGCATAAAGGACTGGGCGTTCAGCCAGTGCTGGTGTTTGTGTCAAATACATTTGGTTAAACTGAGGTTTTATCTACTAATCTTTAGCAGCTTCCTAGGTAGAAATAAAAATGTCATGAGTATAGGAAAAGTAGTTATGAGTGTTGGAAAAAAAAAAAAAAAAAGTCATTCACGTTCCTTTGATTTACAGAACAGATTTTAACATCTGCATCAGCATATGAGCCTGTGGTTTATATTTACATTTACATACATGTAACATTTACAGCCAGCGTGATGTTCCACCACTGTACAAACAGTATTGAGACCTTTCTTCAGCACTTCTGCATAGAGCATGGAATATGCCATGTAAAAGACTTGCATGTGCAAGTGGGAAACACAAAGTCGTTCTTCAACAGAAGAGTTAGGTAGGTGTGCATGTCTCACAAGGTTTGCAAGTACCTGCATATGTGTCGTGTCCCTATGCAAACATTATCAACAGTGCAAAACAATGGGTTGCTAAAATTTCTGTAGTTAGCACAATACACCTTCACAACATCATTACTACAAATTCTGAAGTGACCAAGGCTACACTCCCCAAGAAGCAGTTCATCTTCCATCCCAACACTGGATACATACAGCAGTTTGTTGCATACTTCCCTGAAAAACATCTATGATGAAGCAAAAAAGAAACGCTACCTTCTGAAGCTACACTATAACGTTTCTGATAGTCAAGCTCTGGGGGGAAAAAACAACATCTAGAGAGCCTCAACAGAAAATGTCAAAACAGTAATCTGTCTGATGCTGTAGCAAAGCTGAGCATTAGCAATATACTGAAGCAGTCTACAGACAGCATGTGTCAGCAGTACTCTGTTCTGATCTGTATACAGATGTGGAAAGAAACTGCCAGGATTCTATTCTGCAGTCAACAGCACTTGCCTAGAAGCTTACATACTGGAGACACACTAAATTTTGCAAGCTGACATGATTATGGTGCTGCCACCTCTTTCTGGAAGTCTAATCAGGCTACTGTAACATCAGAGGAATATTAGGTTTGTGGAATGAGTGCCTTAATATGAATAAAGTGAGTCAGAGACATACTCTAATGATAAGATCATGGCATCACCAGATTCTGTCTTGGAAGTAACCGTAAATTAAAGCAACAAGTGCAAGCACACAACTACGTTGTCTATTGTCACATTTCAGAAGTAGACCATTCTTACAGGAAGCATTTTCAAAAACTAAATCATTAAAAAAAGAATCCCTCTTAAGTTTACTTCCTCTGCTCAAGGGTCCACTTCAATATCATGTCCGATGGGCTTCAGAAGAGCCTTGCTGCAAATGCTGGTATTAAACATTCATTATGGTCAGATGTCCTGTGGGCTTTTGTTGCACTAACACTTATGAAGTGAGGTGATAAAGCAAATTCATTTTTTTTGCTCAAGCACTGACTGGTAAATATGTGAGAGCGCATCTACAGTTTCATTAGAAATTGCATACAAAAGCACTGGAAAGCAGACAGGCAGATGTTCGGAGTGGCACATTCACAAATTAAAAATTTAACTATTTACAGTCAAGTAAGACTGAACAGCAGAATCAGACCATTTCACCTGAAATATATGTCAAGCCACAGCTATGACTGAGAAATACCTTTGGCTTTCATCTCACAATACTGACAGCTCAATTCCCACATAGTTCCTTGCTCTCCAGGGACAGGCCACTACATAGAACTGATGGACTGAAACACAGTACTTTGGCAGATCAGACCCATAAGCTTAGATGAACACAAACAAACATACTTTTTGCACCATTTATCTCACCTGTCTAATGCCAACTGTCTCAAAGTACAGCTATTCTGAATACATGATCAAGCTTCTCTTAACCTGACATGGCAACATCTTTTTGCTCCAGCAGAGATTATCTGCACAGCTATAGATAATGACCGCTTTTCTAGTTACTCTGACAGCAACTGGTGTCTACGAAATTGTGCTGTTATATCACAGAATCACTATGGTTGGAAAAGACCTTTAAGATCATCGAGTCCAACCCTTAACCTAACCCTGCCATCCCACCACTAAACCATGTCCCTAAGCACCTCATCTATCCTTCTTTTAAAGATGTGATGGAGAGCCTTCCACTTCCACGCTAGTTCATGGAAACTGATTAAGGGAATTCTGATGCTAACTCTTCTGCCTAGAGACAGGAAGGAACAGTACAAGCTTTTGGAGATGAAAGGGAACACCACCAGAAGATGCTCTGTTCAGCCTGGAACATGACTGGAACAAAACTGATAGGAGGAATGTAACAGACATACAAGGATGGTTGCCTTTCACACAAATGTTATTACATCTGCCAAGATGCATGTATGTGCATCGATCATTTGACAACTGATAATAGTCGCAAGGTAGATGTCTATCATTAACACACTACATATCTTAGCATTCTACTCAGATAGATAAAAGCCACTAGTATCAAGTTCAGACATGCCTATGTAGGGTCTACAAAACAGAGCTCGGTCAGTTCCCAAGAAATTAATCTGCCTTATCTGGTAGCAGATTATCCATAGACAAGTCTAGGAAGATACAAAATTATTATTTATATTTCACATTTGTCAGTATTTTTATATATACATGAGTGTGTGTGTGTGTATACACACACACATATATGTAGTTGTTTGATATAGCCAGTTATTTCTGTATCTACATATCTATATCCAATAGCCTCAAAAAAACCTGAGCTGTGCCACTTGATTTTGATGGAGCAGAGAAATTGCACAGTATCCTCACTGGAACTTCTTCCCCCCCAATTACTCATCCTGGGCAGCGAAATACATTTAATTCATTAATATTAGGAAGGTTCTCCTGCTTCAGTCACTTTGATTGATGCTGTTAACGGTAACGTACTATGGAACAGAGTAAATGGTGAGTGACAACATGCTGATGCAGCCTCCAATAACACATGCAGGATAAAACAAATTAACAACAAAAAAGAGTCTTAGAACTTACTGTCCAAAACTTTATGAAGTACTGCAAGACTGTAGCAGCAACAAACAGACAGTACAGTAAGGAATACATTAAAAACAGGAGGAAGAATTTGTAGTTAGAAAATCCCACACAATTATTCACCCTAGAAGGAGGGGAAAGAGAAAGAGGTTACTATGATATACAAAAAATAAAATAAAATAAAAAACAATACATTCAGCTTTTGCAGAGCATAACATGTGTGTGATGTCAGTGGTATGTCCAAAACAGCCTGGCACTAGTGTTTCAGAAGCATTTTAAGCCACCATTTTGAATTAATCCTCTTTCCTCAGGCCAAACGATGTGGGGCCCTCGCAAAAACTTCACCCCTCACAAAGTTCTACAGGACAGGACATGAGCTGGCAAAGCATACAATACATACAATCTGTATAGGAAGCATCTCACACACTATGAACTAACGGCAGTCATCGCGGAAGGTAATATGAGCCTGTCCATCAATTTCAGTGGATGTTGCTTTGGTTACCAAACCACCTTCAAGTCAACTACTCATAGCAGCATTCTTACAGTGACAGCAGAGAATATTTTTACTGACTACCAGTGAATACAAACTGCAGAAGAGTAACTATCTGAGTGGTCTTATGTATCGTCTAGAATCAAGAACTGGTTTTCACAGTGTAGTGGGTATCTCCTCTCCTGGTAATAAGACCAAACTAAACAAAAGAAAGAAATGCCATTTCTCATAGGTCTCACTAATGCCAGGGTTTCTGGAGAAACTGCATGATTTGGACTACTGAGCCTAAAACTCTATGTTGCAACACACATTAAGAACAAGATTTATTTTCACATATTAAAGCCTCAAGAAATGCTGTGAAAAGTTTTACTTCAAAGTTGCATTTTTGAAGCAGCATCTTATTCATCATGTAGAATGTGATTAGTCATCGTTATACTGATTTTTTTTTTGTTGTTTTTATAAACTTACCATGGACAGTGGTGGTCCATTTTTAATACACATCTGAAAGAGATAATTTCCAGTAAGTTAGAAAGAAAATATATTTTTTGCTTTAAGACACATATTTTTAGATTTTACAGGTTCAGGCATTGTGGGTTTTTTGTTGGTTTTTGTTTGCTTCTTGTTGTTGGTGTTTGTTTTTTTTTTTTTTTTAAAGTATTTTGCCCGACTGTATTTTTTTAAGTCCTTCTCAATCATGCCAATTCTTCATATTATAGCAGCTATCCTTTCACCCAAAAGGACTAAGTGAGATTCAGAAGTTATGAAGAGAGCCTCTTGAACTAACATGGGGAGTATTACTGAGCAACACTGTAATAGTTCATTATGCCACACTAGTTTATGTGCACATTGAGAGAAAATAAGTCCAAAGGGCCCTCCATAGTTGTGTGGATAAGGTATGTTAGACTGGCATTCACTTAAACTAAATCCAGCTTAGGGCTATTTTTGCTACTTTTGTTTGCTTTTTAAAGCTAACTGAGGAAGAGAGCAGCACAGTGGGCAATTTGAATAGTACACATGCCATTTTCATCCAGTTCTAGTATAAGGACAGATACTAGACATTTCAGACACACAGACATTCACTGTATATGCTAATAAATTTGATTTTAGCCAAAATATGTGATTAGGTTCTTCAGTTAAATACGAGTTCCTCAAGCTCAGCCTACTGAAGTGTCACTGATAGCCTCAGTCTTCAGTGCCCTTACAGACTTCTCTGATGATTCAGAATGAGGCTAGGCAATAGCAGAGATGTCTTTGAAATGGCTAAGGCATGTAATTGCACTGTCAATCTCAGAGATAAAGATTTTTAGCGTTATTAGTAGCACACATCTGTTTCAAGGCTGCAGAAGCAAGATACAATAGAAGAGCTCTATAATAAGCATTTGCTGTGCTGGTATCTCAGACCTGTCTTTCCTTACTTTCAATTGCTGGTTTATTTATTTATTTTAAATGTAAGCACTGTTTTAAAAAGCTACAAGCAGGTTCCTTAAAAAATTCTGCCATTTTGGACAAGGGGCCGCAATGATAATATTGCATGAACAGGAGGAACTTTGCTCTTTCATGAAATCCAGGTACTGAGGATCTTAAGAGAGGAACAAATAGTAAAACCTGCTGTTATGCAAGGGCTGCCACACTGAAGACATGAACACACTACAGTGATGATTGCAGGAGAGAGAAAAATCCGTCATTTCAGATCCAGTAACTTACATGTCACATGCAGAACAGTGGTGGCAGCGGTCAGGTTTGATTAGCTGGCATCGATCACAGTATCTGATTGCTGCATTCAAGGGGCAAGGGTCAAGTCATTAGAACTCAATTAATGTTACAAAGGTTTTCCCCCTTAACATGAAATGAATCTTAAAGCGCTTCCTGCCCTCCCCGCCACACCTGTTCTCACAGACCTTCACGTGCCTACTCTCATATATGTACTTTTGAGTTTAAGAAATGTAACATATGAAAGCGTTTTAAATACTTTAATCTATTACTACTGTACTGAGTCCATTTCCATTTACTCTTTGGCTCCCCATCCTTCATCCCCTGGCACTGATCCCCTATTGCTTGCTTTCTTTCACCTCTGGACAGGGTACTCAGGCAACCTGTCTTTCAGCAAGCCAAATTTCTGCATTAGCTTTCTTTGTTCTCTTCAGCAAATAGTGAGCTAGCAGACTGTTCAGTAAATTAGCTCTTCCTCATCTTTCCTGGATATTTTTAAACAAGCCTTCAGGCTCTTCTCAATGGAAGTAAGACACCAGCACAGGCAGTTTGAGAGGAGGAAAACCAACACCTACAGCTAAGCAGAACTGCTAAGAGCTGGCAAAAGCTTCCCAGACCACACCAGGAATTTAAGACTGGGATTCCCTGAAAGGGAAGCTTGTATTCAAAAAAGCCAGGTGTCCTTAGACTTTCTTTGGAAAGTCACTGTAAACTTTGGTAACAGTTATTCTGAGTAGTTTATGTTTTTGGAAAACTCTATGGCATTGCTAGTTTCAAAAAGAGAAATGGATATATATACACATATAAAAGCTAGATTTTTTTAAGAATATACATATGTATAAGGCAGCAGTTTCACAGATCATTCATAAGTAAGTTGGAATAAAAATGCCTATGTGCATTAAAGGCAAATACAGAAATAGCCCATAACTAGCTTTGCACTGAATTACAGATGGGAATGAAACAACATTTATTCGTTCTTAATTTCTAGCCTTAAGTCTGATGTTTCTCCTCCAGCTGAACTGATACAGCTCAGAAAAAAGAAGTTTAAAGGCAGATATAAATGATTATAAAATGGAGTAAAAAGTTGAGTTGTCTCTATTTCTAGCTGTATTTCTTTGCTGTGCTTATTTTTTATAGTCGCAATTAGAGATAAATGTTGTCATCTATCTGCTTGCTAGGAGATCATTTTTTTTAAATTCCAAATACTGGCTACATGTTGAGATCCCCAAACAAAGGACTCCAGTTTCTCTTGGGGAAAAAAAAAAACCCAACAGTCCAGACAAATAACAAAACAAGGTCATGGCCTTTGCAATATGTGCTTAATAGATTGTTCATTCAGTGACATAGAATGAATTTCACTGAATTAAACTAGCAACTTC
This sequence comes from Egretta garzetta, assembly GCF_000687185.1. Lineage (NCBI taxonomy): Eukaryota > Metazoa > Chordata > Aves > Pelecaniformes > Ardeidae > Egretta > Egretta garzetta. The sequence continues at coordinate 253,335 of NW_009260611.1, forward strand.
AGAAGCACAGAATTATCTTTATATCTCACCTCTCGATGCTGTTGTCGTATAGATAGGCAAGTCTTTAGCAGCTCTTCTCAAAATCTCCTGCTGGGATTCTGGTCTCTCTTCTTTTTCATACTGTTCTTTATCAGCTTTTGACAAGCAGAACTAGGAGGGAGCGAGAAAATGGAATAAAGGGAAGAGATTAATTATTACTTTGTGTTCTAGTCAAGCTCCAAGGAAAAGATCCTATGTATCTTAACCCTATGCCTTTGGAGAACCCCCACCCGCTGACTCAAAAAAATCCACATAAACGGAATGCTGCAGGAATTACAGAAGTAATGGAGTAAAACTCCATGATGGCCCTGGGCATATTTTAAAGAAAATAATCTTCATCTCTGTTTCATTATTTATGGCATTTTCCCTTCAATACAAAGGGACTTTTCCTTCAATACAAAGAGACTCAGGGGAGTTTTAAGAAGGCGTTACTTTTCCTTTATGCTTATCAGGAGTTAAATTTAAGTGATCAGTGCACAAGAGGAAGGTGCAACAGTCCTTTTCTGATACGGGGCACTGAAATTCTCTTGTTCCACTTCTGTTGAAAGAGTTTAACTGGAATTTTTACTTCTGAGTAGTCAGCACTAGTCTCAAAATCCATGAGCTGTATTGAAAGCAAATTCAGCAAAGGTTGTACAGTTTCAGAGAGAGTTACAATTCTGAGTAAAGCATGAGGAGCATTCTTGTTGAAGCCTCAGTGAAATCTAAAGCTTTACCTGGAGAAACGCTTTACTTGTGAAACGCTTAGTTTGGTAGCCACAGAAATTATGAGCTTTACCATTAAGCCCCACAAAAACCAGTGTGCTGACAAGCCCCTGCAGAGCTGGGGCTGAACTCACTACTTCCTTTGGTTTTTTCCTGTTCTGAAGCACTTTTAAAGTCTGAGATTCCTGCATGGACTACAAGGGCCCTTTTTATGAGCACCCATAGACAAAGTATTCACGGCAGTGAGTGGAAAATGCTGTGTGTGCAACTGGAACAAAAATTGGCTTAGGGTGGTTTAATATGACCATATTTTCCTACCAAGAACATGCATATGATTATTTCACATGGATTTTCCTCTCATCCTATACTTTTTCCTCTTTTGGATTATAGTCAGTTAGTTGGCAGGCAACAATGAAGACTCCACTTACAGAAAGGAGGAAGCAGTAAGACATTGCTGAAATTTCTCTGCATTATTTCCTAACCCAGAATGCAAATAAGTTAACTAGATTCCGTGAGATATTAGGCAAGTCTGCTATTACATATAGTATCATACCAGTTATTGAGCCTACCCACCATTCAAGGGTGAAACATAATCCCCTTTTAAATAATCAGAAACTAGCATCAATCTATACAAAGAGTGAAATTGAAGTTTAACAGTTCAGTCATCACCAAGAGTTTGACCTAATTTTTTAATATCCATCTGTATCCATTTACTAAAATGTGAAAACTGGAGATGCTCACATAAAAAGTTTAAGACAGATATGGAGCATCATGCCAGCAAACAGCAGTGCAATATGACTTCCTCCCTATTGCCCTTATGAGTCTGCTAGGTAACCAAATGCCTGTCTCCATGACCTGTAATCAAGCAGAGGTGGCATTAAACATGAAATACTACTTCTAGATGACATTTCTATGGCAAACCATTAAAGCACAGAAAATGAACTAAATCACAAGACTTAAAACTTTTAAAATTTGTCCAAGTAACATCGTAATATTACTCCAAAAATCCTGGATACAATTTTGGTTTTCCGAACAGCTATATTTCTGTTCTAGTTTCAGAAATTAATAGGGCCATGAGACCACAGTCTCTTTGGACAATGGCAGGATATGTTCAAAGACATCAAAAGTTGTCTGTTACCACATAGCTAACAGAATTTCCAATGAGGTTCCAGCAGTTCTTATTGAAAACAGAAAGTCCCTTTGTTTCCTTCCTCTTTCTGGATCTTGTACAATGTTGATTGTTCTTTCTTATGACAAACGTACAGGGATTACACTAAGACAACAGCAGCTGCAGAATCTTTTTTTAGTTCAATAGTAAGATCACAGGATGCTATTTGTTTTGCAAGAATGGCTAATTTGAATGAATAAAAATATATACGTTTACACTCTCATACAATGGGGACATTCTGAAATCAGGTTTTGTTTTTAGGTGAGACCAGCATAAATTACTCACTGGTACGTGAAAAGAAGGGACTTGCCCAGAGAGAGAAAAAGTGGTGGTGGGGTTTTTTGTTTGGTTGGTTTTTGTGGGTTTTTTGGTGTGTGGTGTTTGTTGTTGTGGTGGAGTTTTGTTGTTTTTTTCTTTTCAAAAGCTAGCTGTAGAAGAAAACTGTATTAAATCTGATCTACCCCCACGCTTGATATAGGAAATATTCAGTACATGCCATATGCCCAAACCATCCCTTTCCCTCACTGAATATGAAAAGCTTGCTACAACATTACAGTAACTACAGGATAAGTACTGTCAGAAGTAGTTTTCTATTATTGCAGAATCCAAGCAGACAGTTAAAGTTACTATGCATCAGCTTCATGCAGCTCTAGTTCATATAGCTTTACAAAGCCTCGAATAACACAGTTCCAACCACATTTTAATTAGCTGGCATACTTAACTTTATCATTTTCCTGCAGAAGCATCCCAGATAAAGCGGAAACAAGCCACCCGAAGACAGGTCCCATTGAATTTTTAGGTTTAACAATTCAGTACTACCTTTTTTGCTTAGCTAAACAGCAGAATAGTCTTTAGCTTTTTTTCACTTCATATTCTGTAGCTTTCTAAGATACAGATCTCTAAGCCATAATTAAACACTGCAGAGCAGTGCTTGCTTTTCCTTAGAAGCATGGTTTTAACTCTTTTAAATAGAATAAAAGTTCAGCCCCCATAGAGCAACCAAAACCTCAAACAGTTTAGCCAATTTAAAAGCTTTATAAAACCAAGGAAGGGAAGGGAAGTATTTTAAATTTGGTGACAGTATTTAATCCTCACATACACAGACCTTACAGAAAATAGAAAACAAGGTAATCCATTTCAGACTTATTGCAGTTAATAGTGCTTTTTCAAAACAAAACTTCTTATAGTCATCATGCATACTTTTGCAATTATTTAAAGCTCTTTTATGTATTTACTTCTCAATTGTCACTAAACCTGAACCCTTGACTTACTACTAAGTGGTTCAGTCCTCCAGGTTATGAGTATACATTGCATTACTACTTTCTCTTAACAAACAAAGGCCAAAACTGCCTAAAATGGAAATATAAAAATGTTGTCACTGTATTTATCAGTTTTAAAAATTCCAGGTTTCAAGCAAACTACTTCATAGCAAAGCACTATGCATGACTGTCAAACTTGTGATTAATTAAACACGCATTTTATATAAGGAATTGCCATAACACAAAGTATACAGTATTTTAAGAGTAACTTGATAATTTTCATTCATGATACACTGTCATGCTGTTCTATTTTAGATAATGAGAAGCAAAAGGTGAATCATGCAGTACTGCAAAAAAGTTTCATCACTGAAAACAGTTCAGCTATTTATAAAAAAGGCATTGACATTTTTCTAACGTTTTATTTACCTCATTAGAGGGGGATGCAGGAGATGTGAAAATTGTCTTCCAATAGGACCATACAAACATGACAAATAACAGATGAAAAACCACAAGGTAGACAACTGCAATAAAATACAAATAAGAGTTTGGTGAATATAGCTGAAAAGAACAAGAAATAAAATCCCTGATCTTTGATGAGGGCTAAACTAGTACACCATGGATCACCTGATAAAACTAAGTTATACTAAACCCTCTTCCCTGGGTAGACTTAGCAGTCTAGGAGTGCTCACCAAAAAAAAAAATAAAATAAAATAAAATAAAATAAAAAAATCCCCCGAAGTGATGGTTGCTATTCCTCAAGGAAATAACATGCTTTCATGTACAATTCCAGAATAGACATTGAAGGGAAAAAACTCAAACCAAACAAAAAAAACCATGGAAATGAACACAGCTTCACCTGTGGCAAGTGACTAACCTTTCTAGATAATGAAGATGCTACAATTCCATTGTAGATTATAGTAAAGTATTTGATAACTGACCTACAGAATTCAATTTAATTTCTACTTCTCATAGAAACAGCACAGTATTGTGCCATTGTATAAGGCACTGGTCATCAATGAGAGTAAAAACTCCAAATCAGGAGTTTGTAGAGGACTGCACTCCAAGATAAGAGATGTCTGTGGATTAAAAATTGTCTGGGTATCTTCTTTCCAGTCATCATAGGAATACAGTCTGGAAGAGCCCTGTCACAGTAGCAAGAAAATGTAGGTGGCTTTTGTAGGGAGCTCAATCAGTTTATAAATGGGCCTGTGTGAAATGATTGCCTTAAAGACCAGAGACCCAGGCCTTATGACCCAGGAAGCTTCATTCAATCTTGTTTCCTCTAACAGATTATTTTACTACTTGTCAAGAGGAAACAGATCAGTTGTGCCAGAACAGCAAGCCTTGTAAAAGAAGTCATACTAAATATTTACATTATCTTCACTTATATTATCTTCAGTTGCAGGAAGAAGGAAACTTGACCTACTTTCCCGTACACATAAAGAGAGTCCTTTAAGAAGCCGTATGATACTCTTCATGGATGGCAGAACAGGCTTGAGACTTTGGGAACTTCCAACAGTTAGACAATGCGTGAGCACATGCACAGAAGATGTGGTATTAATTTACTGTCTTTCAGGATTCTCATTGCTTGTTACAGTAAAAAACCCAAACAAACTGTATTTAAGCTTTCTTTAGAGAATTATGCTTTTTACTTTTGCCTCTGACTCTTCCAATCTTATAGACAGATTGGCAAATTTTCAGCTGTGGAGCTGACTGAAAATGCAAGAAGCAAAACCTTTTTCTAAAGGCATCCTAAAATTGTCATCCTGATAGGAAAGAACTCATGTACCACTGTACTAGGCACTGCATAATTAGAAATGGTCTTCTATTAAAAACGTATTATACACATTGAAACAGAATGTGCTTAAGCAATTAAAGCTTGAGAAAACAATCTGGAAAAGAGGAGAAATGGTCTGGAAAAGAGGAGAAACAGACAAAATCGGAGTGGAACCAGCTGCACAGATCAGAGCTTCAGGGGAGAAGAGGGTGAAAGGAGTTGAATAGAAGGAAAGAGGAAATGAGATACAGCGGAGGGCAAGGCACAGAAAAACTAACTTACAAGTAAACAGTTCTATTCTGTCCATAAAAATCACCCCCAGAATTTAAATTCTTTTGAAGGATTATTTTTAGGGCACATACAATACTTCAAACAGCAGAATCTCAAAGTCTCATCACTGTAAATGCCCCAACAACACACCAAATAACAGGCACCAAGGCTGGCTGCAGCAAGTGTATAAGTAGAAAATGGACTTGTGGATCTGCTGTAGTTCCTTCTCTCTTTTCCTTTTTCTGTTCTTAAAAGGTACCCACTGAAAAATATTTGCAAACCTAAATCATAGTTGCGTTACTCACAGGTCTTGTCATCATCCCAAGCCCGTGGTGCTAGAAGCTAAACAGACTCAAGTTCACAGTATTTACCTTGTTTCTTAGCACTAATCTATTCATTACACAGAGCTTACGCATAAAGGAGTACGTTTAAATTCTACACCCCTTAAGACCTGCATGCAACAAAACTATTCACATCTTCAAAAAAATAAAAAAAATATTACCTTTTTCTGCAGTTGAAGAAATAGTAACTGGAAGAGAAAAAAAAGGATACATAGTAAGTAAATCCATATTGTATCAGAAGTTTGGCTAAAGTGAGGTACCAGATAGCTGACTTGTTCCAAAACATACTTCAGGTGTTAGCAGAGCCTCCCTGCCCCCCCCTCCCGGGGTGAAATGGGAGTTAGTATTCCTCCTGCCACTGCTTGAGGCTTGGGGAGCCAGCGTAAGAGCCGAAGGGATGCAGTTCCCTGCACTAACCAAGCGAGCACACTCCTTTTCACAGATATTAATTAGATCATGCTTCATGCATGTTCCCCTTCAGAAATGCACCTAGCAAAGTTTTCTGAGGCATGTCAACAACTAGGCCAACAGGTGTACCCCTGGAAAGCAGAAAATGAAATAAAAGAAGTTCTTACAGAAGTCCCCGTGAAACTGTGTTACATGTAACCTACTTCCCACTCTCAGTTTTTTCCCACCACTTCTCCCTTCCCGTTACATGCTATTTTTGACTTTTTTCCCCTGACCTGAATTCTTCAGGCATAGTTAAATCCTTTCTACTTCCTTCTCGCCTACATCCTCATCTCCTTCTATCCCAACAGCAAATTCTATTGTTCAAATCTACCTTGTACACTGCCTGAGTAGTACATCTTCCTGCCCTCAGGCTTCTCCAAAACCATCACGCTTCATTCATCAGTTCAGGTAAGATGAACAGAGAGCTGCTGTACTTATTGGGTCGCTTTGTTCGTATCACTCCCCTTGCTGGATCTCTCCCTTAGACCCCGAATTCCTGGAATTCAGTCAGGAAAGGATATTTCTCGACTTTTTATCTCCTAGAGCAGATGTAAACTTCTGGTCCATCAGCCTGAGCAAAAGGTTAACAGAGCACGCCCTGCCTGCTGCAGTTTACCTCACTCCACACCGTCTCCTCTCTCTCAGCTCTGACGTTTCTACCGTCGTCAGTCTGTGTGCCAGTTCAAAAGGGGTTTTTGCTGAGGCACACTACAGTCTTAAATCTGCAGGGCTTCAGCATGCGTTGCAGACTTCCTTCTGAAGGGTTACTTTGGTCACAGAGGTGGCATTTGTCACACTTAACTGCAGGTATCTATAGTAAAAAGGTCTGCAACTATATTATGCAGCCATGCCTCTCCTTAGAGTCGAGAAGAGACATAATGAGGTGGTATCTCAATGTATAGATGAGCCCTTTTTGTTCACATGTGGGTTTTGCCTTCCTCCCCCCCCCTTTCCTTAAAATATACACTTGGCACCCTCTATCTGTTCATGGAAGCCTCTATGAAGTTAATGGAAAAGGTTCTGGTTCCTTCCAGCTAAAGAAGGAAGAAATTACCATTTAGGATAGAATAAGGTTGGCTTCAAACTAAAGGAGGTCAATCCTAAAGCATAGCTTAATTTCACATTAGTTACGCATACTTGCATATCCTCCTTCCGTGTTTCTGTCTGAAATGGGGACACGATCCACACAGAAAAACAGACCTGAAGCACACAATTACCTGCAAACTATGCATGTAAATGCAAGAACAGGTCCAGCTGTGTCATGATAGTCTCAGTACTACTTCATTGCACGGTACAGAAGCTGCATTATTTTTAAAGCAAATCCCATGAGTGTTTTTGCTTGAAATTTTACTAATGAGTTATTTCTCCACTTAGAACTTTTTCAACACAAGAAAACAAAATCATTAAAAAGGTGAAAATTAAAACAAGCTTGCTGAGTCAGGTTGTTTACTCAAAAATAATACTGAAAGTACTTTAGATGAAGCTTTGCCTTTGGCTCCTCATATATCTTAAGTAAACACCTTTGCACACAGCTGGACAAACATAGAACCACAGAATCATTTAGGTTGGAAAGAGCCTTTAAGATCATTGAGTCCAACCATTAACCTAGCACTGCGAAGTCCACCACTAAACCACGACCCTAAGCACCACACCTACACGTCTTTTAAACACCTCCAGGGACTCAACACTTCCCTGGGCAGCCTGTTCCAATGCTTGACAACCCTTTCAGTGAAGAAATTTTTCCTAATATCCAATCTAAGCCTCCCCTGGAGCAATTTGTGGCCATTTGCTCTTGTCCTGTTGCCCGCTACCTGGGAGAAGAGACCAACACCCACCTTGCTACAACTTCCTTTCAGGTATTGTAGAGGGTGATAAGGTCTCCCCTCAGCTTCCTCTTCTCCAGACTAAACAACCCCAGTTCACTCAGATGCATGCCATCAGCCTTGTGCTCCAGACCCCTCACCAGCTTCGTTGCCCTTCTCTGGACACGCTCCAGCACGTCAGTGTCTTTCTTGTAGTGAGGCGCCCAAAACTGAGCACAGTATTCGAGGTGCAGCCTCACCAGTGTGGAGTACAGCGGCATGATCACTTCCCTACTCCTCCTGGTCACGCTATTCCTGATACAAGCCAGGATGCCGTTGGCCCTCTTGGCCACCTGCACACACTGCTGGCTCATACTCAGCTGGCTGTTGACCAACATCCCCAGGTCCTTTTTTGCCAGGCAGCTTTCCAGCCTCTTCCCCGAGCCTGTAGCGCTGCATGGGGTTGTTGTGACCCAAGTGCAGGACCCGGCACTTGGCCTTGTTGAACCTCATACAGTTGGCCTCGGCCCATCAAACCAGCCTCTCCAGATCGCTCTGTAGAGCCTTCCTACCCTCAAGCAGAACAACACTCCCACCCAGCTTGGCGTCTTCTGCAAACTTACTAAGGGTGCACTCGATCCCTCATCCAGACCATTGGTAAAGATACTAAACAGAACTGGCCTCAACACTGAGCCCTGGGGACGCTGCTTGTGACTGGCCGCCAGCTGGATTTAACCCCATTCACCACAACTCTTTGGACCCAACCATTCAGTCATTTTTGAGCCCAGCAAAGAGTACGCCTATCCAAGCCATGAACAGCCAGGTTCTCCAGGAGAATGCTGTGGGAAACAGTGTCAAGCAGTGTCAAACATCTAATTCCCTAGACAAGAAATATAAGTTTCCAGTGCAAATATAAACCAGCTTCATTCCTATTCAGCTAATTTTCTTGTAATTACAAGCTAGATGGAAATTACGTCAAAAACCTCAAACCCCAGTATCTGCCAGTTGAGCCAGACTCAAGAGTCATGAGGAAGTCCTGGCTAAGCTAAGGGAATCCAGGATTCTTGGTGCCATGTTGTGACCAAGTCACTTCTCTTTAAAAGGCACTGATTCATATTAGACCATAACTTAAGCCCTCAGGAGGGCAACATCTTAAGACATGCTCTTAGCATCCTCCTAAAATATGCTAGAGCCCTCCTAAGATTTGCCCTTAACACCCTTTTCTGAATCATTTTTAATACCACCTCCAAGACAGAGTCAGATTACAGAGAGGTAGTAATATATAACAGAAATATATTATATTGTTAAGAGTGATTCAGAGTTGACTTTATTCCCCTTTCCTAATGGATATAAATCTAGACAAGAATATGAAATTACAAAGAAACAATTAGCCTTAATGGGGTGAAGAAATTGCCTCTAATTTAATCAAAAGTTGTAATTAAGTACTGGAGTAAAACGATTTGAACACAGTACACCGAAATATGGAGCAAAATATATTTGCCAAGATGCAAATTATTGATTTACATAGCCACGTTACTGGTACTTCAGCCTTTTGACTCTTCTGATGTTATTTTCCTGGCATATAGGGATTAGTTTATAGTTTATATAAAACTTATGATGGCTTTAATTTCAAATGAAAAAAAGACTTCACATCTCATTTTAAGATCAACCTCCATGGTAAAGAAATTAATGCATGCAGGATGCCTGTGACATGCTTTAGAACTGAAGGTGCAAAAAGCATGCAGGTGACAGCTATTAAAAGCCTACCAGTCAAGTTCCAACTATACTGTCAGTCTCGTTAATTAATCAAGCATTTTTCTTCTCTGATAGATTTAAGAGCACCTGCTTCAGTCAGACAGGCACTGCATTTGTATTAAAGCCAGAGATCTGACTATGCAACACCAACATCATTGCTCTGCCAGGCTTCCTTAACCGAGACATGGATCTTGCCTTGCCAGCAGAAACTAGAAAGTAAAACGTACTCATATATAGGTCAACAATAAAGCACAGCAGCAATCTGCAGAGTTTTGTGAAGTTTAGGTGAAGCCCAGCTCCCATCTTGAATGGCTTACAGTTTATTTTGGAGGTTTTCCCACACTTTCACCTCTTCATTAGAAGATAAAAGAAGAGAGATTCCACCAAGATTCCTTCATTTCACAGTGTTCTCCTGGATGTTCCCCACCAGGCAGAAAACTGCTAGATTACCTCCAAACTCTATGCTCTTTTGCAAAAAATATTTAGGAGATGAGAGCCTCTTACCAGTGGTCTCACGCTCTGAAGACAGCCCTCTGTGGATAGTCAAAATGCAAATGTATGCTTAATCTACCACACATGTGCCCCCAGAAGCTGAAATAACTCCCAAACAAATATCCCATCAATCACTTGTATTTCTATAGAAAAAAAAGAAAAGTTTTATAAAAAAACCCCAGTATTTAGAACTTCTGGAATTGAATCATGCTTTAGACTAGTTTTTGTTCACAATTAAAAGAAATGGCAGGCAAGAATGCTGGAACTTTTTTGGTCAGTTTGTATCTTTAAGTACTACCCACTGTGGTATATACTTGCCAAAGCAAATATGAAGACTTAAGTAAAGTTTGTCAAAACGAGCCCTTAACCACTTGACCTGGAAATTTAAAATTATAATGTGCAGCCACCTTTGAAATGGTTGCGTTTTGCACAGTTCTAACCACTCCTAAAGAATGGAGTTCTGAAGAATTTGGTGAGCTGTTTAGAAAATACCAAGCAGTAGAACAGTAATTCTTCCTCTTCCAGAAGTCTTTCGGGTCACAGGGTGTGTTCAGGAATAAGTAGAAAATGGACTTGTGGATCTGCTGTAGTTCCTTCTCTCTTTTCCTTTTTCTGTTCTTAAAAGGTACCCACTGAAAAATATTTGCAAACCTAAATCATAGTTGCGTTACTCACAGGTCTTGTCATCATCCCAAGCCCGTGGTGCTAGAAGCTAAACAGACTCAAGTTCACAGTATTTACCTTGTTTCTTAGCACTAATCTATTCATTACACAGAGCTTACGCATAAAGGAGTACGTTTAAATTCTACACCCCTTAAGACCTGCATGCAACAAAACTATTCACATCTTCAAAAAAATAAAAAAATATTACCTTTTTCTGCAGTTGAAGAAATAGTAACTGGAAGAGAAAAAAAAGGATACATAGTAAGTAAATCCGTATTGTATCAGAAGTTTGGCTAAAGTGAGGTACCAGATAGCTGACTTGTTCCAAAACATACTTCAGGTGTTAGCAGAGCCTCCCTGCCCCCCCCTCCCGGGGTGAAATGGGAGTTAGTATTCCTCCTGCCACTGCTTGAGGCTTTGTCAGCCCGGGTTGTGACCCAAGTGCAGGACCCGGCACTTGGCCTTGTTGAACCTCATACAGTTGGCCTCGGCCCATCAAACCAGCCTCTCCAGATCCCTCTGTAGAGCCTTCCTACCCTCAAGCAGAACAACACTCCCACCCAGCTTGGCGTCATCTGCAAACTTACTAAGGGTGCACTCGATCCCTCATCCAGACCACTGGTAAAGATACTAAACAGAACTGGCCTCAACACTGAGCCCTGGGGACGCTGCTTGTGACTGGCCGCCAGCTGGATTTAACCCCATTCACCACAACTCTTTGGACCCAACCATTCAGTCATTTTTGAGCCCAGCAAAGAGTACGCCTATCCAAGCCATGAACAGCCAGGTTCTCCAGGAGAATGCTGTGGGAAACAGTGTCAAGCAGTGTCAAACATCTAGACAAGAAATATAAAAAAAGTTTTTAATTATCCTCTAACAGGATGGGAGAACATTATTATCTATAAAACTACAGGCATTTTTTTGTAAGTAATTTTGGTTAAAGCACTCCAGAATCTGTAGCCTCATTTCTGCTCTCGGTATAAAACAAAATTGAGCCAAATTTGATGTTTGAAGACTCAATATAATGAACAGTCTGTATGTGCAGAAAAAAAGGCTTAAGATCATATCACTTGTGAGACTTCATCAGAAAGATCCCTAAATAAGCTTCATAAATATTAATTAAAGTTTCACAGCACCAGAAAGATAATTTTCTCTTTTGTACCAAGGTCCCTTAGGTCAGAATGCAGTTATTAGACTGTGCAGAATAATTCTAGTTTGGCAAACTCCTGCAGTTTAAGGTAAAAGCCAACACTGAAACACTTGTGATTTTCATCCTGTCTTATCATCCTCATATGAAATAAAAATAAAAATAAAAGATGGCCAGTTCTCTTCTGCCTCAGAAGTTCATGCAATTAAGTGTTTCTGTTTCTATCCCTTTCACTGTTATTCCCACTGTCAGCTAGATTCCATGAACAACAGTCCTACTACTTGTCCAAATTCATTCAGCAAATTGCAAATCAACAGTTTTACAGGATCTTTATGCTACAAAGTAAAGCTTTCCTTTTAATAAGTTAATATTTAATCTTTACATAGAACAGACCTTTAAGTATTTGCTAGGCTGGCAATGTAACAAGCAGCTTTATACCATCAAGAAATCAATTCCAGCTTTTGAACTCTGGTTCAGAGAAAAAAACCCCACAAACCAAGACATTACCATTGTGGCCCACCATCCCTGGCCTGTAGTTTAAGTTACAAGCTTAGCTCTCCATTGCTTTTTTGCTTTTCTCCTCTACTGCTTCTAACTACTTAGATACTGCTGTCACTTCCTGCTAAATTAATACCATTTTCACTTTAAGAAGTTCTACAGCAGAGTTTCTTGTTTGGGGGGTCGTATGGAGGAAAAAGCAGTGCTGCCTTCTTGCTTATTGATATTTTTTTGAACAAAATAAGCACTGCATATTATTTATATGTTAACCTCAGGATGCAATAGCACTACACACTAGATTAGATGCATTGACACAAGTTAGTGCCTTCAGCACTGCAGTCAACACAAATATATTTCAGAAATGTAAGCATTGTAAACCAGCTGTTCTTTTAACGATTTTAAAATATATCCACATATGAGTCTATTGCTCAGCTACAAAAGGAAAAATAAGAGCAAAAATATTCTTAGGATTGGCTTCTTAGTATAAGTTTGTGGTTCCTTGAAGTTCTAGCAACATATTGCTGCAGTTCACTTCACTGCAAAGAGCTCAGAAGCAGGCACTTGCGTGCTCACACACACAGTGAGTTGCCTCATAATTTCAAAGGATTCAACATCTCAATGTTACAGCACCGAGCAAGTTGGAACAACGTGAACAAGTCCTGTCTGTCTGCAGTGCAGAGCTTTAGCTTGGCTACCTCAAGGTTTCCAAAATCGACCCAACTAAGGAAAGGAGCTCAGCAAAGCCTGCCTGTGAAGAGAGGTAAACAGGCCTACACTGAACTTGATGCTGCTGCAGCTTGTCCAGGGATGTACAGGCTCAATACGCTCTGCTAGCCAGTCCTGCACCACTGAGCAGCTTACACATCGGACCTCCCAACGCTTTGGGGTCACTGCAATATGAAGCACACAAAACAAGTATGTGGTTTCACCTTCTACAGAATATTGCCTCCAAAACACGATACAGCCTTAAAATAGGCTGTATTCAAATCTGCTTTTTAACTTGGTCAGCTTAGAGGACAAGCACAAATTCCAGTTTGGACTTTAACAGAGGAAAAAGTTGCCTTAGTTTTGATTTAGAAACCTAGCATCACCCCTGGCAGCAAACCCACTTTTTCCTTCATGACCCCAGTTGTTCGTTACACCTCTTTCTAGACACGCTTCCCTACATTGTTGTCTGTTATCTTTCATCTCACCTACATCACACGAATGAAAGAGGCGGAAGCCTATAGATTATCACAGGAAACAATCCTGCAGACATAGGGACATCATTAGTTGTATAACAAATTAGACTGGGGGGGGAAGATGTCATTTGTTGGAAGCATTCTTCTTGGAGAACGAACTGACAGAGGTGTAAATTTCAGAAAGCTTTGCAGAATTTCTAAAGTTGCTTCACAGAAACTTCCCAGAACATCTTGGAACAATAACTATCTCTAGGGAGCTGGTTTGCTTTCAGTTTCAGGCTTATTTTCAGGATTGCTATGAAGTATTGAAACACCTTCCAAATCACTGCATAACAAGAAAAAACCCAAACCTCTCTATTCTGAGGCAAAGCGGTGGAATGATCTGCCAAGACCTTGCAAGAGGCATGCTAAAAGAAGACATTTGCCTTCAACCTTGGAAGAAAAAACTCCCACCACCCTACAAAACCCACATACCAGATCTCCCTCCTCCCCTAAAAGGCATATTCCAATCAAAGCCAGATATGCTCCTTGCAGAGCAAGAAATTCAACTGCAACTAACATAGAAGTATGGAAAAGAACTGATCTTGTTACTGATGTGCTATGTTTATTTCCCCCTGTCCCCTCCCACGATGGCTCCTAGCAGGAGTCATACTTCGGGTACTGCAGCCTTTCCACGAATCTCAAGAGTAACGTTCACATTTTGGCTGACATTCCTCATGGGTGGGAAGAGTGAGTGATAAATGTGCAATTGCATCCCTTCACCAGATGTACAGCCTTAACTTTTCTCAGTTTTTAAGGAAAAGGGTTAAAATATATATATATCTCTATCTACACACATACACGCATACACACACATATACATATTTCCAGAAGATACCAGTACTGAAACTCAACAGAAACTCCCCACAGGCACTACCCTACCTGCAAAGGCAAGCACCACTGACATTATCACAAGTTTTTCATTTGTACAGAGAATGGCATTTAATTGAAAATATAACTTAGATTTATGGTAATGCGATTCCCATTTGCAAATGCAGACCTTAATCGCTCACAAGAAGATGGTAGAAACATTACTTACTGACACAAGTGGGACAGACAATGAGTGAATTTCCTTGAGCAGATACTCATTTGACTTCTGTTACAGGGCAGCGCCAGAGCACAAAGACCTTAGCACCTCTCCACTGTTCTCTAAAAAACGTAATTCTGTGACCTTTCCACACTGCGCTATTTCTTATTTCCTGACTGGCAGGCACCCACTAGGTGCTTTCCTCCCAAAGCAGCAGGGAGTTGTTTTTAGACAAATGACTCAAGACGACTGAGTTGACAGCATCATGTAGCCAAAAGCCAACGCAGGAAGATGCTGCCAGGTCCCTTTCAAAAGGCTATGGGGGGTCCAGGAATTGCACACATGACTTGCCACCAACTGGAATGAATGTCCTCTGCAGAAATTTGAGCAATAGAAACCTAGAATTGTTTTATTTTCATATGGTGCTAGACTGACGTATTTTTTTACTCCAGTTCTCCAGGAATAGGACACACTTTTCCCCCAATGCACTGCCAGGTAATTCAGAAAGTAACATCTTATAGAACGGTGAGGCAGGAGAGGTAGCTCCACAGGCCTTCGTGCTGCACTGGCATGAAGAAGCGTGCGTTGCCACACTGCATGCCCCAGCAGTAGCACTGCCTGGGACTGGCCTGCAGCACAGGCATACCATCGCCCAGGTCTAACACAATGCTTGTCTCAGAGGCACGACCTGTGGTGGACAACTCTTGCTGCAGAGGGGTCTACGATGTTACCCCTCTTAACCATCTACGCACTCCCCTATGGCAGAGACACATAGCAAAAGCGAGCACTTGCCTTCCCAGACACTTCAGGTCAGGTTTGAGCTACCAGCGAAGGCAAGTTTGAGTGACCACAAACAGCAGAGAATTGCAGTGATGAAGGGTGAATGGCAGTGAACGGCCTCTTGCTGTCCTGGGTTACGCACAGTCATGAGAGGGAAAACAAACCCTGCCAGGGCCACCGATGCCTTAGAGCAGTGCAGCCGTTTCCACAAGCACACAAGCTGGAGCCCAAACTCCTCACACACACTGCACACGGCAGCATTGCTTGAGTGAGCTACTTTGTGACTTCAAGTGATCACAAGATGATGCCTCCAAAGGCACTGCAGGGAGTGTGTGGGGGGAGAAATCTGGGGTGGGAGTAAAAAGAGGAAGAAAATACAGCCAAGGAAGAGACACCTTGCTGCAAGGGGGATGCTCTGTTGTTTATGACCACCAGATTTTCTATGTTCATGATCGCCATGTCCATTGCTACAGGATTCAAACCAGCATTATCACAGGGACAGGTAAAATGACTTAATATTTCAAATAAGGCAGTTCAAGCTGCACTGCAGACCTGTTTTGTTATTTGTTACCAGCCATCATTATGATTTGTTCTACAGTTAAAACAGTATTAACACAATTCTTTCACTATAACAAGTAATTTAGAGCATCCAGAGGCTTGCTGCCCAGAAAATATTCTCTTATCACGATAAAAAAGGAGTTTTTTATTTAGCCAAGGTCTTTTCAGCCTCAATGCAGAGAGTACATGCATAAATACAAACAGGGCTACAGCAGAAATTAGCATAATCAATGCAAGATACTCCTTGGGTACCGAGTTACATTTAGCGATGAATTAAGCTATGACAACTGAAAAGATTTCTGCCGTATATTCTGGGAACAGTAAATTCTGTGCTACCACTTCCACAGTTCAAAACCACAGCTACAAAAGCAGCTGACTTCTAGAACCCACAAAATGCTACAGATTGCTCCTTACCTCTACAAAATATTCCTGAAAGTTATACTAAAGGTCTTCTAATGGTTTTCTCATTGAGGGTACCTGCATGTTTTAAATGATCTCAAAACCAAGAGTTAACCTCGGTTAGCATGCAGGAGGATGCGCTGCCATAGTCCCACACTTGTGTCCACAGTAAGAACCATAAAGTATTAAGAGATGTATCAGCCCAAATAACCACAGGCTTTTTCTGCATATGAAGTTAGCATTCAGCTGTAGCAACGTACCAGGTTTGTTGTCCCTGAAAAGCCCTATTCCCCGAGAAGCACTATTCATTTTCAATTTACCATAATTGCCCAAAGAAACCTAATGTAACTTGATTTTCTTCCGCTATTTAATCACTATTGCCACTGCTCATTCTATTTGCATTTTGATGGATTTTAAACCCTCACATTACTTCTACATGCTTTCCTCAGCTGCTTACTCGAATTACTGCACTTTCTTCATTCAGTTCTTTCCCCCAAATTCTACTTTATCATAACAATAACAGCTTTATTGCTCAGTAGATTGGAAGTGCTGCACATAAGTTGTTTCCAATATTGCCTTTAAGCGATCAGAGTCAAAAGAAAGCCTGGTTTCTTCCTGAAAGACAAAGAGAGCTCTTACTTGCACAAGTCAGTGAGCTGTGCTCCCTCTGGCACATCAGGGAATAGGAAAAAACAGAATCGGCAGAAAGGCATGGAAACTCAGAAGCATCTGAGCTGAGCTAGCTTGTGTCCACACCACTAATTAATTAAATTTACATTTGACAGAGGGGTATTTGAACTCAGGCTGGCCAGATCAAGTCCACAGAAACAGCACACTCAAGCATCTGGATACGTGAAAGGGCTTTTTGTGTTAGGAGTAACTGCAGTGGTTCCGTAGTTAAGACACTACTAGGACACTTGCAAGACATACAAGAGACAAATAGGATAATCAGCTGCTGTTGACAGAGTGCTAGTATCATATGTTGTATGGAGTTGTCTCATACACCCTGCATAGGATTAGCTGTTCTGCAGGTAATGCTAGAAACCATCAATATATTTGAAGTAAAAAACCAAAACAAACTAAAACCACCACACAATCAAAATTCAAATGCATACAATTCATTCTCATAACAGAATTTTTCAGGTAGTTACGGACTGACCATTTCTTTTTGAAAAAAGAACACTCTTCACTAATTCAGGGTTGTATCTGCCAGTCAATACCTGCCTTGGATAGTAAGGTCACTTAAAGCTGAGTGTCTTATGGCTCATAATACTGCTAGTAAATCCATTTACTTCTACTCTAGCCAAATGCAAATAGAGCGACAGTCTCTATTTCGCTGTTCTACACAGCTGAGAGGTGTGATGGCAGGAGAGTAGAGGTGTCAGTTCATGGGGTACAAAAACTCCAGACAGAGCTGCTGTGACCTGCAGACATGAACCATTGCCCAGCGGCAAGAACCGTCAGCAGACCACTTTGTTAATTGGGTACCCTTCTTCGCATTTGGCTTTGGACTCTTCCAAAATCAGTTGTTTCCTTACTTACTTACTGACCCTGCTTGCAACAAGTCTTTCCTCAAATATTAGAATAAAATCTCCTTGCAAAACTCTGTGGATAAAAATCTCCTTGTAAATCTCATTACAAACTATTAGGCACTCTGTTTTCTGGGAGAAGGATTTTGCTGCTGCCAAGTTCATCAGGTAATGGGAGAAATCAAACTGCCCAGCAAGCTGACCTCCTCTCATTCATTAGGTCACTGGATTCCTCAAATGAAGTTCAATTTCTTTGTAGCGCTGGTCAGGTCTGATTGGTATTTGCCACCTGAGATTCAATATGGAACTACCTATGATGAGAAGAGCTAATTTTCTGCCAGCAACACATTAACAACACAGCAGCCAGTAATGTAATTTACATGAACTCCCATCAAGATATCTGTAAGCCAAGCTTTTGAACAGAGCCCTTAAGGAAGTTTTGCTTTGAAAAACATGTAATTTAAAACCATGCCTATTAGTTCTGGGAAAGTTTACTGGTGGGGAATTCATATCTTCAACATAACAGACTTGTAAATATTAATAAATATTTAATACTTTATTATTATTAAAATATTTATGGAATAAATAAATATTCAAAGACTTCTTACGGTGATTTATGGTGTCCATAATATGGCTTACCAAATTGGTTGATAACAAATGCTGCCATCTTTTGATGCTGGAAGATTTGCTGCTTGTTCTTCTTGCAAAACAAAATGTCACTCATAAAACCTTATTTGGACTGAAATATCTCGGGACAAATCTTGACTGTAGCTAAAGCTACTTCCTCTAGTTTCTTTGCAAAAAGGAAGAAATAACCAGTGACTCCCCAGGAACATAACAAAAGAACCAGGTGCTGCAGAGGGGGAAAAATATCAGGGATAACAGGACAGAAAGTTTTGCCTAGAGGACAGGATCAGAAGGAAATGTTTTTGTTGCACCAGGTCTCATTTAACTACCAGACCACTCAGGAACATGAAAAAGTAACAGCACAGAGACTGCACAAGCCACTGCAAAGGGATTTTTGGATGCTCCAAAAGATCTATACTAAAACTTAGAAAGTACTGCAGAGTAAACGGAGCGGCAAGCATACAAAAGAGCATAGCCTATCATCCATGTAGCTCTCATTCCATAAATACTGTTTCCAATAAATAAATAAATAAAATCCTCAAGAGTTCACCTGCCTGCTGACAGTCCACCATGTATCTTGGAAAGCATTAACTCAGGACTCTGTAAAAGGTCAACTGAGATACTATAAATCCTAACGCAACGCATGCCAAGAGAAGGAAAAGTACTGCCTACGACACCTCAGATATGTATTAGGGCTCCCATGGCAAAGCACTGGATGTAACACAGCAGGACTGGCAAACTGCCTAGGAAGAAATGAGTAGAGTTTGATGTATGCATGACACCTACTAAGAGAATGAACTTTTGCTGCCATCTTCCTAGGATAACGTTTCATAATACAGTTGCAAGAACATCTACATTTTCAGTGTACTGGAGAGTGGTACACTGGTGGGAAATAATGTTTGTGAAGAACAGGAAATTATTGCCACTGGTTTAATGCCTAAGTCAGGAACCACACAGATTTATGGAAAGTTAGATCAGGAAAGCGATTACTTCTGAACATCTACAACTAAGTGCAAGGTGACCCAGATCCTTAAACCTGCTGCCTCCTGAGAAGCCACACAGTTTAACATAAAGCAGGATGGGATCAGGGGGTGCAGCCACTTGTCTTAAAGACTCCAGAGAAGCCTTGCAGCAAGAGGAGAGCACTGTCACACATTAGGAAAGCAGACTATCACAAAACCAGGCAGCTGAGGCATGGCAGCACAGCTCCTGATGCCCTGTATTGTGCCTAACCTTCGTTTCTGCAGGCAAATCCCTGCTTCCATTCCTAACAGCTCCTTGGCAATAGGGTTTCCCAAGTGGCTCTGCAAGTGTGGGAAGAGGGGAGAAACATAGCATCTTTACAAGTTTGCGAATGTCAATAGAAAAAAGCCATGCAAAAAGGGAGAAATTGACTTAATCTAGTGCTCAGCAGTCTTTAAACTTCATCTAAATTCGTAATTTGTCTGAATTATGAATTACTTAAGAAGTTCAAGCCTGTTCTCTGCACCAGTTGCTGCTTTAGCTTTATCTCAGCAGGTATCTACCCTGCAACAGCGCAAGTAATATTTCTGTATGCAATTACTAGACTGAACTCAAGCTTTTTTATATATATGTAATTGTTTAAAAAAAAACCCATGAAACTTAAGGAGCAGTAGATTAAATTGATAAAAAATACACACACACAAGATTCCCACAAAAATCCTACACAAAACTTGTATCCTTTTCTGGATACTGTTTAAAAAAAAAAAAAAAAAAAGAAAAAAAAAAGACCTGCATGTTAGTTACATAGGATTTTTCAAGGCAGAAACAGAAACCAAATTTTGCTCTGTTTTGGACTCCTTTGCAATGTTCAGGTCAATCTGCATGTCACAAACCCACAGACATGAAAAGCCTTTGGGTACCATCAATCCCAGCATTGTGGAATTATACTTTTCTGTTTTTTTAATCCAAACTTGACAAACCTAAAAGCAATGACTACTTGTCAAGAAGAATAGTACAATAACAGGTTCTCTGAATTCACACTATGACAAGGCAGTAGCCGAGGCATTTAACATAAGTTTTAAGTCTACCGCAGACAACTGCAAACCAGCTTATAAAATAGCTGTCTGTTTAGGTTGTTTCAAACAAATCACGTCTGTTCCTCTCAAGGTTACTTAGATTTAATCTAAATTTTGTTTCATTCTCTCTGCAGTGGCAGTTTGCCTAATTCCTGATGAATTATTACTTCCATCTCTACATTTTTTTTGTCTCAAATAGGCTAAAAAAATAAAAGAAAAAAAGAGCTATCTCCCTGCTTAGCGCTTCACAAGAGATGCATAAGAATTCCCCAAATTCCCCACTCTGGAGACAAACACGCATCAGGATGCACAACTGCAATACCACAAAAAAACCCAACCCAAAACCCTGCATAAACCCCTCACTTGATCTCTCTGTAAATCATATGATTAAAATGGTTCCGTGCTTCACATTTAAGACAATGCTGCACCATATATAGCACCAGAGAGCACTGCAGAAACTGCAAAGGGAAAGCGTGCTGTTCTTGTGATCCAGTTCTCTTCGACAATCTCGTAAGACAATTTTAATAGTCAAAAGGGAACATGAATAAGGAATGGATGAGCCATTTGGTCTTTCGAAAAAAAGGAAAAGCAGAGGCTTGAAATGCTGCAGAGGAGGAACTTGATTTTTAACACAGATAAGAGAAGACAGTCAAAGGTTATGTAGGAGGCACTCCACTGAGGATTGGGGGGGGGGGGGGGGGCGTGGC
>NW_009260611.1:274603-281008 GCF_000687185.1 Egretta garzetta
GGCAGAAGAGGGGGAAAAGTCTGGGGTTTTTTTCTTGACCCAGGAGAGTAGGAGTTAAGCACATCCTACGGGAAACAATTTAGTGACAGCAGGAGGAGGTAATATTGGGGAAGTGGCTAAAAGAGCAAATGTATTTGTTGTGGTCTCGTTATCCCTTTTGTACCCGACTCACCTTGATGGAGATTCAGCTCACACAGAAAAGTGGCCTGTGGTTTCTTCTCAAATGTTTCTATTAAATTTCATACATACTAATGAGAGAAAAATGGATATTCTTGTCCTGTTATAGGAAGAATATGCACTGGGTGGGAAGGAGTTAACAACAGAGTTGAAAACTTCATAAAAACTGTTTCAGGAAACTGAGGAAACAATAATTTATAACACTTGTATGGAAAGTACATGTTAAACCAGCATAAACTCTTACCAGTTGTAGGAGACTGTTGAACAAAGAGCTGGTTAAACACTGACATACTGAATGGGTGAAAAATGAACCCCATGAACCCTTAATATTTACAGGCAAAATTCTAGATAGACAACTAGGACTTCTCCTACACCCATTTTCCGTCACAGACAGTCTCAAGTTCCAAAAGTAACAGCAGGTACAGTGCCATCCAAGTGTTTCACCTGCTGCAGGTGTACAAGAACTCAGCTCAGACACCCATCTCTAACACCGTAAGTTCTTTGATTATGGAAAGCACATCTACATTAACACATAAAAATATGAGCTTCTAGAGAACAAGGTTTTAATTATTACCTCAAAGTAATGTCTACTGAAAACATACACTTGAAATTCTGGTCCTTTTACCCATAGCGTCTTGTAGGAAAACTGGGAGACTAGTAAGTGATGATATAAACCCCTGATTAAAAATGAAAATGACTTTTTAGTTCATGGTTCTAACTCTAAAGGCATACAGAAAGCTCCTACCATTGTTACCAGAGAAAAATTTGAGAAGTTAACCTTAAATACTCATACTATCTAAGCCCTTTCAAACCAAGAACAAAACCTTTCAGGCCTACATCTAAAAGGCAATCAGGAAGTGCTGCAGCAATGAGCCATCACAGCCACAACAGAAGAGTAACGCCACAAGCAGAGTTCCTGCTTCAGCCCAGATACCTGTGCTCAGCTCCCTGCTTTCCCCAAGCCCCTTCCCTCCCCTACTCCAAAGCCATCCTGCCCATGGACCAGTTCCGGCCAAGCTTTCAAGCTCGGTGGACGTCACGCACTAAGCCTATGTCAGTAAGTTTCACCAAAGTTGCTGCATGGGTAGAAAAGACAAGCGCATGCTCCCTGTTAGGAAATAGCTGCTCTGAGCTCAGTTGCTCATGTTCTGCCTGCCCCCCTGGCAAGCCAAGCAACATCAAACTGGCCACTGCACCATGCTTCTTTTTGACCAAATGGTAGTTAGGGATCAAGGAAAGATGCCAACTACTGCACAGCTGTCAGGAATGGATTAGCAGATACAGGTGAAAACTGACGATGGAGGGCTGAGGCGGGCGCTGCAGATAGAGGGTTGAGTGGGAGAAGAGGGATGGAGTCCTTCCGCTGGCAGAAGAGTAGGAAGAGCAGCCACAAGACAACTCCCCAGGAAACCAGGCTGACTAGTTCTATTGCTCTTGGAACACTTTGCATTAGAGGACTGCCAAGAGAGCAGATTTCATGCCATATAAAGGGCACATGCCCACCCGTTCTTATAAACATGACCAATACAGTGCGAAGCACCATATAAGAAGATAATTTTTCTACTCAAGTTGAGCGTCTAGTTTTCCAATACATTTGTATCCAATCTGAGCACCTCAACAGGAATTCTACTTATTTATAGTAACAGAAAAGGTTCTCATTTAAGATGGTAACATGCATGCTTGAACCAAAACTACATCACAACTATGTGCATCCAAAGCAGTCTAACTTCTTTATTCTGAAATTCATGAGAGGCACAGAAACATAGTTAACTGTTATTAATGATCTAACCTGTTTAATTTGCAGTTCCTTTTCTTGAAAGGTAACTCTCTTTTCCTACGGGAATGCTTTTTGCATGCTTAACATGCAAATATTGTACTTCAGTGCTGATACTTGAGCTTTCACTGTAGTTGCAAATCAGAAGTTACTGGCATGCTGCTGTTAATATCACCGTGCCATTGCTTGATAGCTGCTGCATTAGCATTTTCAGTAGAGATTTCTTCTGGAGGAGGCAGATGGAATTACCTTCCCTCTGTTTATGCAACAGACTCTTCAAATGGGAGCATTACAACAGATCACCACGTGCTTCTCATGTGGACTGTGCTTTGGGGAAGTCAGAGCTGTCTCCCTACTAACAAGAGCTATTGCAGTCTCCTGGAACAGTAAGGAGTTCAATTTGTACCATTAACATGAAATTATGTATTCTAAATTACAAACTGCTTTTGTTTGCCAGGATTTTAGACACGTTAGACATTACACTGTATTAAAAAAAGCAAACCTTTCTGCAAGTAGATGCTATGAAAAGAACACACTAGTTACTCCTGTAGCTTTAAAAAAATCACATTTTTCCATACTTTGCGGAGTTTGAGGCATGAAAACGCTCATACATTTACAAGACTAGTAAACCCATAAAACAAGCCATTCTCCTTACAACTCTTGGCCCAGGAGAAGAGCCAGGACTGCGCTTTTCAGAAGATACAGCTCTCGCTGTACAAGTAAAACCCTAACCTGAGTAAGATTTTTAATTTTAAACCAGCCAATACACTTTAGTTATGATCTGCAGCCAGCTCAGCCAAAGTTAACTTCTTCCTCTTTTTCTCAGTGCAGACTGCACTACCAAATTCTGCTAGTGTTTTAGCAAGAGGGTTGCCTGTAGGAAAACAGGCTGGCTTCACCCACGAACTCCTACTACGTGTGTCAGCACAGTGTCTTCTGACCATCCTCTAGCCAGTCTGTATTACAGCCAACCACCTACAAAAACATATGGGGTAGGTAATAAGGTACAAGTCAGCCATAAGTGAAAACAAACCATGAAAGAGCAGCTCCACTCCTTCTGAGCAGAGACAATCAGTTCAATTCACTAACAGCATAATACAGCCATTGTTTACAAAAGCAATGTTAAAATCAAAACATGTTTTGATAACAAGAAGGAATACATGAAATGTTTTTTAACTAATAAAAAGCTATTTTAGAACATCCCTTATGTATTTCTAGGTGTGCTTTCTTTCAAACAATGCTCTGGGCAAGTTATATGAGAAAAGAAGAAATAATCTAGTAAGGAAGTGTTCATTCATGTTTTCCTACTTCAAAACATTGAAAAAAAAATGAATGTGACGTTGCCTCGAGCCTTTTGCAGTTCCTTCAGTTACACGTGTTCACAGATTTTTTTTTTCTACTCCGTTGACATTCCCTGAACTTCTGCGCATTTGGTGAGAAATGGCTGTTTTCACCTTTCCAATTAGCTCAATAGCTAATTTACCTGATAGATCAGAACTACACAGCAAGAGTGGTCTAAATAAGCCAGTGTTCACCAGCATACAACATCAATGCTTCAGAGAGATACAACAATGCTGGCAGCTTCCATGGGAGGAAAACAGCAGACGAGCTCATGAATCTCCTTTCACCTTATCCACACCAGTCCTCCTCAGTGTTCACAGCCAGTATGTAAGCAATATAATTTAGGGTTATAGAAGAGGCATAACCAAGTAAATACATACCAGCAGTGAATTACAGAGTAAGACTGAGTACATCAGACACCAAAAGCAAGACATTGAGCAACACGAGAGCACCCCAGCAGAGGAGGGTGGGGCAAACAGCAGAGGAGCAAAACTGAAAGGAAAAGGGTGGTGTGACGAAAGCAGCAGCCCCAACTTTACTATACCATCTTCTACTTGGATTATTAGGAATATTTTATGATACTACATTAAGCTTGGCTTCCCACTTGATCTACTAACTGAATGCCTATGTCTAACCTTTAATACATGAGCAGGGGCTAAAAGGAGGAAAAAAAAAAAAACCGGATGAAGAAATAATTGGGGGAATGAAGGCTTTCTCTTTTCCCATTTCCTTGTTAGCTTCCCATCCTAACAGTTATCTAATCTTTAACCTTTGAGAAAACACTGCTGTCTGTGGGTTTTCAGTTTCTCTTTTATGCTTAGTATCTACTTGACATTTTCTACTGTGTCTCCTCTTTCCTAAAGCTTCCCTTCCTCCCTCTGTTTTCCCTTTACCCAGCCACACATCAGCTGCGTATTGTACCCTTTGCCAAAGCCACAGAAGTGCAACAGGCCATGAGCCCTGCTTCTGCACCCGCTGCACGTGAACATCTGCAGAGACCAGCGTCACCTCATTCATCAGCCGTGCGCTAAAGGCACGTCTTCTTCATAGTACACAGTGCAGTGGGTCTCAAACCAAAATAAAACATAAGGTGCGCTGGCAGAAAGTAAACATACCTGCCAAGAGAAACAGAAAATCCTATATTTTGCTATAAATCCTGCCTATGCTGGTTTGAACTCAAGCGCGTGCACACACACACACACACAAAACAAGCACACAAAAGTAAATCCTGCCTATGCTGGTTTGAACTCAAGTGCGTGCACACACACACACACACACACACAAAACAAGCACACAAAAGAGGGGAAAAAACCCCAAACCCCCAAACACAACCCCCCTTTCCTCTCCCTTTGATGAAATGACCTTTTATCAAGGGTGTAACAAAATTCAACAGGTTAGAAACAAAACAACAAAAAAAACCAAGACCCAAGCCAGAAAAAACTCACAAAAAAATAAAATCCTTGGTCACCAAGTATGATTTAGACAGGTTACAACTGTAAAACTCAGGTGACAGCAATAAAAATCAGTAAGTAATCTTATTAAATGACCACTTTTTCTTAATGGTCTGTATGTGCAGACGTCCAGAATAAAGCTGATTTGTGAGCAAGAAGTGCCAGATGTCTAGAAACCAGATTTATAGATGTGAAAGTTCTCGCATCAACAGGAGCCAACCTTTTCAATGATTTTCACACAAATAAAACCCTAATGAACTCAGAAGGGCTCTTTGCAGCTTCTCTGTGCCTGCAAAGGAGAAATTATTCACCGGCACCCAGCCCTGACCCACTCTGTGATCAAGACATAGAGCTGGGACTTGGGAGGTCATGGTTCTGTTCCCAGCTCATCTAGAGACCACCTGTGCAACCCTGGACAAGCCTCTTAATCTCTGAGGTTTTGTTCTTTGCTTAAGAGAAGAAATGCATAGCCCTAATCTGCCTTTTGTCACACCGGTCAGACTGTAATGTCACACCTGTAAAAACGTGAGCCTATAACCTCACACAGCCCCTCTTAGGACTACTCTAACAGCTACCCATGCCCCAGACCTCCACTATTTAAAGACTGTCTAAAATTTGGTTCCAAGTGTTCATAGTTTTAAGTGCATTTTTCCCAGAAAACCAGTACTATTTACTCACACAAACAGACTACTAAACCATAGCAATCTGACAAGTTTGGATACACTGACATATTTGCAACTCTCTCGTCTCAACATTTCACGCAATACCTCAACAAGCGTTACTTTACAACTGTATTTCCACTATTTTAAGCACAAATTACTTTTTGACTGTGGTTTATGTTCCAGTCCACATAACTAAAACTAACGCACACGGCTGTGAAAAACTTTTCTGAATGCCCATGGTAATCCAAAAACCAGAGTCCTGCAGAAAAAAAGTAACTGATTGTTTCTAATGGAAGGATGTCTTTACACATTTGCCCACATATAAAGTACATGCGAGCCTTTTATTTCTAGCTAGGGACATCAAAGCACATATTTTACACAAAAAGCAAGAAGTGTAAGGACCTACAGACACTAGGTAAACCTATAAGTAACTTAAAATAGTTCTTCATACTTTATTTTTTTTTTTCTCATTTCAGCTTCTTTACTTAAACATGCCAAATGCTCAGCAACGCATTCCTTAGTTTTCCTAGGCTGCTTCCAAGTTTTACCAAGTCTGACAAATACGGCGCATCACCATGCCGCTCGGTTTACCCTGCCTGGAGAAAGCCAACATCCTCCTGAACTGAAGTTCCCTCCTGATGAGAGAAAAGGGTAAATATCATCCTGACCGACACCGCCTGCAAGTCAGATTTACGTAACGCTGAGCCCTCATCCAGAAAGCCTTGACGCGGCCTGACAAAACCCCATAAGCCCTAAATCCTTTTTCCTGCCCGCTTAAGCGGGATGTTTCCAGCCTCACTATGCTTTAACGACACCGGACTTCTTAATTAGAAGGGGGAGGGGAATAAATACACCCATAAGGTGGTCAAGCAGTTATTTGATTCATCAGGAAGACGAATTAACAACAGAAAAATAGAGGGAAAACTTCTCCCGGGGAGACATGAGGGGCAGAGACCCCACGAAGGCTCTGGCAGCCCCCACGGAGCCCTCGTGGGGTCTC
>NW_009260611.1:281752-282529 GCF_000687185.1 Egretta garzetta
GAAATGGTCTTAACCCTCAAGCGTCGCTCTTTTGCCGCCCTGACCGGGCGGGCGGGTCGGTGCCGGCCATCCTGGGCACAAAGGCGCCGGGACGGGCGCGGGCAGCCATACCCGGGGCCCTGCCGGGCTGTTACCTCCTGCTGCTCGCCCAGTCCGTGTGCTTACAGGGCTCAAATAGCTTGTTGGATGCAGCAGTGGTTGTTCATAAGTAACTCACTACGCTGCTCTCTGAACTCGGCGCCTGGCAGCTGCCGGCAGCACCACGACCTTACAGATACTTCCAAAATCTTACGGGCGGATGTCATGAGGACGGAGCCAGACTCTTCTCAGTGGTGCCCAGCGACAGGACGAGGGGCAGTGGGCACAAACTGAAGCATGAGAGGTTTCAGTTGAACACGAGGAAGAACAACTTTGAGGGTGACAGAGCACTGGCACAGGCTGCCCAGGGGGGCTGTGGAGTCTCCTTCTCTGGAGATACTCAAAGCCCGCCTGGACGGTGTCCTGTGCACCCTGCTCTGCGTGAGCCTGCTTGAGCAGGGGGGGTGGACTGGATGATCTCCTGAGGTCCCTTCCAACCCTTGTGATTCTGGGATTCTGTGATTCCTTGACTACAAAAAATTTAACCAGCACCGGCGGCTGCTTTGCGGGGCTGATCCTCTTTAAGGTGGACGTTTATTAATGCTTGAAATGTTCGGCCTTACTCTGGCGCTGCTGCCGCCTGGGATCCGGCGTCGGAACGGCCCGTGCCATGACAAAATTCCCATTTCTCTCCCAAGA
>NW_009260611.1:282798-293686 GCF_000687185.1 Egretta garzetta
GGGCCCATTCCCTTCCGAGCATGAAGCGGGTGCCAGCGGCCACCGGGCTGCCTTGGCAGAAGGTGGGGGCAATTATTGTGGGCCTCGCTTGCTGATGAGATGGTGAAAAAAGTACCAAGACGGGTGATTCAGCGGCTCTAACAGCTGATGGGGAGGGGGCGCCCCGGGCGAATGCCCAAGCAGCTGCAGCCTGCGTGTGCGGGAACGTGAGCGTGGGCGTGGGCGGCCACGGGGCTGCCAGAGCGGGGGGAGGAGGCAGTGACCGCGGGATCTTGACATACGCAGAGTAACTGCGCAGCAGGGAGATGTGCCCAGGGACCATAAAAAGGTAGAGATTGGTTTGGGATCAGCTCTAAGGGGTTGATCAACTCCGGTACGTGGGAGCAGCGTCGGGATGGTAAGGAAGGCGGGGGGTTTGCAAAATTGTACATTGTAATGAAAGGGCTGTTAAAGAAAGGGGTTGCAGGAGAGGGGGAGAGCTGGTGGAACAGCTTGGTCTGGACCATTCCTAACAGAGAGCTGGAAGGCATGGGAGGAGTGACTGGTTACAGAGATGGCATCTTGGTTATGGGGACTAGTCACTCTAGAGAAGTACTAACAAGGATAGAGCAGTTTGGATTTAACGTGAGCTAGGAAAGTCTTGGGCTGATGTGCTGGTTAGCACATCAGGGATATTGTTAAAGTATCCAGCTCCTTTAATCTTCATCCTGTTTGTTAAAGGTGTAAAAACATGCAACAGCTGCTGGCATGTACTTTCCCTCAAGATCTCAAGGAGTTTTAACACTTAGCCTCAAGAAAATTGGAACAAATTTAAATGCTTAGTGTCCCAGTTATGAATATTTGTTAATAGTCCTCTCAGAAGTAACCAATTTTACCTTTGAAGGGGTGTGGAACGAGCAAAAAAAATGGAACAAATAAATTAGTTTTTTTGTATTGGAGCATGATATGGGGCAAGTACAGAAGTTGCATGGAGCCTGCGTGGTACCTTTGCAACCAAAGTGGTACCGGAGAGACACAGTTATATCAGCCTATATATGCTGCAGATTAGTTTGGGCCACCGAGTCTATCCAAACAAAATCTGGTATTAATTCTGTAAATTATGGGAGGAAATTAGGAAATATGCAATGACATAAGGAATGTCAGAAATTAGTTATTCTGGACTACATTCAGAATGTGCCTCTTCTGTACTGCCTGCCTGGCAAAACTTGCCTAGCATACTGGCTGCCTGGCAAACATCATGGAAACAATAGAGAAGGTATGGGCACATCTGACATTTAACGGTCCTAAATTCATCTGATACTGAAATGCTCTCAGCTAAACTCAGGAAGATAGGGGTGGCAGGGTGTGGAATTTTGAATCCCAAACAAAGTAATTCAGTAACAAACCTGGGATGGTTATCTGATGCAGCGACAACGATAACCACGTGGGATAGCCAAAACTGGCCTGTGGCTAAAGAGACCACCAATTTAATGGAAAATACCTCCGAGGCATTCGACTGAACAGTATCTCTGGCTCTTTACTGCTGGCAACTGAAACAGTGAAACGGTGGTTAGATTTTTTTTGTAAGGAGTTAATTCCTTTCTCAGGGGCGGAGACATCCTGTGTCCAGAGGGTCACCAGATGAGCGGTGCCAATTTTCATCTTGGGAGTGGGATGGACCTTCAACAATGGGATGGTGGCTTGGGGACTTCATAAAGGAGGGGCATGAACAGTGGGATATAAAACCTTGCATTAGCCTACTGAAAGTCGTGGGTACGGGGCTGTGGGAACCTGATTAATAAGGGGAATGTGTGCATATAGTAAGACAAGTCTAACCAACCACTGTTGGAAGTGAACAACTTCACAGCTTGTATGTTCTGCACCACCTACTGAACCCTGTGGAGCACCATGGGCATCACCATGTGCTGGTGGGAAGGAGGCAGGGTGGGAGCTCAGGTGGTATTTGGTAACCGTGAGGGTTGTATATGCGTTGCCTCACTGCTAGTGGTAGTGCAGGAGGATAACACAAGTGTTTATTTGGGTGCAGAAAGGATGGTACAAGGGCAGTGAAAAAGTGGGTCCAGAAATAGAGAAAATGGGGAAAGGTGAGAACAAGGGAGGGGGATCTTCTGACGGTAGGGGTGTGGATGCCTCCACGCTGCAGGGATGCTGACCTGCAGACCCGAACCCAGCAGGACACCGGAGGGAACCCCCTTGGACAGCCCTGCTGGGCTCCCCATCACCTCTCTGCCCAAACGGCTTGGTGTGGGAGGGTGGAGTGAGGAGGGGTAGGCTTGCACCCCGATACTCAGCAGTGGGGGGGCAAGGGGGATAGGATCGTAATGCAGTATCATTGGGTGCAATCTGCACGTTTTAAGAATGATAATTAGTTTGAGAGTTGTGTGTGCTTTTAATCATTCAATCGCTGTGTTAGTTTCTCAGCAGCGTATTCAGTGGATAAACGTTGTACTGTCAAGCCTGCAATCGAAAGGGAAGGGAGCTGGACCTGGGAAGTAAAGCTACAAACAACTTTTACAAGCTTGTACTGTGTGTGGCTGGCTGTTACCGTGCACTGACCCTCCTCTCATCCCCACTCCCACCAGCTTTCACAACAAAATCCCATCACCCTTCACACTAAGCACAATTCCTAACACGAAGACTAAGCAGCACAGCCATAGACAAAAATAAGCGTAACTAGTAAACGATTCACTGAGCTAGGGAAGACATGAGGTGATCCAACGTGACTCTCCCTATCCCAGTCTTCCTTGCTGATGCTGACTGCAGCTTCACCCGTGGGGGTATCAGCAGGGACACAACCCCCTTTTAGCACATGTCAGTACTGAGCTGCAGGAACAGCCACTGCGTGCCGTTTGGAAGGAGTCTGATGCCAGCAAAGCTGGAAGCCCTGACATGACCAGCATTTCCGTTCTGGGTCAGACAGATGCCTCGGGTAGGACAGAAAGCCAGGGACAGCTGCATAAACCTAGGACAGGGCGGATGATTTTTGACCAGCTATTGTCCAGTGACATTTCTGTGCAATGTTTCCATACTGACAGGAACTGAAGTGAAACTGGATTAAACAAGGACAACGCCAAAGTTGTGAGGTGGCAGGGAGGGGCTGTTCATCCCCAGATACGCCCCCCCCCCGCTGATTTACGCTGCATGAGGAGCCCCTTGGCACAGCTGGCAAGGACTAACATCTTCCACTTCTCAAAGCCATCTGAGACGTCTCTTGCAAGGACCTCTTGAGAAGAAACCAGCTCCTTGAATAGAAGCCAAGCAGGATGGAAGGAAGCTCTGCTAGAAATCACTGAGCGCCTGTTTGGCTTCAAACGGCCGCACTGCAGCTCATGCAAAGTCCGCTGCCTCAGATGTGGGGAGGGACAAGTGATGGCACTAGGAGCAGACAACTGAGAATGCCATGTCATGATAAGGGCTGCTCACCTCATTTGCATCTGATCCCGTAACTGTAAAGTAGTGGGGAAAAAAAGGTGTCCCCTGTCCATCTTCGCATTTCACACCTCCATGTCTGGCTGCCCACCTGCTTTAGCCACAGAGAAGTGAAACATTTCCCCTTGCAGCCTCAGCACCGGTTAGGGTCTATTGCAGAGTCTTCCAGACGTTTGTTGGTCTATTTGCAATAATTAGTTTGTGCAGGTTGGCAGGAACAGGTGGCAAAATTTACTGCACTGTAAATTACTGTATCATCCCTTTCAACTTTTTAATTAAAAATACAGCTACCAACATTTGCTATGCTTCTGGAAAGGTGTCTTAAAGCCAGACACTGCAAACACTCCAGTTTTTCAGAACTTCTCTCTGTACTATTCATCATGATGCACTCATCATCTAGAACCATTTCATTGCCATTTTGCTTCTGTATTTTTTTTCCTCTCAGAGTAGCTCATCTTAAATTCCAGGAACATGCAATCCCCAGGCAGAAGCATCCCAACAGCCTCTTAGATGGCGACTGATGCAAAATGATAATTTCTCTCATTAGGAATATTATTATTTGCTCCTGGTAGTATCAGACAAATCAATTTTTTGGAGGCTTCATGTTTCTCATATACACATAAAACCAACCGAGATTGTGTGTTTGCTCTTCACATTCCAGTACAGCTCATGTAATCTTGTACACACGAACTGTGAATGATTAGTTGCCGTTGTTTGTGTTAGGTCAGATTTCTAAATCACAAAGATGTGCTTTTGCTCAAACAGCATCTTGAAAAATTTAATTTCAGCCACATTGATTTATTTCGTGCTTTCCTAGTGTCCTTTTGTTCAGTGATACTCATGTCTCCTAAATTATCATTTCTTCTAATAGCATTTTAAAAAGCTTTGTTTCTTATAACTGGAGGACCTATCGTTTAGTTAGTCTTTTTTTCTTTTGAAATCCCCTTTTCTGAAGATTAGTGGCAAAGCATCACATTTTGGTATCCTTCCTTTTTAACAGTGAATGTAATCATCTGTCCTGCAATTCAGCTACCACTGCTTTAGGAATTACCTTCTGTGCATTATTTAAGAGACACACACAACGTTTTTGGTAATGTTCACTCATTCTGATAGCATCAATTCCAAAGTAGCTTAAAACGCATTAAAATGCCACATAATCTAAAAACAACGGTACCCTGAAAAAAAGAAGACAATTTTAAAACACTTTATTGACAAGTCTTGAAAACAATTGGTTTTCTTGGGGGTGATTTAGAGCTACTTGTTGCTCTATGGGGTAATATTAAACCTGACAGATTTCCCCTCAAGCAGTGGACCTGAGGCATACCTAGTTGCAGTACAACGTTGCTGTAGTACTTCCTTTCTCCAGGAAATTGCTCGTTGGCTGGTTCTGATTTCAGAATCTACGTCCTTTAGGTCCAAATTCATAAAAGTTTTAAACCAGCTCCTCTCTAAGAGTTTTCACCCTTCACATAAAATATCACATACATTTATATCACATAAATTTAACAAAAAATGCCCAAATGCAAGTACTTGTATTCAGGGGCATTAAAGACGATGAAGAAAGGCGGCATCCACAAAGTGCAAGTTTAGTCCAGTCTCTCATTAGGAATATTATTATTTGCTCCTGGTAGTATCAGACAAATCAATTTTTTGGAGGCTTCATGTTTCTCATATACACATAAAACCAACCGAGATTGTGTGTTTGCTCTTCACATTCCAGTACAGCTCATGTAATCTTGTACACACGAACTGTGAATGATTAGTTGCCGTTGTTTGTGTTAGGTCAGATTTCTAAATCACAAAGATGTGCTTTTGCTCAAACAGCATCTTGAAAAATTTAATTTCAGCCACATTGATTTATTTCGTGCTTTCCTAGTGTCCTTTTGTTCAGTGATACTCATGTCTCCTAAATTATCATTTCTTCTAATAGCATTTTAAAAAGCTTTGTTTCTTATAACTGGAGGACCTATCGTTTAGTTAGTCTTTTTTTCTTTTGAAATCCCCTTTTCTGAAGATTAGTGGCAAAGCATCACATTTTGGTATCCTTCCTTTTTAACAGTGAATGTAATCATCTGTCCTGCAATTCAGCTACCACTGCTTTAGGAATTACCTTCTGTGCATTATTTAAGAGACACACACAACGTTTTTGGTAATGTTCACTCATTCTGATAGCATCAATTCCAAAGTAGCTTAAAACGCATTAAAATGCCACATAATCTAAAAACAACGGTACCCTGAAAAAAAGAAGACAATTTTAAAACACTTTATTGACAAGTCTTGAAAACAATTGGTTTTCTTGGGGGTGATTTAGAGCTACTTGTTGCTCTATGGGGTAATATTAAACCTGACAGATTTCCCCTCAAGCAGTGGACCTGAGGCATACCTAGTTGCAGTACAACGTTGCTGTAGTACTTCCTTTCTCCAGGAAATTGCTCGTTGGCTGGTTCTGATTTCAGAATCTACGTCCTTTAGGTCCAAATTCATAAAAGTTTTAAACCAGCTCCTCTCTAAGAGTTTTCACCCTTCACATAAAATATCACATACATTTATATCACATAAATTTAACAAAAAATGCCCAAATGCAAGTACTTGTATTCAGGGGCATTAAAGACGATGAAGAAAGGCGGCATCCACAAAGTGCAAGTTTAGTCCAGTGAAGCTCATCTTCCATGCGCCTTTTGCAGTCCATGGAGAAAGGCCAGGTCCTCCAGAGGGTGTTTTGGAGCTGCGAGCTGGTGTCTGAAATCAGAAGAGAAATCCCCCCCGCCCCATTTCTCTGCATTAACTACAGAATATCCCCCCTCCCAGCTCTTCAAATCTGTGTGTCTGAAACAGGGCCAACATAAACCCTACGATTTGCCAGGTGCGGTGTCCATGCTCCCGCAGCCTGTTGCCTGCCGTGTCCCCTCCACCACCGGTCAGCGTGGAAAGGCAGGCCGCCCTCGCCAGGGGCAGAAGAGGAAGGGACAAGCTTCACATTGGCTACACACGTGTGGAAAAACACGGCTTTTTTGTTTTTTAGGGCATGAGGCGTTCCTTCTAAAACCATGCAGGTGGGTGCCACTGTTAAGCAGCTTCCCTGCGGAGGCCGGTGTGCGGGAGCAGCAGCGTGGCTCCCGAGGGTGGTGAGCTAGCCCTCTGCGCTAGGGCACTCTGGTTAATGAACTGAAAACATTATTAACTAAGCCAATACCAGCCTAATGGGAAGTCTGTCTCTGCATATGTTGCATAGTTTTTGTATTATTGAACCAACTAGGAATTGTTTAATCAACAAAGCCAGCAGGAAGCCTTCAAATAGCAGGAGAGTGAAGAGACATGCACTGGTTTGCTGATTAATTTTGTGCGCGCTCGAGTCTCTTGGGTTTCCTGTCCTGCACAGGGCTTGCCACTTCTTGTCAGGCGACATCTTCAGTTTCTCTAGGAGAGGTTTCTGTGGTCAGCGGGGGGCCAACAGCGTCCATCTGCATCCACCACTTTCATCTTCATCCTCCCCTTGCAACCAGCTGCCTTACAGGAGCTGTGGCTCGGTCAACTCGGGTCTCACCAATAACGACCACAGTGTCATTTGGACGCATATTTTCTGTGCAGAAGGACTGGAGAATTGGAATAGCTTCCTGACTCAGCTGCGACCGTCTTACAGGAAAGATTATATCTGAAGG
The DNA here is from genome assembly GCF_000687185.1 of Egretta garzetta. NCBI lineage: Eukaryota > Metazoa > Chordata > Aves > Pelecaniformes > Ardeidae > Egretta > Egretta garzetta. The sequence goes on from NW_009260611.1 coordinate 289,887, forward strand.
CACGAGATATGCTTGCACCCTCCCATGAGAACTCTTGCATGAGAAGAAAACTCTGTTTTTAAATTTCAATGTACATTTATTGATCCGTTTCTATGCTTAAGTCAGAGTATGGTCAACATGCCTGAATTTTAAACTACTTCCTCTAAATACCTGGGCTTGTTCCCATTCTAGCCCTTTATTGGGCAGTGATCCTTTTTTGTTACATGCACTGGACACGTGAAGTGCCATGAAACGGCAGTCTGTGGCCTGGCTTCTGTCTCACCTCTGCTTTCCAGGTAGCTCAAGTGCAATCTGCAATCTTTTCATGAGGTGCCAAGAATCTGTGGCCTGGCTTGTTTATCTTACTGTCTCACCTCTGCTTTCCAGGTAGCTCAGGTGCAATCTGCAATCTTTTCATGAGGTGCCAAGACATGGTCTGGTATCTCCACCCCAAATTCCACGAACTCTGAGACACCTTGGAGTCCAGCAACAAAACATCTATAATTCCTAAAATTACAAAAACCTTACATATTCTCCACCAAAAGCTTGAAATTAGGAATTAACATATTGTTCACCCTTTTAATAACGCCTGGTTCTATAGACAAGCCAACACATCCTGATGATACCCGAGTTCAGGTCAGGTGCTGGCCTGTTTCCGGCCACCATCAGTGGCAACCGCCCTGAACCCTGAAAGGAGACAACACACCGGAGGAGACGGAGTAAATCAGAGATTTGCTGTTGACGCAGACATAAAACATCGTGATAAAATGTTTCTTTTTCATTTCTTACATGCAGAATATATACTCCTCATTGCTGCGTTTTTTTTTTTTTAAACCCACCAACCTGGTTTGACTCCAGAGGGAGTTTTGCTTTTAGAAAGAGGCTCGCATAAATTAAGACACCAAAATTAATTTGCAGAAACAACCAATGAGTTTCTCTTAGTTCTGGTATATCACACTGCATTTTTGCCTTTGCTTCTTTTAGAAATGAAGAATAAATGTTCTTAAACAATTATCTTAAGCTAAACAAGCAGAAAGAAATGTAAGAAGTGTTGTTATGCGGACACAACTAAAATTCTGTGAGTTACATGCTGTAAATGACCTGTACTCACCCTTGTGTATCCTTTTGAAGTATGATAAATCAATTTTTGAGACTTCTGCAATGTGCAATGTATTCATCTTTATTCCACATAACGTTGAGGCACAATGTTGGAGATTTTTTTTAAAAATTAATTTTATTTAGCTTTTCTATACACTTCTGTTCAGAGGAAGAGTTCCTAACATTAAAAAAGTCATAATTGGTAAGTTTAACTGATAGCTTGGCAGCTGGCATAAACTTTTAACTAAACTGTGTTGAGCAATGCTGACAGACAGGTTGCAAATACCACAAAGCTACTCAAAGGAACTAAACCATCTAACGCTAAAACTGCGATGGGTTCCTTAAAAGACAAGGTCAATCCAAACACTTACATAAACAGCTCTTTCAGCCTAAGATTATGAGAAATGAGAACATGAGAAATTATTTTAAGACATTTTTGTGAAGCCTTTAAGACAAACCGAAATAGACTATAAAATTAAAGAGAGTCTGATTCTTCAAACCTGATGAAGTCTTCCCTGGCCTTCAGTGGAGTTCCTTCCTGGTTGTATTTTCATGATAACTTCTGAAAATGTTTCGTAACTGTATTTTAACTCCTAATCAATAATTTAATTTCTTTTTTTTTACTACAGAGACAAAGTTCATTTAAAAATAAGCATATCTGTTCTCTTTTTCCTCTGAACTTGACACCAAAGCTTTTGCTAAAAAATAAAACTTGAAATCCCATTTTTAGTAACTTGCTGCCAAAAGCAGATACGGCTGATTGCACAAACCCAGGAATAAATGAGCGATGAGGATTTAAACTTCTAGATACACTAAAGCTAAATGAATTGATTTTTCCAAAAGAAAACCAAACAGCTTGTAGGAAGCAAGTCATCGGTAAACAAAAGACACCACAAAAGCAATAAAGAACATCAAACCCATTAACATTACACAGAATAAAATGTTAAAGAATAATTTCCATTCCAAAGTAAAAATGATTTGCCAAAATATTAACAGCAACAAGTAAAAGGCAGCCTGGCATTGAAGGCAGAGCTGGAGCAAAGCATGCCTTTGGGTGAACACGGATGTGTCTCGGTCGACTGCGTCCTTCACTACTCGGTGGTGTGAAGCTGGCTGCAGTACTTCGATGCCAGTCCCACTGCCCACCTCTGCTCTTTCTCCTTGCTCCTGTCAGCCAGCAACTTCCAAACCCACACAGTCACCCAGCTATCTAATTTCCCGTTGCCCCCAGAGCAGTGCATGAGTTCAGTCTGGGGAGGGGGGAAAGCTGCAGCGTCTACTGCATTTTATTTCGTTCTGGTGGTTTCCAGGGGAAGTAAACGGATCCTCGGTGGTTGCTGGTGCCTGATCTTCTGGACAGGCCTCAGGACGCCCATACATGCATGCTCTTGTTCGGGTGGGTGACTCTGGGTGCGCATCCACAGATGACAAGAATACAAACATTTTCTCTTTAACACAATTTAAATTAAAGCTCCAAGCAAAGGCCGTGGAGGGCCGAGCGGCACGCTGCTGGGACTCCTCCTCAGCACAAGCTCACCCAACAGCTACCCACATACCAAACACATTCTCTGTAATCTCAGTACTCCTTAGGTGACATCTTCATGGTTTCCTAATGCAGTGTCTCCTGTCCCTCATCTGAGTGAGGGCTGCTCTGGTATCTACCGTGGAAGGTTCCCCTCTTCTCAAGACTTCCCCCATCAAACCCCAAAGAAATTACAACAAAACACCTCCTGTTGAGCTTATATACAACTTTGAGAATAACATAGCTAGTGTCGTGCTTAAAAGGGATGGATATTTCCTCACAGAGTGGTGAGATTTCTTGGTTGTTTTTCTTGAGACGTTTCCCCAGTCCATCTTTTGGGTCTCTTATCACACACCTGTCTTGAAAGCTTGAGCTTTCTCCCCAGCCAAGACAAGTCAGCCAACTGGGAGGGGGGAAGAGGAAGAACCTTGAGAGCTTTACAGCTATGTCTATCTCCTATATATGGTGGCCAACCAGGAAGACTGATAGGGACCTGGGACTATCAGCCCCTAAGGCTGTAAGAAAGAAAAAACACGTAACATGCAGACCTGTGTATACACAGATGTGCACTATGTTATATCTAAAAATTGTTCACCTAGAATTGCTAAATGTTAATTTTGAGGTGTTGCTTGTTTTACTGTTTAAGATCTTATGCCTGACTTTGCATTTTGGAATAACAAACACTTTTATTTACTTTTTCATTGGACTTATTTTTCCCCCAACGCTTGCTTATTATAACCTTGAATTCCTGAGATACTGCAGCATTCCCTGCCACAACCTTTACTAAGATAAAGCAACTATTTGTAATACATTCACCTTCTGCAATACAATTGAAGTTACAGAGTTATGACTCAAACTGTAGCTACTGCTGTTTATGATTGATAGAATGAGGATTTTCGCTTCTAATTTATACTATTTGTTGAAGAGGTCTGAGAGACTCAATGCACATTCATAGATCAATGTACAACTTCTAAAGCTTGTATCAACAGTCTTGTATTTCCAGTTTAACATTATCACCACGAAGGTAGATAAACCAGACGTACACACAGGATCTGATGGAATCATCCACCAGGAACTAGCACACGAGCAGTTCACAGTAATGAGGGCACGAACCACGTGAATTTTCCTTTTTCATTTAGGATAACTTGATTTGCATGGATTGCGCAAGTGGTTTCACATTTTGGACCTCTATCCTTGCCAG
>NW_009260611.1:293717-299563 GCF_000687185.1 Egretta garzetta
GTCCACGCTTCCAACAGGAGATGATATTGTTGTGACGTTCCTGCCAGTGGCCACTGTTAAATCCTGTGTATCCTGTATGCTACAGCGCAGGGTCAGACTCCACAAAGGAGTAAACAACGCTATTACCCAGAGCAAGAGTACTTCCGTATGGAGGTCAAAAGTGATAACAGTTCTGTAAACCAAACTGATTGCACTAGAACGATATAAAATTACTGCATTAGAAACTGGGTTAATTAAAGTTTAACTACAGTGAAAAAAAAAAGAAGAGTATTTTTGATTCAGCTATTATGTAAACAGGACAGACAACCCCCCCTAAATAACAACACTTATAGCAAAAGAACAATGGACTGCTTTAAAAAGGACTTTTCCCAGTTTGCTTCCACACTTCTTTGGCTCCTTTAATGCTTTCTCTTTTCACACACTTCCAGTAGCCTTGAATGCCTTGCTGCTGCGGTACCTGTTGATAAAGTTACAGTGTGTTCAGTATTTACACAAAAAAAGACTCTTACTCACAGACTGTGTAAACATAATATGTAATGCAATGCTGCTGCTCCCATAGTTCACATGCATAATAACAAGTTCTTGGTGGCAGCACTCCTCCCAGATTCATAAGCAGTAAATAATCTTCAGTTTAAAATATAACTTCTTTCTAACAAGACAGTTGTAGCAATCAACTTTGGTATTTAAAAACAATGATGTCAGCCTGTTACCCTCAAACCTCGATGAATTCGGTTCCTCAGGACTCCAAGAAACTCGCTGTGGCTCAGGCAGTCATCTCCATCTAGATCAAATATCTTGAAGATGGTATCCAAAACATTGTCTGAGAGCTCCTGTCCTGTTGCCACCTTCACTGCTCTCTTGAACTCAGCTAGTAAAGACACAGTATTGCATTGTAAGTGACTGTGAACTTCTGAAGAAATTGGAAAGCACATAAATAGCAGGATTCTGTACAATTTACAATGTCTCATGGGTATCCTATCTGGAGAATTTTAAAAACCGCTTTACTACACTGTTCTTCATAGCCATGATTGCGTAATGCTACATAAGCACATGGAGAAGGCAGTATGGAGGCATAAGTAAAACACAGCAAGATGCTACAGACCCTGCAAAAGAAGAGATTTCTATTGTTTAGTTTCCTCAGAAAACTAGTTTCACTATGAGGAAAAAGCTTTGTTACCATAAACCGCTACTGAAACATGCATTGTTTCAATAAATCCTTCCTAATCTAGAATTTAGATTGGACTGAGAACAGCCCTACAGAGAAGGACTTGGGGATACTGATGGATGAAAAATTGGGTATGAGCTGGCAATGCGTGCTTGCAGCCCAGAAAGCCAACCGTACCCTGGGCTGCACCAAAAGCAGCGCGGCCAGCAGGTTGAGGGAGGTGATTCCACCCCTCTGCTCTGCTCTGCTCTGGTGAGACCCCACCTGGACCACTGTGTCCAGCTCTGGGGTCCTCAGCACAGGAAAGACATGGACCTGTTGGTGCGGGTCCAGAGGAGGCCACCAAAATGATCATAGGGATGGAACACTTCTCCAGTGAAGAAAGGCTGAGAGAGTTGGGGTTGTTCGGCCCTGAGAAGAGAAGGGTCTGGGCAGACCTTATTGTGGCCTTTCAATGTACAAAGGAGTCTTATAAGAAAGATGGAGAGAGACTTTTTACCAATGCCTGCAGTGACAAGACAAGGGGTAATGGTTTTAAACTGAAAGAGGGTAGATTTAGACTGAACATAAGTAAGATTTTTTGTTACAGTGAAGGTGGTGAAACACTGGAATGGGTTGCCCAGAGAAACTGTGGATGCCCCATCACTGAAAGTGCTCAAGGTCGGGTTGGATGGGGCTTTGAGCAACCTGAACAAGTGAAAGATGTCCCCACCCATGGCAGCTGGGGGGTTGGACTAGATAATCTTTAAAGGTCCCTTCTAACCCAGCCCATTCTCTGATTCTGTGGTTTAGTCTGCTGTGAACAGTTCAGCATATGATAGCACATTAGAATTTACAAATCAAAACATTTTTTGAACTTTATATTATTATTTTTTCATGAAATAGAACTAATTCATAATAAAGAGCAGCATACTATTTTTGGACTTCATAGTGCTGCTTTGGGATACTTTGGGATAACTTACTTACATTAATTCCGTAACAAAAATGCATTTTTTTTTTTTTTTAAAATACATACAAAGGTGTGCAGTACTTACCCCGTTTAACAGGACGATTTGCTACAGTAAACATCTGCATGGCAATAGAAAAGTCTTCCAGGTTGTTTGTAAACTTGCAAAAAGTCTTGAATTCTTCCAAACTGATATTCTAGAGCGTCACAGAATTCAGATGATATATAATGAATAACACATTCAAATGCCAGTAAATCTATTCCAGTAAATCCGGTGGGACCTAGTGTTTAGGTGTGATTGCTTACTCATTGTCAATATCTGTATTTCTCAGCTGGCAAATTATCATTGTTCTTATTTGCATAAAATTCAAAAGCTGCAGTAGTTTATTTGGAAACTAGTTACATTATTACTCATATTCAATGAAAACGTGTACATACAAATGAGGAAGCAAAACAAAGCGTGAGTTATGTACCAACCTCTCCTGCCTCGATTCTGTCTTTCACATTCTGCCAGTAAATTTCATTGTTTTCCTCATCGGTGAAGTACAGCAACCATTCCGCAAAGTCTTCTTTTCTCATGACATTCAAACCCTTTGAAAACTTTACAAATTCCATTTCTTGGACTTCTGTTTGCAGATTTTCCATGAACCTAAGTGTAAACAGATAATATCCAACAGTTGATACTTGCATCACTGTATCGCTACTACTACCTTGGCTACTAAATGCAGTAGACACTAACTCTTAATCAATCACAGATTAAAATGTCTCTGGTTTAATTTTACCTGTGTGTGCAGATCTGTTTCAATCAATGGCTGCATTTCAATAATGACACCAGTAGGGCGCTCTCTAAGCCTGCATTCATAGCTTGCTGCTGCTAAGATAATTTACAGATACACCTGGCATACAGTTTTTACTAATGTTTTAAAAAGTGCAGATAATTAGATAAAATGATTGGTAAGGCACTATTACAATGAATGAAAGAAAAAGGGCATGGTAACTAAGGGCCTGACACATGATTTATGAAATTTCATACTCGTACGAGAGGAATGACAAGGTTGGAACGTGCCTAGAAAGATGTGGCCCTAATAATCACAAAGGTGAAAGAAAAGAGGAAACTTGAAATCGTCACTGCAGGAAAAGATGACCGAAAGCCTCAAAGACTGTAACTGCAAAGAGGGGTTTGGCAAATCAGTTCTGCACTCACTAGAGGATGGGTTAGAGAGGATTACAGCTGACATGTACAGAGTTCCAAAGAGCACAGAAAATGATGTTGCAGGTGTTCGGGAAGGTGTGAAGAGAGCTGTCTGAAAAAGGGAAGGGTGAACATCAATTTTTTAGGAGACCCTCATTCTTTTGGGAATGGGAGCTAAGATCTGAGATATTGCCAAGAGGGCGCCACAACTTGTCAAGAGCAGAGGCTACTATCCATTGCGACTCTCCTGTGGGCACGAATGACACCGCAAGTCAGAACCTGGGCAGAATCAAAGAAGACTACAAAGCCCTGGGGATGCAAGCGAAAAGTATTAGTGCCCAAGTTATCTTCTCTTCCATTTTGCCAGTTAGAGGAAAGGGTGCAGCCAGAAATAGATGTATAATGAAAAGCAACTTCTGGCTTCATGGCTGGTGCCATCATGAGGGGTTTGGCTTTTATGACAACGGGACTACAGCCTGTTAGGGAGGGATGGGATCCATCTGTTTAGAAGAGGCAAGGGAATCCTTGGCAGCAGGCTGGCCAACTTGGTGAGGTGGGCTTTAAACTGAAGGACTCGGGGGGCAGGGTCCAAAGTGGCAATGTTCACACCATTGCAACCAAGTGGGGAATAAGCCAGGCCAAACCAGAGCAGTGACAAATGTTCCTTAGCTGCCTCCCAAGATGATAACCAGAAGACCAACCACCTTAAGTGTATGTATACTGATGCATGCAGCCTGGGGAACAAACAGGAGGAACTGGAGCTCTGTGCCCAGTCAGAAAGTTGCAGCACAGGCTGGGATCTACCCAGCTGGGGAGTAGTTCTGTGGAAAGGGACCTGGGGTCCTGGTGGACAACAAGCTCAATACAAGTGAGCAGTGTACTGCTGCGGCAGAGAAAGCCAACAGGATACTGGGTTGCATCAGCCAGGGCATCACCAGCAGAGATAAAGAAGTCATTATCCTACGCTACTCAGCACTTGTCAGGCCACACCTGGAATGCTGTGTACAGTTCTGGTCCCCGCTATATAAAAAAGTTGTGGACAGGCTGGAGGGGTCCAGAGAGGGGCCGCAAAGATGACCAAAGGACTGGGAAGCTTGCTGCATCAGGAAGGCTGAGACAACTGGGTTTGTTCAGCTTTGAGAAAGGAAAGCTTAGGGGAGACCTTCTCACCATGTTCCAGTATTTAAAGGGTGGCTACAAATAAGATGGAGTCACATTGAAAAGAGAAGGGGTAATGGGTACAAATTACTCCTGGGGAGATTTGATTGGACGCAAGAGGAAACTTTTTCACTGTGAGAACAATCAGCCATTGGAATCATCTCCCCAGAGAAGTGGTGGATTCCCCAACACTGGACACTTCCAGGATTCAGCTGGACAGGGTACTAGGCCATCTTGTCTAGACTATCCTTACAGCAATAAAGGTTGGACCAGATGACCCTTGAGGTCCCTTCCAACCTGGTATTCTATGATGATTCAACAAAACAATTAGCTGGAGAAGAGGACAGCTAAGAGTCTATGTAGCAAGTATCAGCAGAGGCTCATTTGCTCATCAAGTGTTTGCATGGCCTCACTGGGTTTTAATTCTTTCCCCTGAAATTACAGCGTTTTAGTCTGCACAGCTCTCTTCAGTTCTTCAATGAGCTCACTTGGACAATTAGTAGCTCAAAGCTCTGTCAAGTCTATAAGGGGTTAGCTGAAGACTGCTGTTGCAGCATAAGCTCTCTCTTGTATTTTTTCCTCCAATAATTAAAATTGCACATGCAAATAAAAGGCCAACAAACGCTTCATGGCTCAGGATGGGCAGGCAAATGAAAGCCTGACAGTGGAAGTGATTTTAAGTTTTAGGCTACAGTTTTATTAGGGTAATGCTGAGGAGAGGTATGATATGCTCTCACATTTCATATGGGCATTTTTCTGGTCCAGTAAAGGGGGTTACAAGGCTTCCACAGCATACTCAAACACTGAGGCATCTTCCTCCATGGTCCTCCTTAAGAGCTGGCTCACTTTCAAGTCCCCCAATTCTCCCTCTCACCAGGGGATGAAACACCAAAGGACCTGTTTGTGGCACCAGCGTGAAGGGGAGGTCCCTTGTCTTACAGACCAGGGAGGGCTTGCAAACCACTCTTCAGTTTTCAGATGCAGCCTCTGTCCTTGTAACTCGTGAGGTGACTGCTGCCTCCAGACAGCCCAGTAGTCAGCATGTGCCAGGGGGAAGCCGCACCGCCTGCAAGAGCCTCCCCGGATCCTGGGGAAGGAGATCAAGCTGCAGCGGGAGAGGACCAAGCATGCAGACCAGGCATGGAGTCAGTCCACCAGAGACTGACTAGAGCCACTTGGCTGCATTTTGGGAGCATCCATCAATGGTGAGGAGTAGATGGTATCTGGGATGTGCGGCTTGTGCTTGGCTTGAAGTCACAGCAGAGACCATGCAGAACAGTAATTGCATCTTTGACTGTCATTTCCAACCCATGTAACATCTGGGCTGGGGGAGGAGAAGCTGCTGAAAATGAGGCCACTTTCAGAAATATGCCTAAAACATGGAT
>NW_009260611.1:299609-351434 GCF_000687185.1 Egretta garzetta
TAAAGGTGGACACATTTTGCAACAGACTTAAGGTCTGTTATCGAAAGTATGAGTTATTTATCTTGGGGACCTAATGCTCAGTCATTTGCTGTACTTAAGCAGAAAACCCTCAGTGACCTGCCTGCTAGCCATACCCAGGAAAGGTAGGACAGCTGAAAGACCAAGCGTTTCTACACGCTGAGGAAAGAGCAGGTGGCCCACCTAGCCACACACATCAGCCAGCTGAAGGGTGCAGCAAAACCAAAGAGGAATGTGGAGGGTTTGGCTGTGGCATATTTCTTGTGTTCTTGCTTCTCCACTCTCTTCTAATCAGACAGCACATGAAGCATTAGACTTCCCCAGCCCCACTGTGGGTTTTCCACTGCCTTTTCCCAGGTCTAGGTTCTTGCCCACTCCAGTTGCTTTGGGGCAATGACACTGCACCCTTCCTGCGGCACAAGAGCCATGCATCTTGCTGCACTGCGCAGATTAGGGAGGAGAGCAGGAATTACTTATTTAGGTACAAAAAAAATTAATGGATATTTCATTTCAACTTGTAGGCTTGCTCCTGGCAAGTCAGAGTGGGAAGATTTCCTGCCGTACCAAATAATACTTGGAGCAGCAGCTGAAATGTGCAATTTAGAATTTATATGTAATAGTCTCCCATATTACAAAAATTAAAATACTATGAATCATCACATCAGCATTCTAGGTCACTCTTATTCCCAGATGTGAGAGTTAAAAATCCTAATGAGTTTTTTTTTAAGTGAGAGTTATTAAAAGTTATTAAAAATAACTTTCTGGTTAGGAAGTAGAACTTGATACTTAAATGTCAAGACACCACTAGGGATACTTGCTTTGGTATCTTCTGGATCACAGTGTGATGAGTTTCAGCTGGAAATTCCTCACAAATTTCTCCAGATATTAGGAAAAACAAGTACTGGGATGAAATCCCTGCTCTCCCAAAGTCAGTGGGAGCTTGGCTGGGGACTTTGAAGGGAGCTGTAATTCAACTATGGGAACAGGATTCTGATTGTAGATGTGCTCTACAATTCGAAAATAATTACACTGGGAATACTCTTATGCTATAGTAGCTTGAGAATAAAAGCAAGCCCTAAGTTTCCAAATAACAAGAAGGAAAGGTAAATCATAAATTTGTAAGATGGGGAAAAGGCTGGGAACAGACAGTACTTTAAGATAGTCTGTTTTATCCACACTCTCTAAAACACCGACGTTGAAGGCCAATGGCCAAATTTGTTATCGTGTTACAACAGCATTTAGGAACCTTATCAGGATTTATCCCTCATTTTGTAATGTGCTTTACAGATCTACAGAAAGAGGGAGTCTCTCAAGACTTTTTGGCAACTCAGCTTTAATAGAAGTGAAAATGTAATAAAAGTGAGGAGACCTCGGGAATGCAGCTATTCCCCCTCCAACCTGAGATGTTGCAATTAAGTGCTAGCAACACAGAGCAGTAGAATGAAACACAAAAGGAAAGGTTAGGGAAAATTTTCCTTCCTGTACCTCTTGACCTGAACTAAAAGTCTGTGTAGAGCTTTAACACGCGAATACAGAACTGACTAGTTCTTGCTGCACTGCTTTACAGGAAGGAAACTTAACACCAAAGATAGTGGTGGATACACCACCCTGGCATTTGTACTCTGCTTCGTCTCCTCTTTGGGCACTGAAGTCCTTCTGAAGACATGACAACCCTCTCTGCACCAAAGGACTTTTGCAAACCAGCTGCAAGGTTGCCTTTTTGCAAATCTGACTTTCAAAACAGAATATAGAAAATCTAATAAGGCTTGACCTTTAGAGAACATTTAGATCTACGCTTGTAAATTCAGTTTTGGAAGCGGTAAGACAGTTAATCTCACCACTTTCTGAATTACAAGCAAAACTCCCTTTGATTTACTGTCCTCAGTGTTTCCAAACGTAACAGAACTACTCACTTCCACTTATAAGCATTCTGTAGAAACTAAGCAAGCTATTCCTTTGCTAAGCATACAGGAAAGGAAGAAACAAAATCTTTTCAAAATCGTTACTAAATATTTGGGAAATATTCAGATTCAGTTACAATAGGAATATACAATCACAAAGCCAGATTTTGTTTCCATCTCCACTTCTTCACTGTCTGATCCTGGTTGCATGAAATATAATCTCTACGTGTATTAGGGGTCTATATACATACACACACACACAGACACACACAGAGATACAAGCGTAGGTACAGAGACAAATAAGGAGGCAATCATACTCTATTTCTGCAAGGCACTTCCAAATCCCTAGATGAAAATCATTGAAAATGTACAAGCTATCATCACAGTGAAAGCACAACTGTTTGACGATGCTACCTGAAAGCAATCCTGCATCCATGCATTGGCACAAACACAGAACAGCACCAGACAAATGTCAGTACTAGCAGTGAGGTTCAGCCCGGATCATTCTGGTTTCTTAAATTAAAGGATTCAAATGAAATGTACCAAGGAATTCAAAATACTGAAGGAAAAGAAACAGGACTGGTAGGGAGAGGCATGTTTTGTGTACAGTTATACAGTCTGTGACCTTCAAGCTAAAGCAGGAAATAAAAAAGAAACCAATATTAAAGAATATTTCTGATGCAAAATTCTATTAACTGATGAGAAATTTGGAAGCAACAAATCAGATAAGAAAATGCCATAAACTGGATTTGAAATGTTAATTCTCCTTATATGATTAAAAGATGTCCATTGTTTAACCATACCTGGAAGTACTTTTCTGTAAGCCATCCCAGAAAAAAAATACAACAATCAGAAATTTTTTTGAATATTTTTTCCATACTCTATGCATTTCTTTTTTTTTTTTTTTCCTCTCAAGGAGATTGCGAGAGATTTAAGTTTGCTTGGGGACAGATTACAGAAAAAAATAATAGCAGTCGTAAACTGTTTCGCGAGTGAATTACTGTCTCCTCTTTTATTCGGGATTAGACATACTTAAACAAGATCAGTAAGGGACTTTTTCAGGGAAAAAAAACAGTGGCTGTCAAGAAGAAATATTTGCTATACCTAGAAAACTAAATAGCTTTCTACTCAGAATAAAAACCAGTACATACAATATAGGTGGAAATTAAAGGACAAGTGAAACATTTTCTGGAAGGAAAAGACCAAAATTATTTCTGTCTCAAAAACCAGGGGAAACTGCTATGCATAAGAAAAAAAAAAGCCTGGAATCCCAAAGAACTTCTGACTTCATGTTTGAAATCTGACATTCTATAAGATGGGGCCTGGTATTAGAAGATGACATTATTGTTGAGGTGTGCAACTGAGTGGTGGTCATCTGAAACAGAAATTTGTTTAGGTCTTCCGAGAAGAAAGTCTCACCTGGTTACAGCTTCTTGTACTAAATTTACCTTTCTTCGTTACATGATTTTAGGTTTGCTGCATACTGTTTTATGTTTTCTTAAACTGATACAGGAGAAGAATGATTCCAGCTGCATTTGACCAGAAGGCACCACCTTTACTAGTGATCTACGTAAACATACTCCGGAATAATTTTGATGTAAATTTCCTAACTTTTGCCAGGGAAACGAGCTGTAGCTTTTGAAGTTGTGAATTATTATTAATAATTATAATATTGTCCTTATGTTAAGGACAACTGGCAAGAAACCATGTAGCAGTCTGGAGCTGAACATGTGTTCCTTGAGTCCTACTTTAGTATCTCTGAAACCACCTTGTTTCTACGGGAAACACACAGGATGGCGTGCCTCCTGGATTGCTTCTGCTGCTTCTATGCAGCCCCTGCGGAACAAAGGAGGGGTCCCAGCAGAGAATGAACAGCAGCAGCTTTGGCTGCTGTTTTGACTATGTTCTGGAGGATAGTGAGAAAAGAGCTTGACCGGTGTCACAAAATACCTATGAAAAGGCTGCTTCTTTACTTTCATGCTCCTGGCAGCCCAAGGAAGTTTGAAAAGTGATCTGATATTCTGTTTCATGGTCTAATTCCTTATGACCAGTAAAAAACAGCCTGAGGATTGTCCTTGTGTGTATCACCCAGCTATGATTTCCAAAGAACCGTGCACCAGGTGGAGACAGATGGAGCACCGCATGCTTAACCATCTTCTCTCCCTGCGTGTGCCTCCTGTGTCCAGGGCAGTAGGAAGGCAGGCACAAGAGCTGGCTTACATCAGCTCCACATTGCCTGAAGAGATGTAGATGGTTTCCATTTTCTGTGTGCCATCTGAATGCAAAGAAAGGAGAACAAGGCAAATTAATTGCCTTGATACACTGACTGTGGCTGTCCAACACGTTTCAAATGTTTCATGTGGGCCAAAAGGGTCGGGCACCACTTGAGTACACGTAGATACAGATGGAGATGGTTGCACACTTACAAAAGGATTTTTTAAACATCAGCCAAACTGAAAAGGAAGAAGCATGAGGAAAATATATGTAAGTAATGAGGTGAGAACACTAGTCTCAGCTTTCTGAATTCCCATGTAAGTACAGTGAAATTTCACAAAGAAAGCATTCCCACTCTTTTTTTTTTTTTACTTTTAATGACTCTACAGCACAGCAATATCTGTGTATTTAACTAATGTGACAAGCTTTAGTGTGTCCTAATCAAACCTAATCACCCTACTTTCTACTAGGTACTACGCTGATCAATGGAAAAGCTTTCTAGGCAAGAACTTGGAAAATGATAAAAGCATTCGCCATCATTATTTTCTGCTTTTGACAATGATCTATGTCTGTACAGCTCATCAGTCATCTCTTGTAAAAACAGTGTGGCACCTTTGATCAAACAGCCAACAATAGCTTCCCACGTAAGGTAAAATGTTATGAGAGGCCATCAGATAGAAATCACATTTTCTCTGAACAATAGGAACCCAGAAATGATGTGCTTGATTTACTTGCAAATAAAATCATGTGAAAGGTGATATCTTCACACAGGTTAAAAAGACAGTGATCCTTTTATTCACCTTTCCGCGTGTTAAACAAACTTCACTGTCACGTTGCAACTGAGATGGAGTGTCTACGCAGTGATAAAGAGGCACATTCCAGCTCCACGAAACATAACTGCCACTGTTGAAAAATTACCTGCATTAAACCTTACACTTATCCCACAAATTTTAAGAGCAAGATGTGGGAGTTTGATTTTGATTACAGGCCTCTATCTGTGTGGTAGGCAAAGGTCTTTAACCTACACGTTCTGAATGTACTAGGTACATAGTTTCATCAATGTCATGCCTCATTGGGTCAATGTAGGATTTTATCTAAAACCTGAGGCTTTTCAGTTTACACTGTATATGCAAACACAACCTTTTACTGGTGCTCTCTGCCTTTTGTTTCATTGAGAGGATCTTTGGTATTTATAGAAAGGGAGCTGAAGGCACCTTAAACTTATTTTACTCACTTAGATTCTTATTGAGTCAAGGTCTTCAAAAGAGAAATTTTGTTTATTTGGAGACCAGTGTGCGCCAGAGCCAGTGGAGCCGAACACTTTTTAGTGTTAGAAGAATTGCCACTCTTCCTTTTCTACTCTGGCTTTCCCCAAACATCTACTGATTGCCACAACATTCGTTTTTAAGAGCGCTGACACAGATCCCCCTACAGACTGAAGTAAAACATATTATCCCAATTTATTTTTGCAGTCTGTAAATGACTGATCATTTTTGTAGAAAAGGTAATACTGATTTAGATAATCTTCTCTTGATGTTGTGCTACAGGACATGTGTCAAGATTCACACAGGCATTTAGGCACTTAACTTCCATTTATCTCAAAATGTGATTCTGGGCCCAAGTTCACATAGCAAGATGTGTTTGGAGTTCATACTAACAGGAGAAATTGATCTCCCAAGTAACAGAGAGTATTAACCAGTTAAGTTGTGATGCTGTGTAGGTGGTGGTCATCGTTACTGATTGAAATAAACATTGGAAGAAAGAATCTCATCCCATTAAAACACTAACAGCTGATACCTGGCTGGGTTTTCAAGCTGAAAGCAACCACAGCAGAATTTTGTACTCTGATGTAGATGAGGATTACACCATCTTTCTGACATGTATGTGATGTATAAACAGAACAATTCCCTACACCAGACTTAGAACTTCCTATTAACTTCAGATTTTGCAAAGCTTACAGTGAAATAGATGAGCATACAATGCTATGTTTCTGGAAGCAATGGCCATTTGGTATTCCACTGCAGTTTAAGCCTGATGTGGTGTTTGCCATGACTTAATTCTCAGTTCTGATATAAGTGCCACGAAGTATCTTGCATTGCAAAAGTAATTCAAAGGGTAAAGGAAAAGGCACAGGTAAAGTTTCAACAGAAGCTGGAATTTGAAACAGGAAGAGAAGTTGCCTGTTGCCTACCATGACAGTTGTAATGGAGAGGGGAGCGTCTCAGCTCGGAAAAGCTAAAAAGCTTCAAAAGAATTGATTAGCAGTCACTTTTTTGGTGATCTGATCAAGAAAAATACTCATGAATCATATTGTCTAAAGGTATGCTATGGCACAGCTGCCAAGAATGGTAGTCTCAACCCTCGGGACCTCCAGGCTCATTGCTGCTTTGGAGTTATCATGGTGCTCAACTCCTCCTGCAGACAGCAGACTCAAGGAGCTAAACTAGAAATTAAACAGGCAAAATCATGAATAGTCTCCTGCTTGATTACCTGCTTAACTTTCTGAATCAGCTCAGTGTGAGGTCAGATTAATGCCAGTGTTGGTGCAAAGTGGAGGGGGTAGGAATAGAACTGGTTGCTGTTAGGCTTGCCTAGCTGAAAAAAATACCTGAAAAACTCAGAATAGCGAAGTTTTTCCTTTCCTTCTTTTCCAAAGAAATGTACCAGCAACATGGTATTAACACCAGAGCTTTCCAGGTCTGCTCCCTATAAAACAAAAAACTGTATGATTAATTATTAGGCATTGTTTGATTATTAATATATATCCACCACAAATCTGGAAATATTTATTTTAACTAGAATTTCACAAGAGATACTTGCAATTTAATTACTGTTCCCAAAGCTACCATGCAGGATCTCCGAGCTGAATAATTCTTTCATATCAACTGGTAACTGTGTATTATATGTTCTGCTTCTAACTATTCTGTATGAAAGACAAGTACAATTTACAATCACCTTCAGTGTATTTTATTATTAGAACTGAGAAAGTTGCTACTTAAATGTTTAAGCTCCTTTATGCTTAGATGAATAGAGGCTTCAAACAAAGTCAGTATCTTTGTTAAAAAGTTTTTAGTCAGATATTTCTAATTTGATACAACCATTTAAAACTATTCGTGATAGTCTAGGCAACAAAACTAAAAAAATACAAACATTCAAAGCACTCTATTTTAATATGGCCTTACAGCGCTTCTTACAAATTTTCAATGTTAGTGACTTTTCTATATATTTTTTAAATCTGATTAAGAGATTTCTGCAGAAAAAGGATGCACATTATTTCGACTCAACAGCATCTTTAACAAGCCTAAAACCACACATAATGCTGGATTTCTGTTCTATTCTTCTTTCAGCACTAGCATACTGGCATTTCTTTGAATGCAACAAAACACTAAGCAACATGAAGAGAGATTTTTTTTTTTGTAAGTCTGAAGGGATTTCAACAAACTATTCTTATGACATCTAAATAGCCTCTGTGTCTTTTATCTGGTTGAAGAGGTAAGATGAAAGACAAGAGTCTATTCATAAGATTTACTACTAATGGTTATTTAGCTTTCAGCATCATCAATAACAAGTCCCATTAGTCCACTGTGTGTTTCATGCTTACTGCATATGTGACACAGTTATTTTATAGTTAAAGAGGTAACATTCCTCATTTCTACTGCAAGCCACAATTCACTAAATGCCAGCGATACAAGTTATGTATGAGTGAATCTAGAAAAAAAACTTTTCAAGCCATATGCAAACTGTACTTACTGAACTTTATCATTTAACTACAGGCAAAGAATATTTAAATACCCACAAGATCCATCCTTCTAAAGTTTAAACACTTCAGATTACTGTGAAGACTGATGCATAAACATCGGTATATGCTTTTTTGAAAGTCAAAAGTCAAATATTCATATATGCTTATTTGAATTTCAAACCCAAACTATTTATGTCAGAATGCAAAGTTTTCTAAGAAGAAATAGAGAAGAATCCACATATTTCTCACTGCAGTGAGATTCTAATCTGCTTTTTGTGGTTTTTTGCTTATATGTTTAAAAGAGACTTGAAAATGCAAGAAACAAATTTGTTGATATAATTTTAAAAACTGAACTCATGATTATGCGATTTAAGGCTTCCAATTTAATTACTCCATTTTAAAATCAGTGTTGTATTGAAAACAAACTGAAAAATGAGGTTCAAAATAATATTTTAAAAACTAAGTTGGCAACAGAGAAAGTTTTTTTCTTCTATTTGTGTTTCTCTAGTTACAACTAGAAGACGACATACAAACAAAACCTATCTCATCTTATCTAAGGTGACAAAGCCTATCCTTGGATTTGTAACAAATATGCACCTATTTGTTGGCTACGCTCTTTATCAGTTGAAATTCTAAAGTGGAATTGGCAGATGTCCAAACACTATATTAGTGAGAGTTAAATGTATTTTAAAACTATAAACCAGTAGATTTCTTTAAAACAGAATACGCAATAGCAGACCACAGAGACTACAGCTTAAGGGTAAAATTTCAAAAAATTGCTTTTCCTAGAGTTAATGCTATTAAATTAAAGTACATGTTAGTACATAATTCCTTTCTGTCCGCAGAATCATTAGGAGCTTTTGCTGCTGAACTGTATAAATTAGTACCGACATGACAAATCTTTGTTAGAAGATAATGAGAGCTCTATTAATATTTCCAACACCTCACCCTCCTAAGCTTAGGTAAAAGAATAACTTACGTTTGGAATGTCTCCTCTTGGCAATGAGAATGAAATGGCAACCTAATCTTGGAGCCGTAAAAAGGACCAGACTGGTAGCTTTGAGTCACAGAGCCCATCTCTAAACTGAGCAAAACTTTGTATTCTGGTGTATCTGGTGGTTTCAGCCTGGGGAGGGTGCAGCACAGCACCCTTTTGGGCTGTGTGCTTTACAGAAGACTGAGGCATAGAGTGGAGAAGGGATGGTGATGTTCTGAGTCTCATCTTGATACAAGCACGGGACGGGGCAGGGACATGTATCTCAACTGGGGAGCCCAGACATGTTCCTGGGACCGTTGGTTCACACAAAGATCCCAAAGACCAAGCTCTGATGCCACACAAGTCTGTATGAACTAATGAACATGTGTGTACCTATTACAAACATAAGCTTATGTTTCTAGAGTAATGTTAACACCTTGTACACTTCTCAAAAGCACCACGAACTGCTGAATTATGCAATCATTCCTTTTTAAGCAAGATCAGATAACACAACATTTATTTCCTTATTACATTACACAGACTGTTAACAGAGAAGCCTGATGCTGTAAACACTGAGTCATGGGCACAGACCTACCTAATCCCGTAGCTCCCCACTGAGCTTTTGACATTTAGGACCTGATACCACAGCAAGTAGCAACAAGTGCCACTGAGAAGAAACTTATCATGCAGTGAGACAGGATTTTCAGAGTAATGTACCCTAACTGATTTTCAAAACTCATCTGAAATGTTAATAGACTTACTGTCTCTAGATTCTTACCACCTTTCATTGCAGAATTTGCCTGAGGCATGACTGCAAAGCATTCATCATGATTAAAATCTGTAATATGCTCCTTGTTCTCTTCCTTGCTTCCTGGGAGATGGCATTTGCTGTGCAATGTCTTGTTTAGATAGAAATTGTAAAAATAATATACAGTTTGGACTGAAATTTTTTTTGGTTAAGACAGAAGGAGAGTGAATAGATGAAGAACAGGGGCAGAAAAGAGAGGAAGAGAACAATATCCCAGTTTCTGTCCGTTACTGATGTCCCAAATCTTTCCAGAGGTAAGACTAAATCTTTGCAAATTTTTCTGAGTCCACTTCTCTGAAACACTCTTTGTTTTTCAGCTGATAGGTCAGTCAAGTCATCATGCCAGGCTCCTATCCCCAAAGGCAATGTAGACTTCAGTCTAAGCAACCTAGCCTCAAATACTGCTCAAGAGCATCAAACCCGTCTGTCGTTTTGAGTCTCCAGGATGTTGGGATATATCCTACAACACAGTTCTGGGAAGAAGGTTTAAAAGATGTACCCATCATGAAATTAATCCTGCCAGTGACATCTAGTCAAAAGAACTGTGAACAGAGAAGCTAGTGAGATCAGGAGATCCAGATCTCCAAAAGCAGTCTTTTTTGGCAAAGCCCAGACAGCCTCTAGTGGATGTCAGAATAAACAATACATCACTTTATGATGAATCAGCTTTAATCATATAAGTCCATACTAAAGTTTTTAAAGTTTTACAAGGTGCTTTCTTACGAGGTAGGATTCAAGAATACACTGGGTCTGATACAGACAGGGTAAACTCTGCACATTTTTTTTTTCTACAGAGGGTATAACAGACAGTATCTGAGAAGAAATCCAATGGAGCATTTTCTAAGCAATAAACAGCTTATGTCCAGCACTGAACAACATCCAGCATTCCCACCACCTGGGGATTAGTTGTTTTTTAATGACAACTAATGCCATGGAGTTGCTGTGCTGTACTGTTAGTGCCTTTAGCAAGGAAGAAGATGTAACTTCGTGGATGTCCTCAGCTTTCAGTCTGTCACCCATCAGTTCATGAGGAGGTACGGAACAAAAACGGTTTCCAGCCAAGTGGGCTAAAGCTAATCTGGGAGCAGACATTGTAGGAGATAGATACTTTATGAATAGAATAGGAACAGGTTGAAACTAGTCTTGTTGCCAGCAGGTTGAGAGAGACCAAATCCTGCTGTGTCAAGCAGTCAGAGAATGGCACTGTTGCACTGCGAAGCCTGAGGCTGCCTGACTGGTGGGTCAGGCTGGCAGCTGGGAGAAGCAGCTTCTAGACACAGTTGGGGCCAGCCCCTCACAAGAATTCAGGCCCCACCTTCCTGTCATGCCATACTTAAAAAATATTAATTTCCATAAAAAGTCGAGAATCCGTAACAAAGACCCCCCTCAGGAGGTAAGACGTTCAGTGAAGCACGCTTTTTTGATTAACGTGGACTTGGCCTCAAAGGGAGAGCACACCCATTCTCTGACTGTGCGAACCTCCTTGCTCTTGGCGCTAAAACTGACTCCTGATGAACTGCGTCTAATTTCCCCACCCCACCATCCAAACGCATTTCCAGGTAGTCCACGCTCAGGCTGCCATCCCAAGTTTCAGTTATCACAAAATGCCAAGTGAGCATGCTTACGTGCACCATTTCCAGTTTATTGCAATTAATTCTTACAAGCAAATGTACTAGGTAGCCTCCAGAGATTATGACCAGATTCTTACCGTTTTGAATGAAGGACTAGAGCTGTTAGTGCAAAGCCAAATCGTGTGTTTTCCCTGGCCTGTCAGGAGCCCACACTGCTATCTGGCTTCTCTAGCTATAAAATTTAAAGTGCTTCAGACTAGGTTAAGTAGCAGAGACTAAAGGGGGAGCCTTGCCTCATACATCTGCGCAATGGAAAGCAATGCTACTGTGACCACAAGAGGCTTCCAGATGAATTCCTTGGGGGAGAGACTTTTGCTATCTAAGCCAAATTCAATGTACTAGCAAAACAGGTACCTAGAAAGATGTCAGAAAGCACGTTTCTTTGTGTCTCTTATGGTTATAATGTCATCAGATCATGTAGAAATAATTTCCTTGTTCTGTGAGGTAAAAAAATGATCCAGCACTTTTTAATAGCTTAATATTTTGATGCTGCATGGCTTGGTTCTTTATGGGGTTTACCTGCCTGGAGAGCTTCCTCTAAAGCGTCTAGGAACACTGCAATACTCCTCCGTTTAAAGTATCCAAAAGCTTTTCAACAGAATTCAATGTTAATCTGCTGCTACAATACACATTTATGTTGGAGAAGACAGGTCAAGAAAAAAAAATGTGCATTCTGTATGAACTGAGAGGCGATAAGATTAATGACATACTCTTTTGGGGAGGGATTTTAATTTTAGTCTTGGACGAGATGCTGGCAAAATTCAATGTGCTGCACAGTTACGCTGCACCTCTATTACAGAGTATTACTGATCTAGAAGAGCATAGCTGTCAACTACCATCTTCCTTCAATTTAGGCAGTCTTTAGTTATTCTGGGCCCAGGGCTTTACAGACTTTGAAGCTATGGGTAGAAAACCTTAAATTAATTAGAAATTCTAGGGAGCAAGTGGGCAGGTTACGATGGCCCGCACAGTCTCTGTGGCTGAGGAGATGCATTAGAATGCTACAATGTCTGAAGGTCCAAGTGTAAAACCTTGTGCTGACCAGCTAAGTGGTGATAAATGTGTAAATCAATAGATAAAAATAAATATGAAGAAAGAAAAAAAAACAGATAAGAATCGATATGAAGAGAGAAAAGTAGACAGGTTAGAACAACTGATAAACAATCAATAGGAAAATATCCATGTGTGGGTCTAAAAGTGTACTGCTTGTTGTCAGACTGAATTTTAGTTCAAAAGTCTTCTGTTTAAAAGAGATTAATAGCTGTGTCCCCAAGTACTAGTTAAATATTTTTTAAAAAAACCCCAACATATAAATGACATACTTTGTATGAAAAGGTGTTCATTATGGAATCCAGGAGGATACATTTAACCATGCACATATTATTTCCCAACATGAATTCCACTTTAAGAACAAATATAGGACATTCTGTATTGTCATTCCTTTCCTAACGATAGCTAAAATTAACTTCTAAGTTTAGCCATTACACAAAGCATATTAAATTAGTGGCGCTGAAATTATTTGATAACTCATTAATCTAAATTGAAGGGCCCAAGAGCAAAGTCCCTGATCTAGACGACTGGGCTGTACAGTGGATATTTGCAACCATTAGCATTGTTTTCACTACCAGAACGCTAATGCTTATACTGCTGTTAGAGAATCCTTGTAAGGAACTCAGGGCATCAATACAAAAGCAACTAGAGCTGTTCACTGCGCAAGACTTTTTTCAAAATACACCAAACTCTTTTAGCTCGTGTGCTTTCCTGTAACACTCTACTCCACTTCCAGGCAGGGAGTCTGCCTCTCCTCTTCCATGAAGAATGACCAAATGCTCAGCTGGACGCCTCTCGTGAAGCAGAGCAGTTGTGCTAGGAAGCCAGGAGCAGCGTTTCCTTTGGAAGATGGGGCAGGCAAAACAGTCACTACCCCTATTGACTTCTGCACCATTTTCTCCAGTCCAGTTAGAAAGAACCAGGTTGCCAGTTTTGTAAGCCTGCCTGCATCTCTCCTTCACTGTGTGCATGCCTGCCTATGCTATGAGTAAATCAGATTGCCTGCTCTGCAAAAGTCAGCAAGGAACTTCCCAAAAGACTGGGCCGGTTAAGGCTGGGCTGATTTTTTGGCTTTTCTTCCAGCATCAATTATAATATTGGAAAAAGAAAATCCCTCAGTTGAAATATATTTATCTGGATAATGAAGTCCACTGCAGTCCCATTCAAGGGCCATTACTAAGTGGTGAAATTTTGAATTTTAGACTTGTAAGTCAAAGTTTCAGTAAAAGAAGCAGACATACAAGTACCCTGGGAGCCCAACAAATGAACTGCTTTTTCTTTTCCTTATACAGTATCTCAATGAGTATTAAGTGGTACCTCCATACAGTAAATGAATGACTGGGATCTCTGTCTACACACTGGACAGAGAACATACCTGGATGTACCTGTTGGTTAAATAAAGCTGCAGAATACCATTTATACCTTATTTTCATAAATCAGTGACATTTGCCATCTGGTATTGGAGACTGGAATTACTTTAAAAAACCAGCAAGTTCATATGCAAATTGTTAAAGTGTTGTGGAAATAAAGAACTATCCCAAACACCAAATTTCTGTTGCAGTATCTCAGTTTTCAACGAACACAGTCAATTAAAAAACTGTATCTTTATCTACTTTGCTTGGAAGTAATACTATGACTGTCGTAATTATTTAAAATAAGGGGTAAAAACATATGCACTGACTACACTGCATAGTCAGATTCACTGCTTATAATCAACTTCTTTTGTGAGAGACAGAGACAGGAAAGAAAGTAAAAATTAGAAGAAAAGTGGTAATCTGGACTTTGCCAAGTAGAAATATAGAGACCAGAAGAATTTCGAGATAGCTGTGCTCCCCAAAGCTATTTAATTCTTCTTTTGAACAGACTATAATTCCATTCATAATCTGCTAAGAAACTGTATTAAATAATATTTTCTGGTTACAGTAACTTCAAATTTTTCTCAATGGAGAATTCTGAAGACAAAATTTGAAGCAAGACAAAAACCAAAATAGAGACATTCAGACTCAGGTATTTAATTAGCTCCGAATAAGCTTATGCATTTATAACTGAATCTGTCCAACCGTATCAAAGTTTCTCTGGAAATTTTATACTATAGCTGTGCATTCATGCAGAATACAGATCCTTTTTCTTTCACTGTCATGGCAGTTAAGTCTCAAATGAAACCGGTTTTGAGGAGCAGACAACCCTATTAATCTTCGCTATTTTAATCTGGTGACTGATGAATAGATTCAAGAAAGGAGATGGTTGTTAGCCAGTCAAACAATTTTTAAGTGAACTCCGGATGCATATTGAGGGAGCAAAACCTTTATGTATCAGAAGACAGTTTTTGTTTATGCTTAGTAAATATTAAAGGTGTTACGAATAACGAGGCAGATGAAAAAGTAAAGAACACGAGCTGGACCAACTCTTTGTAGAAAATGCTGATGCATGATAGGTTTATAAAGCAGAGCCCTGTATACATTTCTTATTGAATGCTTCCAACATCAGCAGTCGCTGCCCCATGCCTAATTACCCATTTTCAGTTTAGAAATGAAAGCAAGTCTGTGGTGAGAAAAATATCCTTCATCTACACCATGCAATTTAAGCATGCAACAACAGTAGTGTTGCTGATGTAAGCAGCATCTTACAGTGATAGCTGGAGATAACCCATCTGTACTCTCCCCCTCCTTCGCCCCGGTTCCTCAGCTTCTTCTGAGGTGTTTTCAGTATGCTCAAGACTTTCCCTCCTCTGTTTTCAGTCTCATTCAACCTCATCCAGGCTACAGAACATCTTGTCTCTGTGCTAACTAGAGACTGAAGATGGCAGGTAGCAGGCTCCCCTCGGGGAAGAAGGTAGGTTACGCTGGCAGGATTAAGGGGAAAACGGCCTGAGAGTGGGAATTTACCTGCTCCTTTCACTGACAAGCTCTATTTGCCATTTGCTAATGGTCTGCAATCCAGTGAAACTTCTAATCCTGTTGGAAGATCATACTCTAAGACTGTTTCTCCTTCTGGTCTGCATCTAAGCCATTTCCTTCTGGAAGCGGACCTAACTAAAGTAATCCTTGCCTTTGTCACCTCAATGACAGCAATTACATTTCAAACAAACTCAGAATAAGCTGATATTACTGCAACAGCAGCACTTAGGTAAGTTTAAGGTAACAATTTCTATTTGGAAAACCATCTTTTCCCATATGGTCATACAGAGGTTTTTTTGAGTTTTTCATAAAGAGAATTCTTTTGAAATGGAAGCTTACAGAAATTAAATAACAGAAGGACCACACAGTAATAAAATACATCAACTGCATACATTTCACCAGGAAATTACAAACACTTTTCTTTCCCAGTTAGAAAACAGTTAACAAATCATGCACTTTCATTTAATTAAAGCACTAATAGTGATGCTTATATACTTATCTAAAAACTCTGAAAAAGCAACAAAGTTCACAACAATGCTTTTGTAAAGAAAAATGTATCTCTATTTCATACCCGAAATACTGTTTCATCTCCAGCTGTTTTCAAATCATCTTCCTTCCCAATGATTCTCTGTAGCTGTATTTGTCAAAACATGAAAAAAAACACAGGAAAATTACAAATTTGGTCTTACAAGAGTCTCCTTTTTCAGAAACTTGCATTAATTTTGCCTTAATTATAAAGTCATTACATTTCTGCAAGGTTCTCTAATCATGACAAAATATTTGCACATTTAAGGATATTTTGCTATTCAGACATACTTTTTGCTAGGAATTTCTTATCTACTGTGGTTAATATAGTTGAGCAGAGCATATGAATCTACCTCTTGCAACCCAGTGCTCACTCTATTTTTAGAGAAGATTTTCTTGCACTAGAAACTTAGCATTCACTCCATAAATTTTTGAAACTCAGAGGTATAACACCAAGGGTCATTCGGGAAATAAAAATTATCCTGTGATTTTTGTGCTGTCCTCCCAGACAGCTTTACACAGTTCTGCTATGGACATGATCTTCTAGACGTGAACAACATACCTGTTCGAATGAGGTACTATACAACTAACAGCAAAGAATAACGTAATTAAATAAGCAAATGTATTTTCAGAACTGGCATTAGGCAGAATGTGGTTTGAGCTTCCCCTCCACTCCACAAATAAATGTGCTAGCTAAGAAGATTTTTAGAAGTACGGAAATTACTCACATTTAGAAACATAACTTCCACTGTCCCAAGTAGAGCTTTAAGGTAATATAGAAAGTGCATTAATTTGCAAGTATATCTCAGCTGCAAGGTTTCTTTGACTGTGTTTTAGCTTGGGAGGTCAACACTGCCACAAGAATGTGTGATTTAATGTAGTGCAAGGTATACCTACCTTTCACAGACGATGGCATGAATCCTCAAAAGGACAGCAAAAATGAAAGAACAAGGGGCTTATTACATATCAGGTATAGATATGGACTTACACTGAGCACTCTGGATTTGGAGACTTTAGGAAAGATGCTTTTAAAGCTCAGGGTTTTTGAAGCTACGGCTTTGCTTCTCAAACATTTCTGAGTGATTCCTCAGCCTGACTATGAGGAATTTATCTGTTAAAATTCCTTCTGAAATTCAGAG
Source organism: Egretta garzetta (assembly GCF_000687185.1). Lineage (NCBI taxonomy): Eukaryota > Metazoa > Chordata > Aves > Pelecaniformes > Ardeidae > Egretta > Egretta garzetta. The sequence goes on from NW_009260611.1 coordinate 316,508, forward strand.
GTTTCAGTATTTCGAAATAAAAATCAACATTCCTTATTTCTACACAAATCTAGAGTTTAAAAAAGTCAGAAGGTCTATGGAGCTAGATGAGGAAAAATGGGGAAAAATAAAGAAATAATAAAGCAACCGTGAAACTGGGGAAAAAAAATCCATGACCAAATTTGCATAGCCATTATTTTGTGGGGTTTTCAAATATCTTCTTAGGGCTTTATTTTTTAACTTTTTTTGTTAAGTTGTTCGGAGAAGCCATATGGGATTCCAAGTAGTGAGTAGGAAAAAACTGCTAACTGTTTGTGTTGCCAAAGGTCTTCCCTTGGCCTTCAAAATTTGACTACTTCACCTGTTCTGTTTTTTTTTTTTTATAGCCTCAGTCTTTGAGTTCCTCAGGACAGTTACTTTTCATTATTATTTTTAAATGGCGTGCCTTGATAGTGCTTATCAAAACAAACATTGTAACAAGACAATTAAACAATACCAGTTCTTCCAAGTTTCTCTAAATTCTTCTTATTTTTGACCACTTACAGAACAATTGACTAGTAGAGTAAAAGCATTATAAATTTCTTTATGGCAAAACAGCAATATAGAGCTCTGGATAAAACCACAACTGCTTGTTGATAACTCTCACTGAAAAATTACATTTTTTCTTACCTGAAAAATCCATCTTTTGCTCACACACAAGAAATACAACTGAAATACTTTCCAAATAAGAGAAAATACAATTTTTGCCTTTTGGATTTTATTTTTCAGTGACTCTTAAAAAATCTGCAGAGACTACTAACGAACACAGATACACAGTATAGTTTTTTTTTCACAAGTGTTCTGGAAGATTTAGTTTATTGTTTTCTTACACTGTATGAAAATCCTTATAGTGCTTGAAACTATTTCCAGTCATTTGCTGATTTTTCCAGCACAGTGCAGCAACTACTTACACAGGAAGAATTCTGTCCTCAAGAACTGGATTCTAATACTCAATTGCTCCATGTAACATTTACCTGTATTTAATATTTGCATCTGTTCATCACTGGAGGATACTAATGGCTAATTCAAAGATAATGAGATCTATTATGCACAACTGATGCTTCTTTAGTAAAGACATACTAAGAAGTAATCTTTTCTGAAGAAGACAAGAGCTGGCAGAAAGGCTATGTCAGTCTTAAAAAAAGAAAAGGTGATTTTGCATCTTCCAGTTGTTTAAGAGAAGTTAGTGCTGGTGGATGTTCTAGGACCGCAGAAGTGTTCTGTACCGAACCACCACAACTCCTGACAGTGTCAGGTCCTGGTTCATTCAGCCCTAGATGAACCCCTACAAGTTTTTTGTGGTATCTGTTGTCCAGGACAAGTGCATAAAGACAGTCTATTTAGAAGGTCTAAATCACACAGCTCTTGTGTGTGCCATCAGTTACCCTACCTCCATTCCCAATAGTTTTGAACTGTCATTAAGTCTACTTAGAAATCTTTCATCAGGACAGAGTTAGGGAAATTCCTCACTTGTTGGGGATTTTGGGATCTTTGATAGCCTCATTCTTGATGGGAGGTCTCAGATTAATGTTCATGGGTTATTATGTGCACGTGCCTGGAAATCCCCCTCACCAAGTCTCACGTGAATGTCTTGGAAGCACAGAGTTCACCGAATTACCTTGCTGTCCTCACAAAGATACAGATAATACGGCTCTGAGAAACAATTTGTTGCACTCTGGCAGGGGCTGATTAAAGGATGGCAACTAACATCTGTGAACATGCCATTTCTACCACATCTTCTTCACCCTGGAGTTACAGGGCAAAGCAACAAATCCCTGTGGATACCTACCTCAAACTACAGGTTGCTGTGATTCTGGGCCCTAGTACTGAAATGTCTCTTGTATTGTGAATGTTTACCACTGAAACATGGATGAAGCAGTAACTAAAAATAGGCAGGCTTGAATAGAAAGAAGTAGGAAGGGACAGACTTTAAACTCCTACTGGAAAGGAGGGCAATGTGCACAGAAGGCTAAGGAAGGCAAGATAAACTCCCTCCTTCAAAACATGGAATTGCATTCAAGATCTTCCCTGAACATTCATTTATGTTAGTGAAAAGCACTGAATCTACTGGGAAATCTCCTGCATCTTACACTCCTTCAGTGTCTGATCCATACAGGTCTGAACAGCCTATCTCCATCACGTGCTGCGGGCCACTAACAACTTGGGTTGCAGAGTCTGCTTGTCACCCTTCTCCCTTTCCTGAATGATATATGTGGCATGTCTTGTGCCTGTTTATCCAGTAACGCCTGAGAGTTCAGATATACACAATTAAAAGAAAGATGGACGTTTTGTAAACAGAAAGGCAAAGTTCTTACCTCAAAGAATTTACAGTGTAGATCAACAGATAACGTAGACATACATAGATGTCTGATCAGTAGAGGGGACAAAGCAAGAGAATGAAGTAGCACTGAAATTTCTTTTCCCACCACATCCTGCTTACAGTAACTGCCTCCTAATTACTGCTGCTTCGCTACTCTTTTCCACCGTCCTTTCCTTACATACGTTACCCGATAATATTGTCAAATATAGTGTGGAAATAACTAGCAGAATAGTTCAGTATTTTCCTGAGATGCCAACCAGGACAAGGGACAGATTAGTCACATAATTTACTGATCTTTAGATATACTGAAGCTTTCTATGATGCATACAGAACTAGAGTATACAGAGATTAACACACACACACATTTTTCCAGATTCTTACATTCCAGAAGTTTTGATTTTTGTAGGTTAGGTTTAAAAACAAGTTTTTCTTTAAAATAGTCACCGCTTATAAATGTTAAGTAAACAGTCATGTGAGAAAACTCATCTTTTGACTAGCTTGCATCCTGTGGGACTTCTTTGAATTTAATGATTCTTGTGAGTTGACACTGTCATTTATATGGGTTTATTTTACCACTCTATATCTATTTATCAATACAGCCCATAAAGGAAATGCAAAGTAACAATCTAACTAGAATAAATTTTATTTAATTTGATTGCCTCTCCAGGAATCAAATTATTTTTAATAATTTGTATAATGTTTTCACCTCTACTTTTGATGACTTTCTGTTGTTCATACTGGCTGATTCAATTAAAATTACCTGAAATGGGTAATGGATATTAAATATATGACATACTGTACATCTCACAAAGAGAGTTGTGCTGTATTTCTGCAGGAATCTCCTCCTTATTTGCTTAACTGACAGAGTACCTATTTAAAGGAATTCTGCATTTTGGTGCACAGGCACTACAGGCTGAACACATTCACTTGTGTTCATGGACTTACTTCCCCCTGTAACATACAGGTTTGTAGTTGAACAATACAGCCATAACAGACGTATTTCGGTAATCAGGGCACTGCTACTCTGAAAACAATTCACTAGGATTGTACCAGGTTTAGTAGGTTAAAAATAAAGGCTTTAGTTAGAATTTGATTTCTTTTTAAATCAGCAGAATAATTAACATTTTAACAGAGGAAATTCTTCAAGCTCAAAAGATTTTGTGTAGCAACAAATGAGTGCAGGGTATCTGCAGGCTCACTTAGGGGCTTCTGGGAACATTGTCTTGGGAAATAGTCTAATTTCAAGTATTATTTTCAAATAGCACTACTAAGTCTACTACTTGCAAAAGTATTTTAAAAATATTTTAAAATATATTTAAGTAAGACTCATCAATGGCAATCTTCGTAAGAGACAGTCTCTGAAAAAATGGCTATCAGTGCAAAACATTCTAACAGCTATTGTACCATTAATTCAGAGTTCAGGGCTATGGAAGTACACGTAAATACATTTTTGGCAATCTCTCTATCAACAGATGCATCTTTATAAGTTTTAGATTCTATGGTTCTTTAGAGTTCTTGCATTAACGATCGCCTTTAACTTTATCCTAGTGACAGAAAATAATTTGCATTATAGTAGCCATTTCAGCTTCTTATAGAATTGTCTCTCTAGCCACCTCCAATATGAAGGAAGGATCTGAAATAAGCTAAGTGAGTCTATTAAAAACTACGCTTGTTAATTTTACATTCCACTTTTGACAAGAAGTATTTAGTTAACAGTTAAATACTGTTCAATACTTAAAAGTTGAATAAGCTACATAATTAAGCCTATTCTTCTTTAAAACATCAGAGCAAGATTTTCTTCCTTTTTTAAGCACCTGCCTTTCTTCCCCATATTTTATACAAAATGTGGGAAAAACTGCTGTTACTCTCCAAAGCGTGAATTGGTAAAAAACCTGTGCAACAGCAATCAAAATCAATAAAAACAAAGAAAGGATGCTGAATTTAAAAAAATATATATTCAAAATAGTTAGAAAATAAAACTTTTCCAGCTGATTATTTAAAACAGCTCATGGGATTAAGGGATATGCACCAACTCCTACTTTCTCAGTAACAGATTCTTAGATACAAGTCAAAGGTAACATAAAAGTGGATTCAAATATAAAAAGTACTCCTATAGCAATGTTTTGGTATGTGGTCCTGTCACATAAAGTATTTTAGTAAATATGTGATCATAGATTGGATTGAAAAATAGGCTTAAAGATTTTAATGAATCTTCATTTAGCAAATATAACCCATGAAACTATTTAAATGCTTTAAAATGAATATGCATACAAATACACATACCTTAAAGAATTCTTTCTTTTCAACTTGTTCATTGCCATCTGTATCCAACATTTTAAAGGCAATCTGAAATCCAGTCTGGGGTTCTGCAACAAATTGCAAAAGAACTTTATTGTAAACACACACACACAAGTACTTAAATATTTAATGCAAAAGGAATATTGCCTATGGTTCAGTTCTCCATTGTTATGCACGTACATATTTCCAGTAAACCATATGCACCTCCTCCAATATAAGCAAACTTTTAAAATACCTTTTTACTACCATTTCAAGGATAATTAACGCAATGGCAAAGCAAGAAATGCCAGCAGTGCCTAAGCACAGCCACGAATGTCCATCTGATCCCAGTGACTGTAAAAATGTTGTATGTCGTACTGTACTGGTCTTAGATATTCTCTGTAGATGTCTCCATAATCCCATGTCACTTCTGAAGTCTAGCTCTGCCTTGTTTCTTAGAGCTCCTTTTCAGGTGGGAAGACTGGAAAGTGCCTTGAGAAACCAGTAGTTATTCCCAAACTGTGTGAAAGAGCTAGTGTGCTCCTCAGGTACGTCTTGCAGGCATTACTGTATGCCAGTATTTGCAGTCTTCCCTAGTCTTCCCTAGCAAACAGACTGATCTTGTAATCGCAGCCAGGTCTCTCGGCTCCTGCTCCTACTGTGTTAGCCTCAGGCCTTTTTTCTCCTTCCCTTCTCCTCCCTCCCTAAACAATGTACTCAAATGTTACTGGGAAGTAATAAACCACTCTTTCTGGCCTTTTTGGACAAAAGCATGTTTTGTAGAACTCCCATCAAGCTGATTTTTTTCAGGAATTTTATACAATTCTACCCTGCATTTCCTTCACCGAGTGGATGTTTCTTTTCAACACAAAAAATGTAATGAGTTCTGAGTCTTGCAGGCGCTATAAAAACACAGTGTGTTTTGAGCTCCTTCCCACAATTTCCTGATCTTACTTTGCTTCCAGGAGGTGGCCTTGCTCATTAGCAAGCCCACACAGGAGCAGCATGCCACTGAAATGTAGTTACAGTTCACTGCAGTAGCAAGCGCTTACCCCAGTCATTTCTGGAGCAGGTGAATTAATGCCACAACCCAGTCAAGTCAGGCATTAATTTGAAAGCCAGGGACTTCTTGTCTCTAGAATACATTCGTGTTTACAAGAACAATGTTGGGCTCATGAGGGCAGTGAAGCAGTATCTCTAGAAAACTCTATAATGTTTTCAGAGTTTTTCTTTTGAAATGCGTTCTTCCAGCTCCATCCTGTAAAGTTTTAAGTCTTGCTTTTTTTTTTTTTAGACAATCTTTCTGCAAAGGGAACAAATTCAAGAAATATCCTGTTCCTTTTAAGTGACAACAAGATGGTTAAAGAAAGTACTATTTTTATATTTTAGAAATAACTACATCTTCAGCAGCCAACTAACATTCTCTGTGGAGCAATCTTGTGATGCAGGGATATTTTATAAATACCGTTGCAATCTGCATAGCAGAGCTCTTCCCCAGCAACCGGGCTGTAATAATCAAAAGTGGCTTAAACTTGTGTTAATAGTACAAAAGCAAGAAGAGCCTATCCTATAACATATTTAGAGAATAAAAGTAATTGATGTATTTAATAGTAATTCATACCATCTGTGTTGCAATTTTCAGATAAGAGCTGTTACTGAAAATACAGGACCTAAAGCTGCTTATACTGTTCAGAGATGACATACTTATCTGATATGATGTAACCCCAAAGGTATGCATTCGTAAAATAAGCATAGTTCAAAGACTACCTCAGATATATTTGTACTTAATTAGAATCAGGCAAAATTCCAAAATCTGAACAGAAGAGCTTCATCTTAGCTGTGAGTGCAGGTTAGACTTAGGGGCTTCCCCTGCAACCACTCCTACGTTGACCAAGCTGTCAACTTGTGCGACTGGCTAATTGAAAAGAAGCTTTGAGTCAAGGTGACAATTTCAGTTCCTGGGCTCTTTCACCAGAAGCTCCATTAACCAGTTGCTGGAAATGAAATTCAGTACAGCACTGGAAGAAAAAGGATAACGACGATACAAGGCACACAGACAAGAGAAAAGGGGATCAGAGGGGGCAAAATAAAGCCTTGGTCTGCCACAAAATTACATTTTCACGTTCAGTGTTGTTACAGATGGTGCTTTTGTATAACAGGCAGCGTGGTCTGGTCAGCAGTGTGCTGGAACCGAGACTCTGGAAAGCTGGTGACACTTTTCCTGTTTCCCTATTGCTCTCTTGGTGACTTAGAAGAAGTCATTTAAATATTAATAGCTGCTTTTAGAAATTTCACATGAATTCTCACTAGCGAGAGAGACTGGGGGCTGACTGATATGGGATACTTGTTAGGCAAAGATAGAAGCACTAACACTTGTTGACATTTGCTTTCAAACTGATTGGTACGATAACCCTCTGTGTAACCAAAGCAGCGACATTAGCATTGCATTTTTATCCTGCATCAAAAGGTGCCTTTGTTTTTGCAGTTCAATACATTCCCATATAAATTCTGTAAAAAATGTTACTTGATTGTCTGGAGAAGTGGAACAACTTGCTCTGATACTGCTTCAATTTTCTAATTGTTCCAGCCAACAAATCAGCACGAATTTACTTTCCGCTGCCACAGATTTTTAAAGAAATAGAATCTTTGGCACCTATTTCTGCAATTTCAATTAAGGTATTCTTCTGAAGTTACAATGTGTTTGTGCTTTTTTTTAAAAAAAAATCACTCTTCATTGAGTTGCAACAAGTATTTTTAAATCAGCTTTCTGACTGAGCTGGACTTATATTATTTCTGATTTTAAAAAGCACTTGAACACATGGTATAACTCATGTTAAGGCTGTGTGTAGCACTGGACAGTCAGTACTGGTGAAACAGTACATTTGTATAGTAAACAGGTTATATTAATTTATATATAATAAGTTTTTATATATATATTATACACAATATACTATATTGTGTACTAGTTGGAAGTTCCTAGTAGGAACCAATGCAGTTCTGCTGAGCAATGATGTAAGCTGTAAAAGGCCTACCTAAACTGTGCAAAAGGTGTGTACCAACAGTCATTGTCTGTGAAGACTGGACTCTGGAGACCAACACTACTTGTTCTTACTACACTGTGACAGAGTAGATCTCTAGAGCAAGGAAAATTTATCAATTTTTTTAAGCCTTTTGCCGTGGACATTGCAGCCATGGAAGTGGTGAAGCTCAAGCATCTACAGTACATCGCGGTAAGAACGACTGCTTCCTTCTCACCTTTCCCCATCCACTGATACCATGAGATCTAGTATGACTGGTTTTGCCCCTTGCTTAAAATGTTAGACCTGTGTAAGTCAGTCAACCATGACTGCATGTGGACTGTTACATGGACATGCATGTGGACCACTTCACTACCAGTCTATGGGTCTCACTGATTAATGCTCATTGCCCACATCTTACCTCCAGTCTCAGTATTTTCCAGCATCACCTACTTCATCAGAACAGCACAGGGAGATGGCAACTGTGGCACAAAGTATGGGTGAGGAAACCCAGAAAATCCAAGATCACTTCCAAACATAATAAAAAAATGCCTGCTGTTTGCAGATACAGCAAGTACCAAACAAAAGTTTTTTTAAAAAGTGTCTGAGAGAGAAAAAGGAAGGAGGCAAAGGAGTGGGCAGAAACATATGCAAAATACTTGGAGGAAATAAAGTCAAAAGGAACAGAGGGGGGGAAAAAAGGACTAAAATGTCAAACAAAAGGACACTGCGGAAGTCTGCTGCCTATGTATACCATCCATTGCATATCTGAACACAGGAGCAATAGGCAACAACAGACACAACAGCTTTTTACACCACTGCATGAGCTATAATGTTAAGGTCTCATTGTTCAAAATGACTAAACCTACTATCCAGAAGACAAATTATTTATCTTCCCCCACTGTTGTTCTTCCTCTTATTATGTGGTCTTGTAACCGATGTCTCCCCTCTCTCAAAGTCTCTTGAAAGATTTTACTGATCCCATGGTGGAGGGATTATCATGATTTTTGAAGTACTGCTATGGACCAATGATGACAATGTGGAAGTAAGTTGCAATCATTTAAAGCTATCTCCATTTATATTAATGCGTTATCACTCTATATACAATAGTTCTTTACATTTTACTATAATGCAGAAATTTACAAGTTAAAAATATCAGAAAAAGTTCCTGGAAAGCTGTTAGTAATAGAGTATTTATGCATATGTATTTTAAATATATAATACTTACTCGTAAGGATTGTCAGCAAAAATAGGTACTCTGCATAAGATATCAACCCTGAAATAAGAGTTAAAAATTGACTTGCAAAAAGAAAATATAGCAAGACTTGAAAGATCAAATGTTATAAATATAAACCCCATAGTTTAACGTCATATTAAATAGGTTATTAAAATAAGCCATATTATTATTTAATAAAGTTTTTACTTCTGTTTTTAGTGCTCTGAAGGTAAAATTCCCTATCCAGAGACTCATCAAGGTTCATGTCTAATCAAGAAAGTAAGGTTTAGTTGGTATTAATAAAAGGCCTACACTAAATCTTGGGATTCTCACTGAAAACATTCAATGTTTATATAAAAGGCAAATAAATTAAGTGCGCTTTGTCACATTTAGTACCTGGGAGGAGAACTACTCTAACGTTACCCTGAAGGATCAAAGTCCTCCATCCTTTGGCAGGCTCGTGAAGGCGGAGAACAGCTTCCCTCTAATTCTCAAGGGGAACATGGCAACATGCAAAACTGCCAAGCTGCTAGATTGTGCTGATAGTACTGCTGGGCTGCGTGCCAAGAGGAGGCTTCTATTTTTTTTTTTTTAAATAGGAACATGTCCTTTCTACAAGGTGAAAGTATTTTCCCCCCTTTTGAAGGAAAATTCCAGTGTTTTCCTTTGAAATACCGCCTTAAGTGAAAAGCCTGAACAAACACAAAGATGTGATAGCGTCAAAATAGAGCGTAGGACCTAAAGATAGAGAGCGCATAATGAGTGTGGTTAAACAACAGAATCTGAACCATCTGCCCTGCAATAATGTTTGGAGAAAAAATGTAAAGGGCTTTTTTATAAATCACTTTTCAAAATAACTGAGCCACTTTTAACTTGTGAGCTAAACATTGTATAATGCTGAAGCTGCTTAAAATAATGAAGTTCAAACATGCCTATCTGTGCGAAGATAAACTATTTTTTATAATTTATATTTAGTTAATTGATAGATAAGGAACCCACTTAAGCTTCAGTGATAAACAATTAACTTCTGATAAATTACTATGCAGAGCCAACAGCATTTGTATTTGACCTCAGATAGTCACTTAACACTTTTTTTAAAGTACCAGAGTTTAGAAATATTAAATTGCTGAATGTAAGAGACAAAGTCTTAGCTAAAGAGAGATCTAATCCTGTTGCCAACTCCATATCTCTGTTTTCCTCTCCATCAAAATAGTGCTATTCACCTTATTATCCAGCACGCATCATGTGTAAATCAGCACAGTACCACAGTCATACAATACATGGTGGAAAGAAAAAATACTTTCACCTCAAAGATTTAGTTTTGCTTACAAGTTTTAGGGTTACTGCCATTGCAAGAATGTAAATTATTATTTGCATTGCTGTAAAACTTGGAATCGTGTTCCGAGACAAAGTGTCCAGGATTTCTACAAATTCAAAACCAAACAAACAGAGAAAGAACTCCTACCCCATTTTTTAGCTTATATGCCAAAGAGTAAGACAAGGAAAAAAAATGGATAGAAACAAATGGGGGAGGAAAAGAAATCAAGCAAATAGTCCGATGGGCAGTGACCAAGATTCCTAATCCCTAATTTTGTTTTGTGTGTGTCACAGCAAAAGAATGCTCAAAGGAAGAATATAAAGAAAGACAAGGAGGTAACTTTTCAACTCTATATAGAAAACACCTCCCAGTTGTGGACTGGAGTGGTATCAGCACAAAGATCCCTGCCTGAAAATTTAACCAGCGAGTGATGAAGGCCAGCATCCCTGGCCAAGGGGAAGTGGGAGTCTGCCTCTCAGCTGTCTGGAGATGTGCTGCCCAGGGAAAGTCTAGGGAAGACCTGGAAGGTGAAGACAAGCAGCTTATGGTAGATAAAACAGAACAAGGAGAGAGCCCAGTGTTGGGATACAAAAGAAGAGATGACACACTCAAAGGAATAATGTAAGAAAAACATCTTTATCAAAGCATTTGAAATTATATTAACATGGCAGATTATGTTTGTTAAAGTCAGAGAAAAAAAAAAGTTGTAATAATTGAGATACAAAATGCTGAGCACCTGAAGAGTTTTAGCTATATGGGTAGACAGGGAACATTGTACCTTATAAAATTTTGCAGAAAGAATCTGCAAAATTTATATAGAGATGGTAGGATGTAAAGAAAACACCAATTTAAACACCCTGCTTACTGGCTCAAGGGAGAAGCACGATGGCTTTATTCCCTCAAATTGCAGAGGGCTGGAAAGAACAGCCTTGCAAGAAATGGCAGGGGCGAGACAGACTTTTCATTATCTTATCTTAAGCTGACTGAAAAGTCACTATAGTGGATGTGAATATAATAAAAATATGTAAAAAAAATTTCTTGATTGTACTTTAAAATCTGTCTCAGTGCCCTAAAACAAATCCACAGCCTGTCTGGCATTTTCTGGCAGACTGATTATACTAAAATAATTTGAGACAAGATTTTTTAACTTGTGGACTCATTTTCATAAAAATTCTTTTAACTTTATTGTTCTTTTGCTACCTGTAGTGAATGGCCAATTTATTGTATCCATAAAGTAGATTAAATATTTTGGTAATTTCCTTTTTATTCTACAGTCATCATTATAAAGCTATTCAAATTAAAAGATGTGATGCTGCAAATTCAAAAAAAAAAATTATGTTAATGTCCAAGCAAATTTTAAAAGATAAAAGCTTCGCATACTGATGAATGACTCAGCATACTTGCAGCCAAGTATTTGCAGTTAGCATTGGCAAAATACTGTCCTTTTCTAATACTAAATGAGCCTTCCCTATCCCTCCCTGGAAATCTCTGCCCGCAAACTTTATAGCAAATGCTGACAGTACATTCTTCTTATTGCTGAATAAATCATAAGTATACCCACAAAATATGACATGAATTTTAAAACTGCCCACTAGAAGGCAGAATGCCCTAGCGTTACATTTGACAAACTGGACTGATGACAGTTTTCCCTCTATTTGATATTTAAATAACAATTTGAAGGTAGTTAAAATAATCTCAGCTAAACAGTGCAACAGGTGTAGACTCATTATTCTGGTACTTGTAAAAGCTGTATTTAACACATAAATATTTACATTTTAAAAATGTAATAACAATGTATCCCAAAGCAAAAGCATCGAAGTCACTAAAGAGGCATCATGACCAAAAACTGTAAAACCTCTGCGTGTTGTGGAGACTTACGCATGACTGCACTGAATGTTCCTGCATCGTCTCAAACTCCTGCTTGACCTTTGAAGGACGGAGTATACAGACCCACAGTCCTAAGCAAGGGGAGGTCAATGCCTTGTCTAGAAATGCAAACGATGACAGATTGAGCATATCACCGAGCCACTTTCTGCCAAGCAGGCAGCTGGGAGAGGCGCAGGAAAAGGAGGCTGCGCTGATATGCTACGTTTTCACTTTCGGTTGGTGGATTCCTGGTTTTCCCAGGCAGACTGCTTTGGGGATTTGCAGAATCAACCATTAGAAAAAGAAAGGCTCTAAAAAAGCAGGGGTAGAGAAAGAATATCCAAGAATTAAAGACTGGGAATTCTTTAGACCCAATCCTGGAAAAGCACATGATGATTATTTGAAAAGGCGGGGAATGACTATTCAATACAAAATCCAGACCTCCTAGAATAGGAAAAAAATTTCCAACTCGTTCAGAGCTTTTTCAGGGCTGCTGGGGTATGCTGGGGCTTGCAGGAGCAGACTGACAAGCAAGGCACCCAGCTGAAGACCCCTCCACGTCTGCACAAGGATGCAAGAAATGAACCGCATGCAGAAGAGGCCACAGGGCAGGCAGAACGCTGCAGGCTGAGCTCCAGGGCTGCTCTCCTGCAAAAGCTGCCAGCCGTGCCCAGGGATTTGCTGCCCATGGAGAGAGCGTGGCTCATGCCTGCCAAGGAACTGCAGCAGTGCAAGGCAGCTTTATTTTCCAGAAACGTCCACGGAATAAGAGATTCAGGCTGAACTCTACGATACAGAAAGTTTGTGAATAGACACTGCCAGTCTTTCTCATTAGTTTGGGAATTCCAGTCTTTGTTCCTGGTGAAATGGTTAATTACTCATCTATTTGGTTTCCTTGATCCTCTTGTTTGTTTTCAAACAATTTTCAATTAATTTATGCTAACGAGGTGTTTATTTGGTGTTCTTTAATTCCCTGTTGTTACACAAACAATATCCCAGCTCTCAGAGTTTTCTCTTTATGTAGCCCAATATAAGGGGGAAATTCTGGGTAAAAAGAATCCGAAGCACATGGGTGCTGTGAAGAGCCATGGAGCTCCTGAAAAGGGAGAAATAAGTTCACCTGCTCTTGGAATCAGGGATGCCACTTTACATAACTGGATACAAATCTTATTTTTATTCTTATTTCTGTGCACCCAAGTTATATAGTGAGACAGCAGCTTATTAACAATCCTTGAAAGTCCATTTTATGGTGAAGTCATTCCTTTAGCCCTTTCTCTTCTCCAAATAGGCTTTCTGATTTCTTTCATGTCTCCTCCTGCACCTCGAAATTCCCAGCCCTGCCTCTTTATGCCTTTTATTCTCTGTATGCCTCTTGCATAACTGAGAGATTTGCCAAGGAAGCAGCTACTGGCTAGATGGGGATGAAATCAAATCCATGAAATCTTCTTTAAAAATACATTCAATTCATACCATCTGACGAGATTAAAAGCAAGATGTATTTTTTGGTATCAAAAGTACTCATTACCTTTATCACCAAGCTCTCTAAAAAAGGTCGGTCCTGGTTTAGCTTTGGCAACACATAGCAGTGCAGCATCTACCTCCTTCAAAAACACAAACAAGAAAATATAAAGCCAGTTTTGAAAGCGAACTCTATTCAGTTGAGTAATAGAAAGAATGCAAGTTCTTTTGAAGAAGGAAAGGAACATTTTGCTCACCTTTTTTGTCAGTTTCTTGGCTGAGGCTTTACCTATAAAAAAAAAAATCATCATTATTCAATAACAAACTGACTTTAAACTTTGATCAGGTTCTGTGGCATTTCTTCATTTTTATGGGAAAATGCTAAGTAATATGAAACAGAATATTTTGCAACAGGCAGTTTGTTTCTAATTCCCACAACGATCAAGAAAGGACAATATTTAAAAATAATATAAGCGGTCTGTTCAAATGTTCTTGCAACCTAGACGAAACCACAGACCACTTCGGTATCTATGACTGACTTACTCATGTGATTGTGCATACTGTGAGCTACAAATGTAGTACAGATTCCATAGCAAGATTATACATTAAGAAAAAACTGCAGTATTTACAAAGGGATTTGCATGCACACATAATCCTTCAAGTGCAGGTTGAGCATGCAAAAGCTAAAGAATACTAAAAAAGAGAAAAAAATTAAAATGTTGATGTTTCTATTAAGCAGAAGTAAATTGAACAACTCCGCCTACTGAAACAGCATTAGATGAAACCATGCACACTCCTCAGTGTTCATTAGTAGGTTCAAGTTTGTACACTCGAATAGGGGAACCACTGGCAGCAGTACAGTTGTGCTTCTGTGTAGATCACCCGTTTGAGGAGCTGCAATGTGTTATCAGTGGAACGTTTCAGCTGGTTAGGCAGGGACCACAGAAATCCTGCGGTCATGGACTGGCAGGAGCTATGCTCTATCCTTTCTCAGTCTACCTGCCCTATCATACCAGTCTGTCTCCTCAGCATTTCTCCTCACACAGTTCTTAAAACCCTGTGTCCTTCACTCTTACCACTCTCAGCCCATCAGTCCCTTCCTTCATCACCAGTCCCTCTGGGTTCCAGCCAGCCATTCCCTCCTATTTATTCACACTGTGTAAGCACAAGTGGAGCTGCTTGCATTTGCTCTGAGGACCGGTCCCCCTGCGTGCAGCAGCCTGCTTTGCTCCATGCTCCGACTCCGAGGCTTACTCTGCTGCTTCACGGGCATCTTGAGCCCCAAGGGTCACCAGCGCAGCATGGCTGTTTGGGAACGGACATGATGGAGGCAGCCTGGTGGGCAGCTGTCAACAACCTTCTACCAAGCATTTTCACAGGCCCGTAATTTAGCCAGACAGGGGTGCGTTCTCAGTAAAACAGCAAATTTCCGTAACACTGGCAAAAGACATGCCCAGCTGCAGGGGGTCTCCACTGCCAACTTTTGGCTTTGGACAAGGGAAGCTGCTGGAACATCTCAACCATCAATAGTTCATTTTTCAGCACAGGCAAAACAGTGCCCTGGCCCCTTCTCCCTGAACGGGCAGTAACAGTTTTGCTGAGAAATTCCTCTCCCCACCCCCCTCCCCCAGATCAGCCTAAGGCAGACACCTGGCACATAACATTGCAACCCAAATGTTTAAGTTTGACAAAAGTTATAAGCAACTAAAATTAGGGTTTTAATACTGGAGTGTTGAGTGACCCCAGCAACAGGTGTTGCCAGCACCACCTGTTGCTGTGGATGAATACGTTTTTGTGCAGTGTGTGTACATATATTTACACACATACACACACATATATAAAGCTACACAGACAGATACCTTCCAGCTCAAAGGAAGTATGAAATCCTCTACTAGAAGTCAGACTAATAACAGTCTGGGAGAGCAAGTAAAAATCCCTATATCCAGCAAGGCTGCATCCTGAGCAAGCGATGTAACACCACAGTTCAGCACTGTCCACTGCTGCAGAGCATTTTAATGAATGGCTATTTAGCAAATTAAGCGATTCAGATCTCAGCTTTGAAATGTCACCTCCTTTGTACAGAGCATTTCAACGTGGAATTAAACTACAGCAGCTCTTTCGACTCCGGGAGACCCACATGGCGAGAAGCCTTACAAGAGGGAATGAGTCAAGCTGTAGAGCTGTGAAAAACAGTATCTGAAAGAAAAAAGGGAAAACCACCCCGCAGTGACTTTCACTGTAAATGTTCTCCATTGCCTGTTTTGAAGCCAGCCATGCACTCTTATTTGGTTAACAGCGGCTCTGCTCATTCCTTTCTCCTGGTGGCCCCACGAGCATCACACCTGGGACAGCAACTGCTACCGCAGCAGTGTACTGGACAGTAGCCTTTTGCCAGCATCCAGGAGGGTGATGAAGGGAGACAAGCTGAACTCTGCGAGCTGGAACAGCAAAGGCATGAAGGTAAGGCGAAAGCACTGGGAGCTACAGCTGAGACAATAGTTGGCCAAGTTTGCAAGGCTCTACACTTGGTTAAGTCCACATTTCTCTTCGTGTTGTATTCAGCACAGTAACTCTGAAACACTTCAGCTACCCAGTTTTAGGGAACATATCCTCAATGAGAATTACCCTACTTGATAAAAATTAAGGAAGGGAAGGAAAATCTGTTGCAGACATGTGGACCCTCTTTTCACCAGCCTGCCTAGAGATCATATAAATGGCTGCGGCAGCCATCTACATCTGCTCTCCTGCATTCAGCTACAGCCACCCTCCAGAGGACATTTAAGATGCTGACGTGCCGTCTGATCTGTTTCAGAGATGAAAAGGCAGTAGCAACAACAATACAGAGGCGCTCGTGCTACCCTCAACTGGGGAACCTTGGCATGGGTGCAAGGACTAGTGGAGGCGAGGAAGCCTGCACTGCGTGGCAGGAGGAGGACAGTCACATCACCCCAAGACGCGGCGAGGGGCAGAACAAGGTGGGTCAGGGTCGGTCCCTACCACGGCTGACTGCACAAGTGGCTGCTGCTATAATCAAAGGGGAAAAAGGCAGGAGGGAGAGGGACAGATTGAGAGATAAAGACATTTCTACTTTTCTAAGTAGTAAATACAGTGGAGTAATAAACATGGAGCCTTTTAATGGTGCTCTTCTTAAATGGGCGTCAAAATCAAAAGATTTAATAACCTATCAAATGAAAATGGCACACAGATGTCAGCAAGCATGTGTTCCAGTAGGCCAGATCTTTTTGAAAAAACCTGACATTTCGGACAGTAGTGTTATTTTTCATATTGCTATTTGTATAAAGTATTAGAATACAATCTTATAATAATGTAATAATTTAAACTGCAGAAGGAATTTCCCCCAATAATTACTTGATAAATATTTTAATATTTTCTAAGAATTAAATCCAGTTATATTCTACTGGTACTGCCACCCTCATCTGCGAAGACTCAAATTTTCACTCGGAAACATTAGCTGATATTACTGTAGCATTCATGATATTCCTTGAATACTAATTTAGCTCTTGGTACTTACTCTCTCCATTTACTCACTTCCTAACCTTGAGATCCCTTGAAACACCAACAAGGAAAGTTCTGTTAATGTTGCACGCCACCATACCAAATGCACAGACCAGAACCAGGTCTTTTAAGGCCCTGTCTACAATAATTAGGAAAAGAAGGTTAACTCTTCTTTGCAGAAAATGCACTGTGAAGGTATGAACAATTTCCTTAGCCAGTTTGGACACTTAAAAAAAAAAAAAAAAGCCTCTTCCTTTCTATCAATTATATCTTGGTGCTGTCATTCCTGACGCATGACTAGAAATATCAGGATTAAGTCTCTCTGAGGAATGCAGGCAATGGTTATAATTATTAAGAACTATTTAATCTAATAAGTAAAAGATCTGTACGATGCACTTCTCTGTATTTTTGTTCTTTTACCTTGATAGATTCTTTCTAATAGGTAAATTAATGACATATTAGAAAACATGTTTGTAGTAGTAACAGTCTTACTTTGGCATCTGAAAAAGAAACTTGGAATGTTTATTGTTTTGAACTTACATGAATGAGAAGAAAATCAGCTTTTTTTTTTTTTTTTCAAGCAGACCTGCCAAGACTGTGATGGAAATCTGGCTTAAAGGACAATGAGCATTTTCAAGGGTCTCTACATATTTTACAGATGCTATCATCTAATTTTCACCATCTATAGCGGATCCATGAAAAAACAATGAGGTACAGGCACACCTTTCACAGACAAAAAGCCATTTTAGCTTTTTAAGTTGAATGAATACCAAGTCTACTTAGAAGCACACAAATTCGGTGCTGTTAGCTAAGAAAGTTAGCTGACAACTGTAATTAAGAAAACACTGCCAAGAGCAGCTATGTCAGCCTTAATTTGCCCTCGGCAAGCCTGGGTATTTTGTCACATACATTTCTTACAATAGAAGTGTTTCCATCACCTATCAGTTTTTTACACTAAGATGTAGAATGGACCCGACTTCAATGTTAGGATTAACATGAGGAAAGGGCTGAATTAAACAAGTACCCACTTGCACTCAGTAACACCCATTTACACCTGTATAGCTGAGGAAAGGCTTAGATGTGACAAAAGGTGTTTAGAACCAAAGAATGAGCAAAATCACTAACACCACCATTATAGCAACAATAATCAAATGCCAAAGCGAAAGTAGAGAAGTTGCTACTATCTGCAAGGAAGCATAATTCTACATGTCTGTGAGACTGCTCTATTTTTGTAATATGGAAATGAAAATTAGTTTTTCAAACAATCTTTTCTCCACAGCCTTAACTTCAAATGAGAACAGTATAAAATAGCTATCTTTTCCTAGGAGGACAACAAGCTCCTGTCCCTTTTATCAGCAAAGTCACTGAGGTGGTTTGACCAGGATCTCTTTTTAGCTTCATTTCAGATAGACACAGTGATAAAACAGTAAAAAAAAAAAATTGCCCTCCCAGTTTTTTAATTTTAGATGGCAATCATTGCCATCTTTGCTGAAGCTTGGCAAGTTCAAAGTCATACTGGGGTACTAGGAAACCAATTTTTTTCTCCTGAAAAATTAAGAAGAAAGAAGGGTTAAGTATGTTACAATTCAACCTAACTGATTCTGCAAAACGATGAGTGAAAACAAACCTTTTAAACTGGATGGGATTTCAGCCCAGTCGTAATCTGAGGATCGGGGCATTTTAAAACCCAAACCCACTGTGTGCAGCTCACGCTGTGGCCTTAACAGCAGAGCCCACCCTGCAAGCCTTGCCTGCCATGGGAGCAAGAATTTGTATTTCTCCCTTTCAGCCGGCTGCCAGCTTTCACACAAGCTGAACCCTGAGAATCCTACCCCTGAGCCCTGGCGAACTGGGTTAGATAAGGATCATATATGTCAATTTCCTTGGGGAGATCCCGTTAAAATTTTTGTTTAAATTAGCCTAAAATAGAAGATCATTGAAATGCAATAGCTTGTATTTCATTCCCAGCTCTCTCAGGTGTTTTTTATGATACTGGACAAGTACCTTATCTCAACAAAGTGTCCTTTGTTTACCGGCCCTATTTACATTCTCAGCTCTTTAAAGCTCTTCTGTGCACTTATAAAGTACTTGCTGCTAATGAAACCAATAATGTAAAGAGCAAAAATTCAAGCCAGTAATTAGTTCTTTAAGGCCTCCTTTTGAAATATTGGTGATATTGGAGATAAATCAAGGGCAGCAAAAAAAATGAAAGCATGACAAACCAAGTGGTCAGATTCCTATGATAGCTCCTGGCAAACCAGTATCTGAATAATAAATGAGCGTGCCATTTAAATGAATTAAGAATCCACTTCAGCTAGAAAGCTTTTACTGAACTAGTGCACTGTTCCATTGAAAGATAATTGATAAAAGTCATTTAAATCGAACAAATTAGTGAATTGAACCACCTGAATTAAAATCCAAGTATGCCCAGTGGAAAAGGCAATTTGCAGTAACAGAAGCTTCTGATATGCTTTACAAAACAAGCTTTGCATCAGTCCTTCTTTATTTAGAGCAATCGTTCCTCTGAGGAAACGAGAAATATAGAGTTCTGGGCCGAGGCCAGCACTGGCAAATCTCCATTTCAGAAGAGCAGTTGCATCAGAGCCAGTCACTACCAGCAGGTTTCTCTGTGAGTAAGGCAGCCTGGGGTAAAAAGGGTGGGATGCTGATATAAGGAGAAAAAAAATCAAAGGATGACACAGTCTTTCAGGAAACTGAAACAAGAGTGAAAAATTAAGATAAGCCAGTTTTCAAAAACTGTTAAAGAGACAGTGGCACTGAGTTACCAGCAGTGCCATGAGTTCCAAAATAACCAAAGGCATCAGGGTACAAGCAGATTTTGTGGTGCTTGCTACCAAGCACGTAAGCAGCTCAGTCCTCACTGGGACTGTAGCAGGAGTCTGTGGGGATGGCAGGGAGAGCAGGGGAACAACTTTTCCTTTGGTATTATCCAGGGAAAGTGACTTGCTCCCAGATCTGCTCTCTCATAACATAACCAAACTGCAGATAGGAAAAGCTGAGAATAGGTTCAAACTTACAAGCTTACCGCAAGATTTCCACTGCAATGATCTGTAACAGACAGGAAAGTTATTTCTTCCAAAACACCAGAAAAGTCTAACAGGTGTGTAGTGGCAGCCCTTGGCTGCAAAAGGAGCATGTGATGCGGGTTAAGACTTCACATGTAACACACAAGCAGAGAGAAGCCGAGCAGAGAGTGCAATTGCAGATTAGCATCTCCCCAGCAGGAGAGGCTGCCAGCCCTCTGGGCTGGTTCTGAGCTCAGGACTGGAGGGAGCATCCAGAGGAAAAATGTGTCACGTGAAATACAAGTCCTCAAACTCCCAAATAAGCACCTCATGCTTGGTTCCTCTGGCTTCATTTAGATGTCTAAAAATTAGATGCCTAAATCTGAGTTAGCGATCTCTATGATGCTTTGCTGTAACTATGATGGTGTAAAGACATATGTAGAAAAGGGTTTATAATTAACTTTGAAATCTGCTGCTCCTATTTCAGATCTGAAGAAGAGCTCATATGCCCAAAAGCTTGTCTAATTTTTCCAACTTACAGCAGCTGGTCTAATAAAAGATATTATTTCTGTCCACAAACCTCATCCTGACTAATGACCCCCAGGCTCCCTTTATAGTCAAGGGGAGAGAAATGGACACAGCAAAAGAGCAACTTACTCCAGGTTGAGATAGGTGTCTAATACAGGCCTTGGACTCACCTGTTTCCTTCCATTGACTTTAAAGAGATGCTACAATCATTCACTCTGACCTGACATTCAGCTTTTATATATCTAAACTGAGCAGGTGAATCTTTCTGCACACAACCAGGTAACTCACACCATGACTGCTTTTTGTAGTTGTTATATCTCTAATCTGTTTTTTCCAACCTCCTATCTATCAGCCTGATGTTAGCAGTGCTAAGGGCATGTATTCTCTGTTTTATTAATAACTTAATCAGATACAAGGGCAAAGTGTACTACAGTTCAAGAGGCAGAGTGGCTGTGTAATTGGAACAATAAAGTATTACAAAGGACAATTAAGATTACCTGGAAGGAGCTGTATCCATAATACATGTTTCTGAGACCAGAGGGGTGGAGAATGACTCCTGCCAACCTACAGAGAACATTATGCAGTTCAGACTTTTGGGACGGATGGCATCTCCTGAATCTGCACAAAACCACGAACCTCCCACAAAGAGCAGGCAGGCAGAGCCTCAACTCAAGAAAAATTCCTAGTATTGGGCTTGAGATGGTAGCCAGTCTCATCTAGCAAAGAGAACAACACAGGCTAGGCTAAGCCTTCAAGAAGACTCAAATTAATGAACTTTGAACCTACCCTGAAATAAAGAAGAGATTTCTGCAGCATCGCTATGCTTTATGTTGTCATCTCCTATTGCTAACAGACTATTTTTTTAAATACTACAGTGGCAGAGCACATGCTAGGTTAAGGCACTAACAACAGATGAAGATAAACTATTATGATAGCCTCGTAGCACTGAAGGTTTAATTCTGTTCCTCTACTAGACAGCATTAGAAGTCATGATCCCTGGCCTAAGGGCTCTGTAATCGACTTTACAGCTAGAGAAACTAAGTATAACAAAAATTAGAAGAACAAATAAAGTAGGATAAGAACAACAACAATGAAACGATGCAGTTAAAAATCTAACCGCATGCACAACTTGAGCAAATTGCATCTTAATTGTAAGCAGAGATTAATTTGGATTCAGGATGGAAATACGTGCAAATGAATCGTCCCACAATCAAAACGAAGAAAAGGTCAACACCTTAACAGCACCAGAAATTGATTCTTACCTCACCGTGTAAGACCTGATTTAAGCTGATTTGCTCAATATAAAGCCACCATCACCACTGTAGCAACTATCCTTATTGTACCTCATTCGGCCACCTCCTTTACAATTTGTATTCTTTCATACATATGAAGATCTTCCCTAATGTAACAATCTCATAGTTTTTACATGCATCTTACAAAATGTAAAAAAAAAATACAATACAGTTAAAGACTAAGCACAGCAATATTAAAGACTGTTATTTATTACAAATTGTATTCACTTGCTGGCAAACATAACTGAGATGCCAGGTGAAAAATTCATCCTTTGTGTGGGAATTTATCACTAGCATAAAGCTACTTTACTAACCCTGGCATAAGGAAAAAGAAGGCATGTGTCAGAGAGGACCATCTTTTTCACCTTCTTGCTTTGATGCAATTTATCCCCTAAGCAGGAACTGCAAATCATATCAAACTGTGTCAAATTATATGAAGTAACCATATGGTTTATTTATTGCTCTTTGATATGTAATGAACACTCCAACATACAAGAATTACAGATAACAAGGCCAGAAATGACCACGTGAGTCACCTACTTTGTCCTGTTGCTCCCAACAGACTTTTGCTCATGCATTATCTCATCAGTTTATGTGCACACAAATACACATTCTCACATTTGAAAAATAGTATTAATACTAAGCTGTGGTTTGGGGTTCAAAAGACAATAGTGACATTAATTCAACTGGGGTTTTTTATAAAATAGTTTGCTTTTTCTTAAACTTATTCATCCAAGTACAAACTTCAGGGTACTGTTGGTACTGCTCACTCCTAGTGGAACAGGAAAAAAAAAGTAATAGCTTGATATAATTTGAAAATTAAAACCAAAAATACTTTGTGAAAAAATTGAAGTTATCCATGGTGTCAGCATGAAAAATGCAGTGCTGTTACCATAATTCTGTTCAGATGTAGGGCATTTATAGCACTTGCGTCTGAGCAGTAAATAGCTGACATATTAGTGATCAAGCCAATTTAAATTACTGCAGTGGGTAAGTAACTGGGAGCACTGACATTTCACATAAATTGAGTGGGTTCTCAAGAGTCTTGTAAATATAAAAAGCCATTTAGATCCAGTTTATATAGTAGCTCACTTTTTTTCCTGTTTCTCCCTATCGCATATCAAAATTATTTACACCATCATTATTGCTTTCTTTTTTTGTTAAAACACTATTTTTCTTTTAAAGATTAATTTACTTCCACTGCAGCACCACGCAGTAAAAGTTCTTAGAAATACAGCAAAAAATGTTCCAAGAGGTGACAACTGATTGGAAAAGTACAATGGAATTTTGCTAGAAGTACCAGTTTGGGAAACTTTTGTTCATCATATCCCAGCAACCCCTAGTCAGACCTTTGGGAGAAGAAAAAAAAAAATAAAAAAAAAAAATGGTTGATGTCCTTCTGCACTCCTATTGTGAAATCTGCAAATCTCTTCATCTCATCAGCAGGACGCCCAATTTCTATTGCTGCACTATTCTAATGATGGTTGCTCCTGTTTCATTCTCCTAGTGCCTTGTCCTTCCAATCAAATGTCTAGAACTTGAGTTCTTTAGGGCTGCCCTACATCCTCCACATACTAAACACAATCTTTCCAACATCTTACCATTATTATTTCCTTCCCAGGAATATATTCTAGGGAATATAGCACAAACAGCACCTTTTTGGTGATTGCAAAAGATGGTCTTGGGAGTTTCAGAGAAGCTTGTGGGAAGACCCATGAAGTGGGGCTCCCTTGTGGTTAAGGGAAATTGCCTCATTCACAGAATAGCTGAAGTTGGAAGGGAACTCTGGAGATCATCATGGTAATTAGAATGTCCTTATCTTCTCATGGTGACAACTCGGAAAAAGCTCAAAGCAGAGTCAGTCAGGGCAGGTTGCCCAAGACCAGGTGCAGTTGGGTTTTGAATATCCTTGCAGACATTTGTTTCTAGAAGGGCTATAAATACATCTCTCTAATTCAATACAGTCACCTAACCAACTTCGCAATAGGATAGCATCAGTTTAGGTGCTTTTGTAACCTACACTAACACCAAATACAAGCAATAGCTGGTAGGTTTCATATGGAGTTTTAGGATTTTTCCTCCTTGCTTATATCAAAGGCAACACCATTCTCACGCAGTTGAAGACTGTATCCTGGCTTCAATTCTCACTGATGACCTATGAAGGAAGAGACAGCATTTTTGCCTTAATTGTCAAGACATGAGAGTGCCAAGTACAACAGCAAATTTGGGTATTTTATTGAAAGGAAACAATTCTATATTGGTAATTTCATTAGTGAGAGCTCTGTGTTTAAGCTCAAGTCCTGGGACATTTTGTCTTACCATGTCAGAGCATGGTAAACGCCAAAAATATTCAGAACCTTATTATGCTTATCTTCCAGTACATAAGCCTCATTCACAAACATGCAATTTACAGTGACTAGATGTCTGAGGGCATTGCTAATGAGTTTACAGAACAGTTAATTTGTAAATTATAACCAATATAAATTCTGCTTAGGAATGAAAGGATGTAAGTGAACACCCACTAGATGGTGTTCAGTTACTGCACAGGGTGACCTGGGCTAATTACAGCTCTAGCTCCTATTCACCTCTGTGTTGCAGCAGACTTTTCTTGAAGAAACAGCAAATACATTTGTATAAGATGACAAAATGGAATGAATTCACCCTCTTTCCTAGAAATTTGAAAATGCTTTAGTAAATTATTTACTATCTGTGTTGAATGTTGGTAAGTAGAACTTCTACACCATATGACAAGTCTAAACAAATGAAAGTACATAAGATTGTTTTATGTCTACTTGCTAATATTCTATGGTTTTACTCAAGATACTTGTATTTTTGCCATTGATGGTGTTACCTATCTGTTCCTCATCCTCCCAAACTCTCCTGACATCAACCATTAAAAGAAAAGGGTGAATAAACACTCACCAAGAAAACATACCCATTTTGCAATTAGTTATATTAAAAGGATGAACTGAATTGCCAGATGTCTATTCTAGTAGAACCTAATGCATCACTTTCTTTTTCAGAAGAATTGTAATAATTGCAACTAATTCCCATTAGTGATTAGTGAATCAACATAAGGAAAAAAGAAAAGAATAAAAGTGCTGTTTTATGGGAAGAGACTTCTGGCATAGGTGCAATACTGTAGCACAACTTCAGATATTTTAGATTCCTGGAGATTACAAGGATGACTAGTGATAAAGGGAACTGCTATTCAGAGCTGAATTAAGCTGATCCTGTCATGTCAGGATTTCCAGAAGGAACCTTTTCCGTTTTATAAGGCTCTGCAGTGCAACCTGACATGAAAATTTTAGGAAGGCCATTTTAATGCACATGACTCCAGTGATGACATTACTTTTTCCAGTTGCTACTGTGAGAAGATAAGGACATTCTAATGACCACGTTTGGGAATTTTCCTACAGAAGATTCTGCCTACTGCTTTCGGCATTTTACCAATCCTGCCCAGCCCTACTTCATTGTTTTCATAACTCTCCAGGTTCAGGCATTATGGCAACCTCTAGCTTTACTTTCCTTATTCCTTCTCATGCTTAATTGGAGCTCCATTCAGTGGCTGACTTGCTTTCCTTCAGTTGATGGTCCACGTCATTCTCGCCTCTACCTTTAAATTAGCCAGGAGTTTTTTTTCTACTTCTAAGATTAGCTCATTCTGTTATTAGCACATACAGAAGCTCTGAGCAAACCAGTAACAGCCCCTGCTGAGTCTGACTTGTTTATACACCATTAACATCTGTCACATAGCAATTAACAGATGTTTGGGAAGTTTTCCTACAGCAGGGGCTCCAAGGGTATGTAAGTGATAACAGAATGCTCCTGTATTTTAAACTAAGAAAGGTTTATCCTATTTTTGCCACCCAAAAAGAGTACTGAAACAATCTATTTGGGTAGTTTCTGAGAGTATCAGAATGAAGAAAGTTACATAAACCTAATTTGAAATGTTGTCTTTATTCAGAAGATAAGGTGGTAACAGAATGAGAAGCAGGACTGTGAAAAGTCTAAGAACTCCCCTAGAAGATCAGAGAGAGCTAAAGTAGTGGGAAATCATAGAAGAGCTTAAAAACAGCTGCTAAGCGTGCCTTATTGCAGTGGCCAAAATGGTTTGGTTAATTTTCAAGTTAGAAAAAAAAATGCTGCCAATAGTACATTTAATAATAAATTACTGACATGATGTTCCTCAGCCTTCACTACAGGCAGAAAAGAAAGACTCGTGCACCAACTAGACCACCTCTCCATTCTAAGGGGTGAAGTTTGGAGACTGAATAAGAGAAGCAAAGATAAGCCGTCTCTTGACTCTGTGACTTCAAACTCCTCACATTCTAAAGAAAAGAGTTTGGCAGAAAGAAAAATAAAAAAAAAAACCTTAAAAAGAAGATCAATAGTCTCTTTCAAAAAGATGAAGTTATTCTGTTCTAGAATTGTCTTATTTCCCATTGAATTCAAATCATCTGATGAAGAAAACCTCAAAAAGACATTTGGCTTTACACTGGCTTTAATTTTACATTCAGATTTTCTAAAGAATTCTGATTTTATTAAGCAGCAGAGGAAACACTGTATTAGGTCTGTCAAAACAGAAATAGAACAGAAATATTTGCTCAGTAAAGATAACTGAGGAGACAAATCTAAAAGCATAAATACACGTTACATCAAAATTCCCACTAACCTCTTCCCATCGAACTTGTAGCAGCTTTCAGTATGCTGGGCTTCTGTGTCCACTGCCTCTAACTATCCTTGCTTTGTCTCCTTCCTGCCATACTCAGCTTCTCTGACAAAACTAATTGCTCCTCCAAGAGCAATCTTGGACTGAAAAAATGAAAAATTTTTCCTATTCCTGTGCAAAAGTGTACATTACTTGGGGGCATCAAACCCTTAACCTCCCAGAAGGATGTTCTCTGCCAGATCTCTCTTTTTTGTCTTAAAACTTTCTTCACCTACGAACACCAAAGATAATTTCCTCTACTGTACTACCCTCATCCTAGCAGACACATGGAGCTACAAACGAGGACCAAAGCACCTACTGTGCTGGAAGCTGTTCTGCATGTAGCAACTGTGAGCAAAGAACAGGATAAATGAGTTTAAGTGTTTTGCTCTAGTGAGCATTGCTTTGTACCATTTTTCTCCTTGACTGAAGCTGCAGTTTGACAGTTCAGATGTTTCAGCAACAGTATTAATTTATAAAGTTCCTGACTTCAATCCTTGTTGCACCCCTTAGGCCATAGTGATTGCTAGTGGATTTTGCTGTGAGCCAGGGAATGAAGCTGGCTTTATAAAAAGAAATCAAATTCAGGAAAGCATGGAATAAAGCTACCTACATGAAGCCATGGAATGGATGGCCTCACCCAGCCAGAGGAGATAAAAATAAGCTTGGGGTTGCTTAACCTAACAAGAGCACTGAGTGGAAATATAATTATCTATAGTGCATCATGGGGTTAAGAATCAAAAGGGAAAAAAATGTTTTAGGTAATGGGAAATGTTGGCACAAGAGCAAGTGGGTTTAAACAGACAGTGATTAGTTTTAGGTTGGATATCAAAAGAGTTTTCAAGCAACAGAGAAGATGCTGTGTCACCATTTTCCAATATGAGCAGTGGTTACAAGTGATTTTAAATTGAGTGTGAAAAATTTATAAAAGGTCTATATTTTAAGTTTTTAAACTGCTAAAATGGGAGCTGACTTTAGCATATATATGATAAATTTTTACATACTTGGCCATGAAATGCTAAAAAAAAGTGCTAAGCCATTATGTATCACCCTAATAGAGGATACGAATCCTTAAAAATATATTACAATAAGTTACACATTAACTGGTAATTTGGGCCCCTCACTACAAGAAGGATGTTGCATTGCTGGAGCATGTCCAGAGGAGAGCAACCAAGCTGGTGAGGGGTCTGGAGCACAAGTCATACAAGGAACAGCTGAGGGAACTGGGGTTGTTTAGTCTGGAGAAGAGGAGGCTGAGGGGAGACCTGATCGCCCTCTACAGCTACCTGAAAGGAGGCTGTAGTGAGGAGGGGGTCGGCCTCTTCTCCCTGGTAACAGATGATAGGACGACCAAGTAGATAACCTTTTTCCTCCTTACAGCAGTACTGGACGTGAAGACTAGGGACTGTCCTCCTGAAATGCGCATTTATTTTGGCTGCAGAGGAAAGAGATAGAATTGAAATATGAATCAAATTTTGAGTAGGCTTTTTACAGTTCTCAAAGCGGGTGGAAATGAAAAGCAAACAATAGATGGCTTTCTTTTAGTGAAAGAGTAAAGTCATTTTATGTTGCCCACTGTACTTCTAAATTGACCTTACTGGTTTAAAAGCCCCTCTTACTTTTTCAACAGCAGAGACTGCCTTGACCACCATACACATCACAAAACCCATTGCTCTCTTCTGCTAAATGGTTGCTCTCTTTTGCCAATTCAAAGCCAGAGAAGCAGATGAAATTTTTTAACATTAGGCGTTATATTTTCTCCTAAGAAAGTGACAGCAAAACAGAAGTGGAGCTCTCACATTCTCTATCACCAGAAAATTCACAGAGAAGAAATAATTGCTATGTCAGGGTGGGTGATGGTTCAGAAGTTGTCAGACGCACTAAACAAATACAGTCCCAATGGAAAAGCAGACGTCCATCCACACGAGACAAAATGACTAATTATAGTATTCTCCATTGCAAGAATCTGCTCTGTTAAGGCTCACAAATGTTTGGATCCAGTGCATAGTCAAGAACAAACACACCTCACTCTTCCCCAGGAAAAACAAAACCAAAAAAACATTTGGGGAGGAACTGAAAAAGACAAAAGTCATCTGTTTTCTAGAACTGGCAGTTTCTCTGGTGGGATACGTGACTTACTGAGCGCTTGCCAATACCAATGCAGCAGCAAGATTCCCTATCCCAGGAGTTCCAGCAGTATCAGGGGTATTGGTGCAAAGGACATGAATTTAAGGCTTGAAAAGAAGGCTAGCACTTGGGAAAATGAGCTGTATCGTACTAAAAACTTCAAATGTCAGCTCTTCTGAAAGACAACCGAAATAGTCTGGATAAAGTCAAATGGCAGCTGGCTTGGCCATGTTTTATATTCAAATTCCAGACAAGGAGCCCATTTTAAAATTTTTATTAAGCCAGGTAGGATCACAGCTCTTGGTGAACAAGACCCAGGACACTGGCATTTTCTATATACTGATAAGCTAACGAGAAAAAACAAGAATGGCCAGTTAGGATGCATTTGGACCTAGTAATGATGCTGAACTACTTTTCATCTGGTAAGAACCAAGATGGGATTTGCTGGGAAATGCATAATCTTTTGTTAGCTATGGCTGAAAAATCCTTACGCTTTCAGGTGCACAAGCCTTTTCCAGGTCTGAGAGGAAAGATAATTAACTACAGACATAGCCAGCAGAATGACCAGGTGCTGACCAGCATTATGGATGGTGGTGTGAGGACCAGAGCTCTCTGATGGACTGGACAATGTTGGAAGATTAATTCGATTACTAAGTGTTGGCTCTTGGCTATATTCTCCTCCACAGTAACAAAGGTGGTAAGCCCAAGAGAGAGCACTGCCACGTAAGCAGGTGGCTCTAACAAGAGAAACCTGTGTGTTTTACACATGGAAAAAAGTCTTTGAGCTTGGTATTTGCTTTTGTTTCACAGGAGATGAGAAAGGCTACTGAGCACAGTCTGTGCTATAACCCACTGCAGGTGCAGGGCTGGGGAGTCAAAAAGAGAGAGCAAAACCTGGGTAGTTTCTCCCTTAGGAAATCAATGGCAGTGGTTTCCAAACAGGGAGCAGTGGAACTTCTCAAAGGTCTCCCTGGAGACCCCAGCCGCTTGGCAAGTAAGGACAGCTCCTCCCACCTACCTAAGCAGGCTGCGCACCTTGCCTGCCATTACTGCCTAGAAGGAAAGTGATTGATACCCAGTGGTTCTACCTTAGATATTTTAAAAAACCCCATCATGTAACATTTCTTATGAGAACATGCAGGGCAAAAAAAAATCCATCTATATCAAGATTACTCAAAAAAGGATAAATCACACAACTAATATAATAAAAATTCAGCGTTGCCCTAAGGAAATGCACAGAAACATCAGCACCGAAAGAGTTACAACCAACTGAAAATGTGAGGCTAGAATGCATGCTAGATTTTGGCAGGAGCCTGACCTGCACTCCTGGCACCTGCTATCATCCACCAAGGGTCCGCCAGATCCCCATGAGTTCTAAATATCTGAATGCAACCCAAGGAATTTTAAAAACAGATTGTACTTCTTAGGTACAAACCAATACCTATCTGTGTTAAGGACATATGTTGCAAGAAATTAAAATACATTTAAGAGTGACAAAAATTCATTGAGTCTGATTTTCACGCTACATCTGTTAAGACTTAATTGTCAGTTAAGCAGGATGTTTCAGAACTGATTAAGTTCCACTGAATTTATTAAAAAAATAATACTGAAGTAATCTGACAAAAAGTATTCAGAACCCGTGGCAGAAAAAAATCCCAGAGATATTTTCTGTGGTATGCCGACAGTATGTTATAAATGTAGTTGAAATAGTGTGTGGTACAAAAATAAAAAAATCTTTACAAATAGGAAAAATATTCAGAGACCAAGAATGATTGTACAAGTTCTTGAAATTTGCTCATATGTATAAAAAAAAGTGACTTCTCTCTTAAGTATTTTAAATATCACGGTAGCATCTCACAAAACTGGAATACTTGACTAAAGCAGAAACTGTTGCAATACTTCTGAAATTCTAAGGCAGGCGATGTTTATACAACAAGCAGACTCCTGTTATTAATAACCAGATATTTCCATTACTTGTACTACAAGTATTCTGTATGCACACAATATATTTTCATTCGTTTCAAGGAATCTGTTTTCCATTCAGATGCCATTAAATAACCAATAACTTTCACACTTTAAATCACTAAATCCTTCAAGATGTGTGTTGAGACCACTTGCCTCTTGCTCGCAACTCTGCTGAAGCCTGACCAGTTTTATTATTGGTACTATTTTTGTGCTAAGTTTTAAAAAATTGCTTTCATTCATTGAGAAGTTGCAATGTATCTTCTCATTAACAATTAATTTTCAGAAAGTTAAATAGCTAGCAATGTATTTTCGAAACACAACAACTCGCCAAAGTTTTTACCTAATCAGTAAGCACTGCAGTCAGTTGAGATAAGAACTCTGATTCTGTGTCATTCCCCAGTTAGTCAGCAATGTCACAAAGGGAAAAATAAGAATTAAGCACAACAAAGTCACGAGCTTAGTATAACCTCACTGTTGTCTCATGCAGACATAACCACAACAACACAAATGTAATTAATATAATGTCAGTATAATTTTAAGGATCAAAAATGTATTTTCCTATTTGACCTTACAAGGAATGTACCCCAGGTACCTTTATCACTGCCTCGTAACATGGTTCAAGGCATGGAAATGAAACAGGGGGAAAAAAAAGGGACACCTTCTTCCTGTGCAACGATATGCTAAAACCTGCTGCTTTTTAAGTCATTTTGCTCCATGGTTCCCCTTCCCCTGAACACCACTGCTCAATCCTTCTTCCTGCTCTCCAACCGGGCACACTTCCTCGCTGCTGCAGCTGCAGAGGCTACAGTGCTGGATGCCAGCTCTGGCCTAACAACTCTTTTCTAATCGCAGCACCTCTTGCATCTATTTTTTGGACTCTCTACCTAAAAAGTTTTTCTGAGAAATGAGAACAAACAAACAAGTCAGTGCAATGGCCAGTGGTTAGGTTAACACACCAAAAAAAGCAGCCTGGCCAACAGAACAGATTTGATTGCTCGGGGGTGGAAGACCCCATTTCCCCTCAAGAATCCCATCTCCAATTCTGTTACGTAGTACCTCGTGATGCAACTGCTATGAAAATTCATTAGTCTTTATTTTGATTTCACAACAAAGCTTATGTCCAGACATAAAAACACATTACCAAGATTACAGGAATTTCTGCAGTATTTTTACTGTTTCTAGATAAAGAACTATTTCTCTTCAAATTAATTTTTAGATAAACCAATCCCGTGAAGATCACCGGTGTTGCATCAGACAGGCTATGTAACTAAGCTATCAGTGTTAACATACTGAAGAGAAAAGAAGAAAAAAAAAAAAATCTTATTTAGCTTATCTATTTACCAACAACTGGCTGAGGTACCACATTTTATCAAAAATGATCTAATATTTTATCCAAAACATCAATTTTCATGTTGTATTTGGACACTTAAGGGAAAGTAAAAGGCCAAATGTATACAATATCATACTTTAAAGACTTGTCTTAGGGTTGTGGTAGGATTTCCTAATGCTGTTTGGGTGACAAAGGATAGCTGAAGATGAAAAATTCATAGTATGGGCTAGTTACAGAAGCAGAAATTTTCAGCAATCTGCTTATCTTTGCTTACGTGTGCAGTTCCCTCAACAGGAACATTACCTTCCTTCACTCATAACTCCACTTTAAGAAATGAGTAAACAATGATGACTAAGAAGCTTTGGCTAGAAATGGCCAATTTTGTTTCATATTTCTAAAACTCAGAAGAGATTCATATAATGACCTTAAACCGTCATGCTGCTTCTTTGTCTTTGCCTTGCTTTACCTTCCATCTAGCACTGACTGGGCAAGGGGTCATCTCTGTCCCGCATATCCCAGCTTGCAGAGTTCTCTACTGTGTTTGGAGGATTTGAGCAACAACGACGTATCAGTGCTAAAAAATACTGAATACAGAGATAGAGAGAGAAAATGATCTCTTTGTTAACACATCAGAAATTCAGGAGGATTGAATTCTGTTCCCAGCTGTGCCAATGGCTCACCAACTAACATTTCAATCCTCACTTCCCATATGCAGCTTCACCACCTACAGAAGCTTAGAACTTAGTCTTTGACTCTGAATCCTAGGTTTTAGATCTGACACTCAGGCACGACTCATATCAGTCTGATTAGTTATTGTGTATGAAATTCAGGTCAAAATGAAGACACTGAAGTATAGGCACCTGATCTCCCACTAGAAGCAAAAACTAAAGACCCAGAAATGAAAAGACTAACTCAGCTCATTCTTAAGTATCCATCTACTGGCTGATCCCTCTTGGCTCTCCAAACCCCACCGACTGCACCAGCACCGATGTCCACTAAGGACAACAGAGAACTCGGTTTTCTAGCCATCACAGCCTTGCACTGTATCCTTTCCTCAGATTCATTCACAGTCATGACCATGCTGCTGCTGTGATAACATGAAGCCACACATCATATCAAACCTGCAAACATACCACAACCTTGTGCCAACCATGTTTTCACAGAAAGCTTAACCAACTCAAACAACTTCTCCCAGAAAACTTACAAACTAATACTCACTGACAGATAGGACTCTACCCTCAGCTGCTCCTCAGAAGACTTGTGCTCCAGACCCTTCACCAGCTTCGTTGCCCTTCTCTGGACACACTCCATCGACTCAACGTCCTTCTTGAACTGAGGGGCCCAAAACTGAACACAGAATTCAAGGTGCAGCCTCACCAGTGCCGAGTACAAGGGCATGATCACTTCCCTACTCCTGCTGGCCACATGATTCCTGATACAAGCCAGGATTCCATTGGCCTTCTTGGCCATCTGGGCACACTGCTGGCTCATATTCATCCAGCTGTCACCCAGCACCCCCGGGCCCTTTTTCGCC
Organism: Egretta garzetta; assembly: GCF_000687185.1. NCBI lineage: Eukaryota > Metazoa > Chordata > Aves > Pelecaniformes > Ardeidae > Egretta > Egretta garzetta. The sequence goes on from NW_009260611.1 coordinate 350,027, forward strand.
TGGCAGCTTTCCAGCCACTCTCCCCCAAGCCTGTAGCCTTGCATGGGGTTGTTGTGACCAAAGTGCAGCATTTGGCACTTGGCCTTGTTGAACCTCGTACAGTTGGCCTAGGCCCATCAATCCAGCCTGTCCAGGTCCCTCTGTAGAGCCTTCCTACCCTCGAGCAGATCAACATTCCGGCCCAATTTGATGTCATCTGCAAACTTACTGAGGGTGCACTCAATCCCCTCACCCAGGTCATTGATAAAGATATTAAACAAGACTGGCCCTAGAACTGAGCCCTGGGAAACACTGCTTGTGAATGGCCACCAGCTGGATTTAACTCCATTCACCACAACTCTCTGGGCCCGGCCATCCAGACAGTTTTTTACCCAGTGAAGAGTACAGCTGTCCAAGCCATGAGCAGCCAGTTTCTCGAGGAGAATGCTGTGGGAAACTGTGTCAAAGGCTTTACTAAAGTCCAGGTAGACAACATCCACAGCCTTTCCCCCATCCACCAGGCGGGTCACCTTGTCATAGAATGAATCAGGTTGGTCAAGCAGGACCTGCCTTTCATGAACCCATGCTGGCTGGGCCTGATCCCCCAGTTGTCCTGCACATGCCTGGCGAGTGCACTCAGGGTGAACCTCCATAACCTTCCCAGTACCGAGGTCAGGCTGACAGACCTGTAGTTCCCTGGATCCTCCTTCCGGCCTTTCTTGTAAATGGGCGTCACGCTGGCAAGCTTACACATTGTAAGTCATCTGAGCTTTACCCTTTTTATACCTGTTATCTTAAAAATGCTAGAATTTCTGATGCAACACAGCAAGTTCATATTATTCTTACTAGGTATTACTAGGTACTGAGAAGTTCTCACATCACGATAAGAAGGATAACACTATTTCACTAAACTAGCACTGCATTAGGTATGATGGTTTACATGAAGATCCCACAGATTACCCAAAAGAACTTGGCTGGTTTTGCAATGGCTTGCCATGAATCCATGGGGTAACCATTGTTTTAACATGAGTTTATATGGCTTATAGCCACAAATCCAAAAATCCCAGTGGTGCATTTAGTATACACTGCTGTAGGTGTTTTGTACCAGCACAAATGCTGTGCCACACTACTATATCTCATTTACTGTTTGCCACTGTTTATAAAGAGGAGGCTGCTTCCTTCCATAAAACAACTAACGGTAATAGAATTAGGCAAATATTTACAAAGGTAATCCAGTGTAAAGCACTGCATCGAAAAGGAAGCAAATATTTTTTGGACGGTGCCTTTCTTCCTTTATAGAGCTCTTTGCTTTGTCAATATGCAGAGCAAAATATGTCTGTCAGGAAACTCTGCATTTGTTATCAGTTCATTCTCCCTAGATGGCAGGACTGTAAATATTTTTCTTCATTATCACCCTGACAGTAAAGAA
>NW_009260611.1:351454-384225 GCF_000687185.1 Egretta garzetta
AATGCCAAGATTTCACAATTTTTCGCCTACCTTAAAGAAAATGAGTAATAGAGAAACCCATGCACCAGGAAACAAATGAGCAGAACTAGTGAACTAAGGTCTATCAAGCAGGGTTCAAGATCACTTGGGCTGGATGACAGTTGATATATTTGCACTACAGTTCATCTGTTTTCTTATCTGGGAAAGTGTTCTATAATAAATCATAATTTATTGCATGTTTTGCAACCTCGTCACAGGGCACACCTAAGATTTTTGCTTCAGTAATAAATTCCACCCTTCTGTGTACAGGAATTCACTTGACAATCTGGACATAGCTAAAATATTTTAGTATTTTCTAACGTCAGTGGCTTTGATCTAGCACCAACAACTCATCTGCTTTACACAACATCACATTTACTTTCTTCTAAATTTAATTATGCTTAAAAACTAACACAAGATTTTGAAGTAATTCTCCAGTGACAATCACCAGTGAGCAAAAAAACCCAAGGCTGTTGGACAAGGACCCCTATTCCCAACCCATAATTGCTTCTCATCCCCTCTTTTTGCTTGCCTTTTTCCCCTTTGGGAGTGTTTATCTCTGAATAGGAACAAAACAAGAGAATGTTGTGATCAACCTCAGCAATATTTCTTGGTGTACACAGCTAAATTGCTCACAAGGCTGGTCATACGTTCCTGCATATTATCTGTAAAAGACAGCAGGAACAAAACATTAGAACAGCCCTAAGCCTTCCACATTATCATATACAGCAACCAATTGGCAAACTCCAGGCAAATATTTATGAAGATGAATGGTTACTGCCAGGGTGCTTCAAATGTTTCTGATTAGTTTTTAATTAGTGATTGATCAAAAAATAGGTAGAGAATAACCAAATCATTACAGCTTTAAGTTCAACATAGTATGACGCACCATTTGTATGAAGTATGACATATTAAAATTGCATCTCAGTATGCCACTAAGTAAAAGGCTTTCTAGCATTACGGTGGCATGCTTGTTTTCCTTTTTAAAACTACACTGTTCAGCGTGAAAGGGAATTAATTTTATGATATAAGCGGAAAGCTTCCAAAAATAATTGCTGCTTTGCTATTAAGTTCACCATATTGGTCTACTCTGAATATACCTGGACAGACGCTTGAGATAGGTCTGTTTATTTTCCTCATATGAAACTCTTATAAACACAAGGAACAAACCACGGCCTTTAAAATACTTAAACCACCATATTTCTTTGCTAACAAATGCTATGTCTGTTTGCAGTTACAAGAAAACCTTAAATCCCAAGTAATATGACTTGAGGATAATTGCTTACCATTGTGCTTATGCTACTGGCCAAAGAACCCACAACTATGATGGTTAAAAAATTGTTTAGGAGTTTACAACTGCCTGAAAGGAGGCTGTAGCGAGGTGCGGGTCGGCCTCTTCTCCCTGGTAATGGGCGACAGGATGAGGGGAAATGGTTTGAAGTTGCAACAGGGCAGGTTTAGGTTAGACATTACGAAAAATTTCTTCACAGAAACGGTTGTCAGGCACTGGAATGGACTACCCAGGGAAGTGGTGGAGTCCCCATCCCTGGAGGTATTTGAAAGACGGGTAGACGAGGTGCTTAGGGACATGGTTTAGTGGTGGGATGGCAGTGTTAGGCTGATGGTTGGACTTGATGATCTTAAAGGTCTTTTCCAACCTAAACGATTCTATGATTCTATGATTAGATTCAAATATTAACATTTTTCTATGAATTGTCTATGATGCTGTTGTTGTAAGCCTGACCTCAATTTGAAACGCTAAATATGCATTAGTGCAAAGATTTTTTTTGTTCACGTGTTTTTTTCTTGTAATTTTTCCCTTTCTGTTTCTTACTCATATTAGCAAAGTAACTGAAATTAATTTGGTTGCATTACAAATAAATCTTACCCGCATACTACTTCATTAAAAATCTGCACATGTATTATTATAGTTGGAGTAACCAATTAATATGTATGAAGTGCTAAGACTGAAAAACACTTATTTCTCTAACCTTGCTTTCACAGACAACCATCTGAAACCCACACCTTCAAAACTGAAAATTTCAGTATTCACTGCCTTTCAGTGTTTCAGGCTGGAAAACTCAAAAGAAAATCCCTTCTAGGTTTTCAACTTAATGACCTAAATTTTGAAGGGGAAAGAACTCTTTCCGTTGGCCATATATTAAAAAAAAAAAAGTTATTTTGAGAGCCACCATGACTCTCAAGGTCATAAAGTCCTTCTAAGGATTTCTATTCAGCTTTGTATAATATTAGAAGCTGTGTGTCAGCAGTGAAGCCATGTATCCTGATCACCTATAGATGTTTGGCAGACACAAGAAAACTTCTGTCATTACAGATTCTTGTGTCCTGTTCTTTGACCACTTGCAGCTCAGTAAACTCTGTTCTGCCCCAGTTCTTCCACAGGCTTGAATCAAAGTGTGTTCAGGTCTCCTTCTTCCTCCCTGTCTCTCAAGCTTTTCCACAGTACCTTGAATTCCCTTCTGTATTTCCTGTTCAATACCCCCAAGTCACTCGGGACATTCGCTGCTACCTGGGCAGAACATGCCAGGCTATGAATGGCTTTTGCTAGACAACATGCTCCCCAGGTCAGTATGTGCAGACTGCAGCAAACAATGATTAAAGTTATAATTTCCCCCTCTTTTCCTCAGCAGATGTTATAACAGAGTATTTGTCATCTGAGTGACAATCCTCTCTGAAATTTGGAGAACTTAACCTTTCTAAAGCAAAAAATTATTGGGAAAGCTGTAAAAGCCAATTTTTTTGAGAGAAAAAACATACATAATTTTAAAAAAATACTGTAAAATGGAAATTACAGAAAATGATACAAAGATAGATAAAAGAAGCTTAAGGAATGGGGCAGAGCTAATGAGGCCAGAAAACCAGGAGGAAAGGAGGACAACCTATGCACTTTTTATTTGTGTATTTGTCCTATCTTCTCAGAAAGTATGCTTTTAAAAGTACTTTTTTAAAAACATGCATACAATTTGGTTTGTTCTTAACTACGTTTCATATAAACCAGAGGAGATTTGAAACCAGAAACTTGCAGCTGAGTTCAATGCTTCATTACACTCATTCAAGTCACACCCGTCACTGCCTCTTCTAAGAAAAAAGGTGACAGAGTACTTACTGGTGAAGTGGATAGACAGATAACGGGGCCAGGAAAGGTATGAACACTATTATATTACAGTTCTACTATTTTCTGTGGTATGTAAGTAATTGAGGAACTGCATACTGATCAGACATGCAAAATATGCAGAGACGTAATGTCATCGTCAAGTCACCAGATTTCTAAATCATCAGCCTCGCTTCACTGGTGTAAAGGGTGGTGGCGGTGCCTGTGAAAATCCATACGCACAACATTTATAAATTGGCTTCTGCTGATTTATGTCAGATTAGGGGTCTTATCCCAGTGATTTGCAAATTACATCTTTAAGGGGACCTGCAAGTTTCTTTTCTTTCACAAATACATTGGTGAGAAAACAACTTACGTTCAACTTGATCAAACATTACTGAGAACAAGAAATCTCTTGGTGTCATGTAATATTCTCCTTCGTATTCCAAAGATGCAAAATGCATGAAGCGATGCTTCCGAAGAGACAGTCTTTCGTCCCTTTCCACATTAATGACATCTTCCTTCTGAAACAGAAAAAAAATCCATGCAGAAAGATGGTTGCATCTGTAGACCAATGCTGTAATTACAAAGAATCCTATACCTAGATCTTGATTAACCTCAATATTTTGTGGGGAGCCTCAAGAGACTACCAGGAATTAAAGCTTTTATGGCATGGTCTTAATGAATGACCTGCTTATATGACATTCAAAGTATTTTTTGGCTTTACTGAGAGTATGCCTTAACAACACAGATGAGCCAAATTAATGGCTTGCTGTCACCAAAGGTTGCCCTTGCTTCCCACTCCCCTGCTCTTGGCCATATGGTCTTGCACCTCCTCATTTGCCAGCTCTGCTACTTGTTGGACTCTTGCTGAGCCAAATTCATCTCACTTAACCCAACAAAAAACCAAATAGACCAGACAGCAGATAGTATTTTTCCAGGTTAGTGACTGGCTCAGCAAAGGTTGAAATGTGCTCTGCATCTATGCAAATGATCCACTCCTGAAGTCAATTATCAAGTTGTGGAACACTTCCTAAGATGGGAGAATAATGATGTTCTAGTTTAAGTATGGGCCTGTCTTTCAGAGAAGTTAGAAAAACGGGAAAAGCATGCAAGGTAACAGGCACCCAGTTTCACAGGAGGTTGTTACGAAAATTGGGAACGTGCAGAGATATTTGCAAATAGCGTAGTAATGGGGCACCTGTGTGTCCACACATCCAGGGAGAGGGCAAGCAAGAATGGGACTCTGTGAACGACGTAAAAGCTGTGATCAGATTTCTGACACTTTAATTTTAACTTGCTATTCCTCCAGGATGGGGACTGCTGATTCAGTCTCCTCTGCTGAGTTTGAACAATTGCAGAATCAAGCACTAGCAGTTAATTTCCTCCACCCAGCTGACAACATGCCAGGACTACGGTAAGAAGTGGTAAAGACCGCAGGGGACCTAGCTGATACGATACAAGCTGTTTTGAGATGATAGCTTCTAGCTCTCAGACAGGGCTCTGAAGTTAAGATAAAAAAACATTAGGTTTAGCGTCAGGCTTATGAGGTAGAGGAAAGAGATGGAGGACTGATATTGATACAGGCAGCTCAAATAATGGGACACAGTGTGGTCCAAGAGTAACGAACAACTCCTTCAAAGTGAAGCATTCTGGGAACAGGATGGTGGACCTTAAGCTGCCGCCAATAACCAGCCCACTGAAGAAAGCATGAAAAAACAGTTAAGTGGACAACGAGGTATCAGAGAAGAGGACGGAACATTTCAGCTTTGTGTCATTAAGTTTGCTTTTTCTCTACCCACCATGGTCCCCAACTGGATATGAGCACCACATGGTTGTACAATTTGGGGATCTCAAGACAAGGGGTACAACTGGCAAACTTATATAGCCATAGCCTGGATACAATTATTACCATCATATATCTATTATACTTAATTACAGTTCTAAAGAGAAGGCTGCAACTTGCCATTTAATCCCACACCTTGCACCTCTGTGTTAGCATTAAGCACTTAGAATGCCTCACTGAATGATGCAATCACCTCATTACAGTCAATTTTTCCCCGTGTAGTGTGTTTGCTTCCCTCAAACCTCAGGTTTCAATGAAGGCAGGGGGAAGGCGACAAACAACAAAAAACCAAAATACTCATAATTTAGAATTAAAACACTCATATTCTGATATGCAAGGAGAATGAGGGCTACTTGTAAGTATCTGAAGCCAAGGTTTGCTTTCTTTTACGGCTATCACGGCTTTAAGCTTCTTACATAGTATGGAGCTTCATCATGGCCTACAACACAAGCTTACAACACTGCTGCTGTTCTGTGATTCAGATCTGTACGTTCTGGAAAACACTGTTTAAAACCACATCTGATGTAATGAGAACTTCAGCTTTATTCATTTTAAAACTTTGGGGGCAAGTGACTCTCTAATTGCTTAGTTAACAAGATCCAACAAATGTTGCAGATATCAAATGAATAGTTCATAGTTGCTCAGTACTAACATGCAGCATTCTTATTAAAACCATCTCCTTCTCATCGTAACATGAGCAATTTTTGCCCAACGGCAAATTTAAAAATGGAAAATTGCTTCACAGTTGTCCTTTAACTAAAATTGTGGAATGAAAAGCAATCTTTCTGCAAAAATATAAAATAAAAAAGTTTAGACAAGAAGTCAAGAGCTAATCCTACAAAGTCTTCAAACCAACTGGATTTTCAAGTTTCTTAAGTCTTGCAGTATTTGTCTGAATTCTGTCTAAAGCTAAACTTGTTTCTGATATCAAAGCACTAAATTTCAGCAATCCACAACTTTAACTGAAATAGACAGGTACAAGTTTATATATGAACTCTGCAGAGTGCCTTGTATTTAGAAGAGAATGTATTCCCATCAGAATTACACTAACGTGCGACTACAGATTCAGTGAGCCCCTTTCTTTTCATGAAACTAGCATCCCTGATTTGCAAAACAGCCTTGAGAACATGGGTTGTTTCTTATGAAAGTCAGCTTCAAATACTAGCACAAATGAGATAAGCAAACCTTACAGGATGAAATGCATCAGCTGTGCCATCTCCTACCTTTGTTTCCAAAGCTTTTGCAAAATTCCTGATGTCCTGTCACTGTATGAGAAGCTCAGCATCTGCTAAAAGCACTGTGACCCCTCTGGACACCAGCATGAGCTCAGCACGAGCTACGCTAGAGCTCAGCTGCTCACGTGTAACTGCTCACTACTTCTGAACAGCATGTGGCCCTCAGACTGAAAATTCATGGCACTCCAATAAGTGTAGAACAATTTATACCAGCTACAGAGCTGACCTGCCATCTTTATGATGACGGATATCCCTCCATGTCTTCGTATGGTCACCGTGACAGCCTCTACAGCATAATCCAAGTACGTTAATGTTAAAGGAAAAAAGACTGTGCAATGATCAGGAGTGCAGAAGTGTAACATGAAAGCAAAATGTTTGCAATTATCTTGTATCCCATTATTTTGAACTTTAATTTATGGAAGAGCATAAGGCAGATCTCAGTGAAAGTCTGGGAGAGAAACATGTACAGACAAAATAAAGAGCCTATCAAAACATTTCAAAAACGATGAATAAGTTTTTCCCCCCCTCAACAGTTATGAGAATAAAGAAATTTCTCCAGGTGGCTCTGCAATCTGCACAAAAAATAATTTTAAAGTTTTTATTAAGATCCTTTTTACTACAGAACATATGGAAGCTGAGGGAACTGGGCTTTTTCAACCTGGAGAAGAGAAAGCTTCAGGGGAACATAATAGTAACCTGCCAGTGCCTACGCAGAAGTTATCAAGATGACTGAGCTGGGCTCTCTGCTGGAGCTTTGTACAGCTACACCACCAGCACCTCCATGAAGTGTGGTTAATCCAGGCCCCCTTTATAACAAGAATGCGAGAATGCCAGCTCTGGAGCACAATTACGGGGACTTTCTCTAGCTGTCGGGACAGACAGTTCAGAAGATGCAGGGAAGGATAGAGCACCACAAAAAAATAATTGACCTTCCTTCCCACCGAACGTGTCTGCATGATTTTATTGTATGGAGACTGAAACTCCGGGCAAATGTACTGGAGGGTGGAAGCTCAGAGGAGAAGAGGTGGCGGCAGGGGTGTTACACACTTCAGCCAGAAGAGAAAGTGGAGATTTTTGCTGTCCAGAGTGAAGGCATTTAGCATCAGTGGCCACATACTCAAACAGCACACCATGATGATGCAAGGCCTTTTAGTCGCCATCTTTCTCACATTTTCCAAACCCAACAATAATACTGTTCAAATTGGTTTAATACCAATTAAGAACTTAAATCTGCTGCATTTGGCATCAGACACTAGACATTCACAATCAAGTTGTAACGGCATCAAAAAAGTGATGACTCTTCAGGTGCAAACCATATAATTTATCATTTGACAAAAAAAATCAATACAATTATTTCTGCAATTTTAATTGAATTGAATGTAGCTGGATGTTTGCCCTTTAAAGATCAGTACTGATGGTCTTACTCTTGCTTTTCTTAATTTCTTCCTTAAACGTACTGCCAGCATTTAATTAAGCTTTGAGTGACATCTTTCTCCTACTTTGGTCATCACACTTCCGCTAGCCACACTGCCAACTACCCCCCTCATACTGCCTCAGTTCTCCGTTTCGCTACACAAACCCACTCTCATAATCTAAGTAAACAATATGAGCGTAACAGTTTACTATGATTATTCTCCAAATCAAAATAACCCTTTCAGAAGGTGTTTTGTAGCATAGTTACCAACCTCTTTGCTTTAACGATATCACTTCTTTCCACCAAATTGTTTGCTGTTTCTGGACTACTATTGCCAGTGATCAAGTTATTCCTGAAACTATGGTTTAGTACAGTCCCTAATCCTGATCAAAAGGTCCAGATCTACTGTCTCAGAAAAGGCGACACGGGCATCCTGAAGCAGGTACAGGCCATGCCACGTGGCTAAGTGTAAAATACAGACAAGTCTACAACAGCAGCTTACATGCTCTTTTAAAAGCTGTATCCCCCTCCTTCACCGTTGTTCTCTTCACCAACATGTATCTCTCCGTGTCTTCAGCAAGCAGGGATGCCGGACCCACCAAAGACAGCTGGTAAAGGACGGAGATACATGGGAAGAAGTAAAGCGCTATAGATTTTTGAAAAAAAGATTAGAAGCATAACTCTCATTTGCCCTGAGAAGGGATAAGTGACTGAATAACTGTTCTAATCACTATTCCAAATGCCTAACCAAAGGTTGAATAAAAATTATGTTTTGAAGAAAAGGCTGATTCAATCACTTAAGATTGATCTTCTTTTAAAGTACCAATCTAAAGCATGCACAGGGGACCAAGCTCTCTCTCAACAATTCAGTATCCTTCCCACTTCAATTAAGTTCTGACTAATTTCCAAGTACTTTTTCCTGAGTCATCCAAGAAGTCCTCCAGATAAAAAAGATTTGACATTCCTGACATTTCTAAAAACACTGTCAAAGCTCATTTTGCTCATAAAAATGCATGTTCAGGGCAAAAAGCAGAGTTTTCCTCTTTAATTCTATTCCACAAAATGAGTTTCAAGTAAAGACAGGTATACTGTAGGAAACAATTATGTATTTAAGGCTGGACTTCAGATATTAAGGTATCTGTAATCTAACACCTCAGCAGTTTCCAACAGTGCAAACTCAAAGCAAGCAGGACACAAAAATTCAAATTTACTGAGAGGCAACGGGTGAGAAGAATCTATTACTACTGCTTGCACGAGATTCTTGTAAGCATAATTTAAAATGACTCTGAGATTGACTTGGGCTTATTTTTGTCTTTAACAGTGCCATGTAATAAGAAATCAAACCAGAAAGAGCTATGCTGCATTAACGTTGCGGCTCGGGCTGAAATTCCATCCTTAACTTGTTCTATTGTGTGTGGGTACAGCCGGGGCTTCAAACGCTGGGTGTTCCCACATGCTCCACAGCACCCTCGCACAACGGAGTGAATTAAGAATGAAGTTTCAGCTTTAACTTGGAATTTAGCTGCCTTTGTGGTTTTATGTCAAGCCTCCAATGCCAATTTGAGCATGTCCATGGTAAAGCTATGACAGTTGATGGTAAATTAGAATTGTATGACACAAAAAGGGCTCTAGAAGGGTGCAAGTGTTTTCCTCTGCAGCCGATACGGCCAAGGATCAGCAGCTGACCAGCCACTGGCGTCTGCAAGCATTACCAAAGACTATGTGCAAATGCATACGGTTTCCTTCTTGGCTTCCTGCACTGAGAAATGCCTAAAGGCAACAACATTACTTCTTACAATTAATTTTCAGATTGATGTTATGAATCTGTTTATCAGTCTCTTAATTTAGGATGCTAATAAAGAATTAAAGGTGTTCCATCTTTGGCTTTGATTTTTTTTTTGTATGAAAAATAGCAAGCTTAAGTCAAGTAAAAACCTAATATTTATTGTATCTTTGAAATTTTCTAAAAAAAAAAAAATAATTAAATAAAAATGGAAGATTACATAACTAAAACCTCGATAACCCTTACCTGTGATTTTTGTAACACTGCTGATCACTGTGATGGGATTTTTGTAACATTGCTAAGCAAATTCTGCATCTGTTCAAAATGTAAGTACTTGTGTACAAACTCAAATATTTGCAGCTGATGATGAGTCAGAGATGATTTAAAGTAAGTATATACACTTATCTCTCTCTTAAATTTAAAATTACGTCTTCCACTTCCTTTCATTTTACTTCTTCTCCCTTTGCACAGAATTTGGTGGTTTGATGTGCCTGCACCTTTTTTATGTTTTCTATCGTACTTTTTTCTGCTTATAAAATAGCCTACATTTTCCAGTTAATTTTTCCCAACATAATTTTTACTTCTTCACTCTCCTCCTTTCCATATAATTTACTTATTTTCCCTCTTTGTTTCCTTTCATTGCCTTTCTTTCCTCCATCATCTATACATTTTCTTCCACTTTCCCCTTCCAATGGAAAACACATTAAGCTATAAAACTTTTTTTTCCCCCTCCTCTGAAGAGGATCAAGGTTTTTTTTTTTCTTCCCTGATCTGGAAGAGTTAACTTGCACCACTCATTTTACCTGCTATAAGGGTAACTAAACCAATGGGTGTAATTAAAATCCCACTGGTGCCAGCAGGCTCTCTGGGAGCCTTAGGTTCGGATCCATTAATTCACACTAGATCTACAGCTGGATTTAGCAACTTTATATCAAATTTCTGTAAGACTGATGAAAACTTTGCCGTTGTGTCATTACTGTATCTCAATCTCAATTCAATCCAATTTGAAATTATCAAAATAACAGAAATGTAACTTAACCTCAAACCCTGCTGCTCACGTTGACATACCCAGCATGCAAGCTGAATGCACAGAGGGTAATGTTTGGAGCTCAAGGTTTGAAAGTTTCATATGATGCAATAATTTATAGATGAAAAAGGATTTTGACAAGAAATCCATGATAGAAATGTGTAACTTACAGAAATCTCAAGACTGTAATATTTAAGAAAGCTTTTATAAGTACGTACATAAGTAGTTTGTGCTTTTGCAATAAAGAATGTGAGCTATGCATTAGGCAGCGTCTCAATCAAATGCATCAGTTACCAAAACAAACATCAAGCTGAAGACGTAAGATTAGAAGCAAAATGTTCTTATGAAGTGAATTGATCTGTACTACTTTTTTCAACGTTCTATTTTTTGACCTTGCAAATCAACATGCAAGCCTGGACATAAAGTAAGCCAGGGAAGAAGGGGAAGAAAAATACTGATTTCTGTTTGGAAGTTCCAAGTATTTGAATGAGTGTTTAGCAATGTGAAACTAAATAAACAACTATGTTACTAAAAGCTCTAACAGCCTTGAAATCCCTAAATACGAAACAGACAAAAGATTAAAATACCTTCTCAGGAGCTACTTCTGAGACAGAGAACAGACTGCTAAAAGAAGGACAAGTGGAGAATGAGAATGCAAAAGCCCTGGGCCTGGCTACTCTTAACACTGCTGAATATAAATACTCCAAAATTAGATGAAGCCCTTTCTATGCACTAACAGGTGCCACTCCCCTTCTTTCTTTCAAATAGCTACTCAGACAACTCCGCTGTGCTCGTACTAATTAGTGACAGTTACGTTTGAAGCAGCAGCTGAAGAGTTTATTTGCATCTAAGCCCCTGACATTTTTGGTTTTACTTTTTCTCTCCCGCTCTTCGTATTTCACTGAGTTCAGGCTAAACTGGTGCACACAGAGCAGGTCTTCCACTGTTACTAGAACCCATACCAAATGGAGAATTAACCCAAATATAAAGATAATACAGAAAACAGTCTCAGTTTGTAAGGGTTTTTAATTTCACTATTCAATTCTAGAAATTTCAGCCCCAGCAGAGCTTGCTTTTAAACATCAACTTAATAAGAAGTTGGAAACTCACACATTTCCACTATAAGAATATAACGAAGGCAGATAAGGTGCCCAAGCTCTAACAAGCCAGAGAACCAGTTCATTTAACAAACCATACATTTACACCTCAACTTGCAAGTTATCACACCGCCCTGCTTACACATTCCCCTACCAAGGCTGACACACGGCTCGAACACACTGGTGCCGAAGTATTAAACACGTACAGAGCGGTGGGGGGACCACATAGACACCTCAAAGGCAACGTGCCCAGGAAACACGTTCATACAGCTTTCTCGGAAAGCTCATCACACTGCTATTGTATCTGACAGTCAGTGGATTTAAGTGAAAAACGTGTTGCACTTACTTCTCACTGATCTTTTTTTCAGTCAATCACTGCACATTAAAGTGCAGTTAAAATGTGGAGACACGAATACATTTATCTTTAAAGGTAAGAAGAGCTAGATATTTTTGGAAGATGCTATGTGCAAATGCATAATCAACACATGGACCTTAACTATTTGCATCTAAAATACTGTATCTTTATTCCTCCCACCCCCTTCTCAATTCAAATGATGTATGGAGCGTCTCTCAGCACACCTTCTCAGGCAGAGCTGGGAGAGGGGCTCTAAGCCATCTGAACTTTTTGCCTACCCAGGGCTTGAAGATCTTTTGGGCTTTTCAAGTTAATAGAAGTTTACCTCTTACATGTGCTCGTGCTGTAGAAGGAAACCATATGCCTTGTTCAAATAGCTTCTTGCTTTGTTTGGGTAACTCTGATAGTAGGTCTACGTGATCTGTTCTGAAATACGTCAAGACATGATCCATTTATTACATGGCGGTTCAGTTGAACTCCACGCCCTTCAAAACGGAACTATGTATGTCTGAGTTTGAGAAGGACAACTTCAAACTGTGGGAATTTTTGCAGTCCAACTCATGCCAACTGCACAGTGCTACGCATTTACCTGATGCTTTACAGCTTTAGGAGTGTTTTACACTATCGTCATAGTGTGTGGTCCTATAACAACTGTACAGGCAGGGAAAAAAAAAAAAAGAGTTAACAGCTTTAATAGTTGGTAGTTGAATACTAGACCAGTTTTCGTTCTGAACCAGAAGACAAACGAATTCTGGACTCCTTGCTTTTAAGTAAGAAATTAAAAGAGAAAATAAACTGTTTGAAGGTAGATGTAATAGGCTGACCTAAGCATAAGGACTTCAGAGAATGCATATCCAAAATCAAGACTGGGAGAAGATGATAAAAAGGGAAGATGACTTTCCAGTAGGTAAAGTAAGCAGTACAGGTTCAAAGAAAATTAGAGATGAAAAGCTGAGGATAAGGGAGCTAGATTTGATGCAGCGGTATGTAAGATGACAGGCAGGAGTTACATAATAAAACCCTAAAGTGGCTCATTTTCAATAATTTTTCTTGGTAATTAAATAGATGTATTGTGTTAGCATTTAATGGTTGTGCAGATTTAAGTATATCCATGCCATGTAAGAATCAAAGAGACTAGAAAGAAGATGGCTACCATCATCTGTATAAAGGCTGAGCAAGAAGTGGTAAATATAATGGAATGGGAATTAAGATAGTAGGGAGTTAGTGATAATGGGAGGAGAAAAGTTTTAAAAAAAACCCCCAACAAATAAGAGTACCAGAAATCTACCAGAATTCGTCCTATAAACTTCTTAAAACAACTTCAGAGTGCTTGTGTCAATGCTTACATACACTTCCAATAGTTCTGTACACCCGACTTCCAATGATGTGCCAAAAGTATTCCCAAAAAGGCATTATGCCGGCACAGTATTTTACAATGTATGCGTGCTTCAAGGAAACACTGTGAAAGAAACTGCATCCCTGCCGTCAGAGAAGACTGTCGCTCGCATGTTTTCAAAACACGTTTCAGAATACCAATCTTGTTTAAGCGCTATTGTTAACATGTTTGCACATCCAAAATGTTTTAAACAGTGGCTGAATGCACCGTGCCTTCCACAAAAGGCAATGTAGAACAGCCTTAGATTCCTGTATCGCTCACTGAAACACGCCATGTGCCAAATATAATTACGCATTAAAATGCGAATCCTGATAATTTTTAATCCAGGTACTTTGGACTTGCCCTGCCAGGGAATTTTCATCACAACACTGGGACTGCATTACAAGAAATACACCCTGTGTTGTGGTTGCCGACCAGGCTAATGCAGCACTAATCAAAACCAACCACGCAGTGGCAGAACCTATGGACTTACAACTGCTTCTCAACCAAGGACAAGAACCCCCAGAGCAGAAATATCCTGTGATTTCAAATTCCTGGACTAAGAACTATGTTTTTGTATAGAAGAGTAAATACAACTCAAACCAAACCAAACAGGATGCCTACATAAGGCTTAAAAATGCTTACATTATACTATCAGAGAATGGAAAAAAAATGACAATCTTAAATATGCAAGCATCATATATGCTAGCTGTCATCGGTCTCTGTAAATGAGTGCTTCTATTTAGTCAGCCTGCAAATACTTCAAAAGAAACTTGTATGAATATCAAATTTCAGTGTCTCCCTTTTTGAAGGCTTTGACATAAAGAAAACTCAGATAGTTCAAAAATGCAGTGAATCTTGGAAGAAAGTTCTGTTGGCTGGTACTCAGCTGAGACAGGAGCCCTGAATTTATTCTTCATGGAAAGAGAGATCTCCTTGGTCACAAGATCTACAAGGTGGTGGCTCTTGTTTTAATCCACAGATGTATTTAACAGTATCACAGGTCACTGTACATCATACCAGTGTATATACCAGTTGGTGTACATACCAATTGTACACTGGTATGATGGCGTTACACAGCGAAGCTGCATAAAAACACTTACCAGTAAAGGAATTAGGAATTTTACAGTTTGTGGTTTGTAGCTATTTTTTTTTAATAAAAAAATACCCCAAATCAAAACACAACAAAAGAGAAGAGGGCATGCAGCTACACAAGTGCTTGCTATAAATATTCTGAAATTAAAAAGATTCACAGTTTAAAGAGCCCAAATAGTAGACAATACTCACAAAATATTATTCCCTTCAGAACAAATGTATAACAATCCTAGATGTGACAGACTGTTAGAAAGATGGGAAAACTGTGTTCAGAAAGAGTAAGAATTCCCCTCCGTGATAATGTGAACATTACAGAACTCAATACACTACTGCTTCCCCAGAAGCTTGAAAATTTCCTGGGGGAAAAAAAAACCAAACGTGTTTCCTAAGCTTTTCTCCAGCCCTTTTATAACAAAATTTTCCAAGTTAAAGACACATGCAAATGGCAAAAAGAAATGAGAGAATTAAAAAAAAAAAAAAAAAAAAAAAAAAAAAAAAGCCAGATATGCTCCAGGTTCTTCTGCATAAGCAACCAAACCTAAAACAAAATAGATACTTAGCTGAATCTGTCACACTCTTTACTTTACAAAAAGTCTATCAGATTTTAAACGCCATTTATTACCTATGTTACACCAAGATGTTTTCTCAGTTCTCAGAGAGCCTGATACTTAAGAAGGTGCCATAAGTGATGGGGAGCTAACTGATTAGGTTGCCATAGAAAGAGACTACCATACCACCACCAAACCTCCCAAAGCATTCAACAGCACCTGGGATGTGTGAAATTCTTCACTTTTAAATACAGTGAACTAACACTATTAGATAAAACTTCCACAGAGATAAATTAATCAGACAATAACAACATGTAAAAGAAAGAAAACAGAATCTCTTTAAAGCCTTCCTTTCTTTCGTTTTCTTTTTATTTATTAAAGGTTTAGTCACGTAAGATGAAAAACAGCTAACAAGTTCAGCTCTTCAGAAGAGGGGTCAGAGTTATGCTCAGAGGATTTAGCAGATCCCAGGAGGGACCCGAAACAAACATCCATATGTCCTGTAAGATTAATCCAACAATAACAACAAAGTCATTGCAACCACCAGAAATGTTTATACTGTAATTAAGTTGTAAAATTATATTTATTTCTCCATAAAGCTGCTGACTTAACTTCCAAACAAATGATTTGTTTTCTGTAGGAGTCAATGATCTTGTGACAATGTTATGTGTAAAACTTGCATGTCTTAAAACATACTATATTTACCAATGACCAAGAGTATTTTTCCTAGTCCTGCTTATTTTTTTAAACTTTCTACCTATGTCAAATTTTTCTTCTAAAGCATTTTCATCTGACACAGAGATTACACATGGGAAGACTGGATGAAGAGAGACAGCTAAGTAGGCTGCATGATGCATGGTTCTGCTGTGCCACTCATTGCCCAGAAAAACAGAAACCACAGTGAAAATTTTATCTAAATTCAGATATTCTCATCTTCTGGTTGAGGATTTTCATCAACATCCTTTTCCAAAACAAAACACTCACAATAAACTCAAAATACTCCAAACAAGAATTCAGAAATCTAGAATTCTGCTTATTCAAATAGACATACTTACTTTGAACCAAGCATGCATTATTTAACTCGAAGATTTGTGTAGCATTTTAAGTTTTCAATGGACTGTAAAACTCATCATACCCAAAACTGGTAAGAATTATCTTCAAAGTTCCAGCAGTTTGCTGTGTAGAACAGAACTTTTAAAATCAGTTTTTGACAGCCTCTAACAAAAAATCCACAGAAAATGGAACAGATGAGAAAAAGTTAAGGGTACCACCAGCAGGTAACAGAAGCTTGCATTCATTAGTTTATACACACACTTAAGCTGCAAAAAGAAAATGTCTTACTACCTCTAAACTGGGCATCAAGGAGATGATTGTCCAGGACATTAGATTTACATCAGAGAAATTAAAAAAAAATCCCTTTTACATTCAGTCGTTTCAATAACAGCTATCTGAAAGTTGAAATTACCTCAATATGAAACACTGTGAATAAGGTAACACTGACAACTATTTATTTTAATTGGAGCCATTGTAGAGTATAAAACCAGTGTATTCCTGATTACAGCAGAGTTGTAACAACTCTTCATTTTTTACTAGTGTTTATAAATTCCATCCTCTAATTTTGAACTTTCCTTCTATAATGAAAGTTCAAGCATGTTTTCTCAATCCTCCCTTCAAAGCCCATCACTGCTGCACCTTCAGCGAGACTGCAAGGTCACAATGCAGCACTACTGCAGCGTCTGAATCTAGGAAAAACCTGTACCTGGTAGGTCATCCATTTTCCTGTGCTACATTCCTCTGTTCTGGAGATAAAGTTGTTTTCAGTCATCCTGGCTGCACCTTAAATGGCTTTTGTAGAGGCTGTAGTACCATTTAAGCAGGTCATCAAGCATCTGCTGATTTTCTTTTTCAAGACCTCAGTGGTTATCAGTATTCTTCCATTTATCAAAGCTGCCATATACTTGGAAGCAGACTGTTAGCACAAACATTACATTTCTTTGGGAGGTCCAGAACTCCATCCAATGCAATTCTCTCTTCTCCTCCTCTTCAAAGTTTTTAAGATTATCTTTATCTCAGACTTTTGTGAATTTTTTTAACTACAGAATTTAATTCAAGAGGGACAAAACTGCATAAAACTCAGATTGAGTTAAGTTAATGCTATATTCCTACTCTAATGCTAGAGTCCAACCTCTTATAATAAAAAATAATTTCTCAGACATCCTAAGACCTCAGGCATGCCTACATTTTTTGAAGACTGCTTATTTGTAAATGTTTACAGTAGTAACCAAAAATACTGCAAGTTAGTTTTCCCCTGCTCTGCTTGAGAAGATTCACTAGCCAGCCCTACAATTTCACCACTTCGAAGTACAAATAGATTACTTTATTTCTAGCTAGTACTAACCATCATCCTTGAAAAACAGATTCATTCTGGATCTGTAGCTGGACACCTATTCTAACACGTATTAAGTAAAAGAACATATTGAATCTTCCACTGATCTGTTATAAAAAGTCTTATAAAATTTATCGCTGGGAATAACTCACACAGCCAATGAAGACAGAAGGTTTACCATATCATACTAATTCAAGACACTGCTGAAATTCTCCACAATATCTTTTCAGGGAGAATGACTTTCATGTCCTAATTCACCATTTGCCACAAAATTTCAGGTTGACAGACAGAGAAAGAGCCCAGAACAAGTTAAAAGCAAAGACCAGGACAGCTGGACCAGCCATAAAAATGCAGAACTGGCTTTATTTTAAAAATAGGGATATTATGCATTTATCTATAGCATCTGACATAGTAATGCCATTTCTTTTTTACAATACTAAAATGTGACAATGCAATTAGTATGTTATTAGCA
Organism: Egretta garzetta; assembly: GCF_000687185.1. NCBI lineage: Eukaryota > Metazoa > Chordata > Aves > Pelecaniformes > Ardeidae > Egretta > Egretta garzetta. The sequence goes on from NW_009260611.1 coordinate 369,218, forward strand.
ACACCACCAAACAGTTCTTCAGATCCAACTCTGACCTTTGTTAATTGGCTTATTACTAAGAGAGGAATTAATTTTGGACAGACAGAATAGCTTAGCTGAAGGTTTTACAATGTAACTCACTTCAAATAAGTTTATTTCTCTGTGCCACTCTTTTCCATGTTTTCCCAACCATCTCCTTACTGGAAAGAAATAAAGAAGGGAGATGAGGCTAACTGGTGCTCAATCTCACGTTGCACAACAGATTCGGCTTTCTAAGATATAAAATAGGATGCCAAACATTCCTCCATTAAGATCTTCGATAAATACAGTCTCAGTTTGCAGAGAAAGTTGAGACAAATATCAGCAAACACCAGGCTCTTGAGAGCAACTGTCAGAGATGCTCATTCTGTTAAGTCTGTTGGTCTGCGACTTTTGCAAGGCAACTGAATGGAGGAAGGAAGGAAAAAGAGGACAATATGCCTAGTCATGTCATGTCATGTCATGTCATGTCATGTCATGTCATGTCATGTCATGTCATGTCATGTCCCCACCACCACCCCATTCTCTGCCCACCTAAGGCTTCTGCTTCTTGATGACAGAAGATCACAGGTGCCGCTTATTTGTCAAGAGTAGGAAGATGCTATTTATTCTGCAACCACCAAACCTGAAAACAGTTCCAGGGAGAAAAAAAAATTAGCACTTAAGTCAGTAGTAGTGAGATGGGTAGAAACCAGTTACAGAGTTGCTCTCACTGTGCTTAGGAAACACCTCGTTCATTCTGAATGAGGATGGAAGAGAAATGCAGGTTGCTCAGGTCTGTATCTAGGGCATGGTCTCAGCCAAGCTCAAACTCACCCTGCCAGCACCTGCATTTAGGCAGGTGACCTCTGGGGAAGATCTGCAAGGAAGAACAGGGCCCCAGGGTACCCCTCACTGCAAACAGACATACGGGGTTGCATAAAGTCCATAGCTAGCTTGGATGTCATCATGTCTTAAGATTTTATTGCTCATGAAAATTAGAGTGAAAATAGAAGTCAGTACAAATAAAACCAGTTGGGAAACTCAGTAATATTTAGATTTTTTAATGGGGAAATCTTTGGAGGATATATATGACATTAAAGCTTATTCTATTATAAAATATTCATTTAAAGTAGTTACACAGACTCCCTGCTTCTAACTGCAGAAAGTTAGCACCCCTTTGTCCAAGGCTCTGTAGTCTTCCACAGCCTTGACTTGCCAGTCGGGATATTTCAATTTTGTGACCTGTTAGCAGATTTCAAAAGCACTTCTGTTCAGAAAAACAAATATATTCGCACATATACAGTAGGACTTAAGCTCACGCTCAGAGCTGAACTCATGCATATGTCTAGCCCTATCTTGAAAGTATTTGGAAAACCTTTAAATGTCTTCCTGAATTTGGTCAGAGATGGTCTCAGAAGAATGGAGGAATGACTGCGCTGGGTCAGACCAAAGGTCCACCTTATTCAATATCCTTTCTCCTTCCTGATGGTCTGTGGCTGCAAGGTTTGAGCATCTGAATGAGTCAGATGTTTTACTTAAAATCTAATACCAGTGTGTCTGCATCAATTCAAGTATTGGCCATAAGCAAATGCTTAGGAAGGAATAAAAATATTCTCTCAGTATTAATCTATTTTGAGCTCAGGGACATCCTGAGCTGGATGTGGTTTCTGGGTATTTAACAATCCTTGGTTATATCACTTTCTGGCACCTACCCAACATCTCCTTGAGTCCATGCAAAGTTTTAGTGACTTTAATGACTTTTGGCATGGAGTTTCACACATCTATTGCCTATTGTGAAGAATTGCACAATGGATAATGGACCCTGGGAATGTCAAGTTCATGTCAAATTATATGCTAGTTTTGTGACTGAGGCAAACTTAAATATAGTTGATTATTTCTCTCTCCAGGATAGATGTTTAACACACATAAGTTTTTCAGCCTCACAGTAGAGGTGAAAAAAACCTCCATAAGTACAGTTTCCATATCACTTCACAAACTGTACTAAATAATAAGATGATATCACCACAATCTTTTTCATTAATGACCTATCCAGGGACATAAAACTTTACTTCTAGGAGAAAATGCTATTTCTTTATTCCACTAACCAGTCCTTTAAAAATTCTCTTTTACAGGCCACCTCTTAAGTCCTTTCTTATCCATTTTAATAAACATTACTTAATAGCTCTGCACACTGCCAAAATCCATTGTCTTAAGCTGTAAATCGATAGCTGGAAAAAAATGCCTGAACTTTAAGCTGAATAAAAGCATTGTGCTTGCTATATATTTTGTTTTCTGCAAAACTGCAGCTGCACGCTTCAAATTAAACTATACTTGGTTTTACTCAAAACTGATCTATTTTCTCACACTTCATTGATCTCATTGATCCAGCTAGAGCAGTTTTATGATTGCCAAACCGTTTTTAAAGTAACATCTGAAGCTTTTCAGACCCAAGTCTAATGATTATATATGCCACTCTTCTCCAGCTCTTGGAAATAATCTTTAGTGACGTTGCTTTCAGAAGTGGGTCAAAAGCATTGTGGTTGAAAACCAGGTTTTCTTGTATTTAATTATTCAAGATTAACATTTTAAAAGCTATCTTTGATTTGGATCTGTTCCTGAATTCAACCACTAATTGGGAGGGCTGTTAATAACAGAATACATTTTTGGTATCTACGGTATCTAAACCACACAGAGGAGACTGCTTCTTCCCACTGATTCCAGAGTGACTTAAAGACCAAGTTCCTCAGGTATCTAAAGGTATGTAAATGCAGATGAGTAAAGTAGTATGAATCTCCCACACAGTACCAGTTTACTATAAACTTCTGCAAGACTCTGACTACACTCTGGGGTATGAGGACACACTCACCAGGGGAACTTGACCTAAAGAAGCAGTTCTAATTCAGCACTGTGCCCACAACGGCATGAACAGAATAACACATTCCCAGAAGGGCTCATCTTCATATAGGAAATTCTTGTTGGCCAGAGATGTTTTAAAATGTAGTTAGAGTAGTGCAAAACAGCATGGATATGGCTGTTTGGATAGACCTTCCTCAGGACTAAGCAGGGAAGAGGCAGAGCTTGCTGCCTCTTGGTCATCAAGCTTGCTGAAAGCAAGGACCCATCTGCAACGACACGGAAGACAGAGGAGATCTGTGTACAAATATCTTTGTTTTGTCTCCCCTAGCTGCTTGAATTTTCTCTGTTTAAATTTCTATCTTTTATTCAAATAAATGTCAGTTTGCTCATTTTGTGGAGCCTCCTGTAGGAGATGTTGCAGACTGTTCCTTCTCTGATCATGGTTGACTTGCTCTCCCATCATTACATACCATTAAAGATACTGAGTAATTAAAAAAAGGTACCACTGTTTTGACTTTGCTTCTGGCAAGTCACAAAGCTTTTAATTACTTGCTTTAAAGTGATTCTACCTGTATTTAGAAACCCATATTGTAAAAGTTGCTAATTTAAAAAATGAGAGGAAAAAAATGTAATAAGAATTTGGTTTGTATTAACTTTATCCTCAATCCTGAAATCAAACATTTGTATATATGAAGCTACTGTAAATAAAATCTCATTGCTGAGACTGTCTTAATTTGCAGCACCAAGTTTTTCCCATCAACAAACTAATATGCTGACAGTTCCTGGTTAGATGACTAAAAGCACATTTCTGACATGGCAGAGGAAAAACGCTGGGAAGCAAACCGTTCAGTCTATGGGAAAGTCATAGAATCATAGAATCGTTCAGGTTGGAAAAGACCTTTAAGATCATCAGGTCCAACCGCTCACCTAACCCTGCCATTCCACCCCTAAACCATGTCCCTAAGCACCTCATCTCCCCGTCTTTTAAATACCTCCAGGGATGGGGACTCGACCACTTCCCTGGGCAGCCTGTTCCAATGCTTAACAACCCTTTCATTGAAAAATTTTCCTAATGTCCAACCTAAACCTCCCCTGATGCAACTTGAGGCCCTCTCTTTTTGTCCTAAAAGTCAAAATCAGCTTTTTACTGCAAAAGTGACACCTTGCTTATGATATAGATGACGTCACAAAGAATCTTTTTCATGACACATACAAAGTCTGTGTTAGCATTAAGTACAGAAAGGCAATATATTTGGGTTATCTTTGAGGACTACACTGGCAGTTTAGGAGCCATCACATAAATGCCCTAAGCCCTGTTCTAACCAATATTTTTATGAGTGACTTGGATGATAGAAACAGAAAGGAAAATAAAATAGAGAATAGTAAGTATGTCTAGAAACCATGATCTATGAGGAAAAGCTGAAGACAGGCCTTTATATTGCGGATAGCAAGACTGCTGTTTAATTTTTGAAGTCCTTCAAGTTCTGTTTCTGCATGGTGCCAGGAGCCACCTAAATCTGCCTTGCCATAAGCAAACCGGTGTCTGTGCCTACGCTGCTCCACCCCAACTGAGATGAGTGAAGAGGCCCTGTCACACCCCAATCAGATTTTTACTGACACATGGCAGAACTTGCACAGAGCTGTGAGATGGAGCAGCTCCATGACCCCACAAGATCTCTTTTAACCTGCACACATATACTGCTCCATGTCAGGAGTATGTGCATGGCAGGCGCTCTGGTGGTCTGGATGTCAGTGGGAGCTGAGAAGAAAGGGTCTTTCTTCTCAGGCCTTTCACAGAAGTATGATACTATCCAACACTCAGTGACTTGCTTTAATGAGAGGCTACCTTCCAACTTGCACTAAATTATCATTCAGAGTTAACAGCAGAAGCACTGCTGCCATTTGCACTGGTTTCAATTTGCTGTCTACAAAGCTCCCAGGCTTTGTAATTCCACTTCTGAGCTCCTCCACCCCCTTGGTAACGTGTATGTAATGTATATGGAATTTGGGCACCTGCCTCAGAGGTAGTCTTTTTCAGTCTCATATCTACCTAAAAAGTAGAATCACAATATCAAATACTGAATGCTGGGCTCTGATGTGTACCTCCACAGAAGTCTTGAGAGAGAAATGGCCCCAACACTCTGAACGCAAAGACTACAGCAGAACTGTCCTCATCGCCGCAGCCCTGTGACAACAGAGAAGCAGCTAGGACCAAATAACTCCAAAACTTTCAAAGCAGGGTATCGAAATGGGAAAGGTTCCCAGGAGGAGTTAATGATTTATTCTAAGTTTGACAAGTTGCTTTCTCAAATATCAGTCCAGTGACCCACTGCATTTGATCCAGAACCAAAGATGCAGATAGCGAAGTTCAAATCTGTGGAGCAATTTTCTCCACAAAACTGAAGGCTATGGAGTTATTCCTTGTATTATTTACATGCTGTCTTACTGCTCCTGCAAGAGCTAGCTGGCATTAAGGAGAGGGGAGAAAAAAAAAAAAAAGATCTAAGCATCCCACCCAACAAAGTGCTGAATCCTGAAAAAAAGGGGGTTTTATTACTTAAAATAGTTTAATTGCTTTAGCACATTTTCTCATCTTAAGTATAACTTTACCACTTACTTAAACTTCAAATGCCATATTCTTTAATATGTTTGGCTTTCTTGCCCCTATTCTTTTTAATGGAATAACCAAGGTTGACAAAACAGCAAATGCTCTAAAACACATTTTCAAACCTATGGCATACTGTATAAGTGCATCATTACCCTGAAATGGCACTACACGGGTACTAAACAGACAGCCTTAACTCCTAGTTGCAGGACTCTGAAATACGGAAAAGCACAGGCAGGACGAACGTATTATTCCTAGTACACAGCATGAAGAATTTGGGTGCTCCCTAATGTACTTAAAAAGAGTCTTAGCAGACACAGAAGTATAATTCATAGATACAAACCGTGTGCCCCCCTCCCACTTACAAGCTGTAATAAGTCTGAAAACTATGGTCATCCAAGTCACGAACCTTTCAGAGGGGAGGAAAGGGAAAACAGCTTAACGTGCCTGCCTTCAAATCTAAAAACTCAACCAGATTTACCACTGTTTGTCATTCCCTTTAATTCTCATTATGAAGTCTACAGAATTTATGTATATTCTCTATACCAATGGACTTTCTGAAATAATTTATTCCAGATCCTTATCACTCTTTCTACACAGTTCTAAGCTGTACATTTCTATTTCCCCACTTTTAAGATTACTGCTAATTTTTAATCTTGTACAAAGAAAAGGATGTATTTATCCGTTCTACTAGATCATCTTCCCTAATCTTTACACATAAAATACTTATCTTTGTACTGCTTTTGCACTCTTGCCCAGACAGTATCTTCCTTGTGTGGCACAGTGACCAATACTATATACAGTATTCCAGATGGAGACTAACACTCCTGTAACCGTATCGCCTCTTATTTTGTATTTTATCCCTCTGATACAACCTAGTAACTTACTTTCTTGCAGCTGTGCACAAGCCTCATGGTTTCAATGATTTTTTCCACAATAACCTTCAAATCCTTTCCTAGTCAGTGTGCTGAATGATTGTTCCATTGCAGCACACACTGCGTTTCCTTTGGTTTCTTGCTCCCAGACTAATTATTTTACATTTTTCCACAGTGAACCGCGTTTGCCAGCTGTTGGCCCAGTCACCTAAACAGTTCTAAATCCTTTTATATCTGATTGTATCGTTCCTAATTCACTGTTCTGAATTTTACTACAAAAAAAAAGGTGGTGGGGGAGGATAAATCTTTGTGCACAAATATATGTTACTTATATGGGGGCCATATGCATGTGATCAGTAGAATTTATCATATGGTTTTGCAATCTGTCAGGCAGCTTTGCCCACCTCACTTGCATTTTTCCAATAATCCAACTCTGCTGGGACTACTTTGAACACTCCACACTTCTGAGCAGCTTCATACAGCTGCCACGAAAAAACCCTGCCACAAAAAAACCCTTTTATATTCCCAAATGTAAACCTGCCACTTCAAATCACACTTACCTGAAGTTCAATATTCAGTCTTGAATAGTCAGTGATATTCTGTCTGGGATCTGTGACAGATTCATGGCTGGTTCTTGTGAACCCTTGAGGATGGAGGTAGGAACTAGGTTCACCAAACATCCACAAACTACCAGTTTAAGATACACCCAACAGCTGTTTCCAGATTCTAGTTGCAAGAAAACTATCAGAATTTAAAATAACAATGCTGTGTGTTAGAAGACAATTTTTAGTAATTAAAAGATTTAAATTTTTCTTCTTAATTATGCTACTAATGTAATGTTAAAGGAGTCTCTGCTCATCTCACACCAACAGCAACTCAGAACCATTGACCAGCTCGGTGTGTGTATGCGGGGAGGGCAGATAAATCACATGAATTGCTAGCATTCATAACAGCCTGGTCTTTCCATACATTTGCTCTTCCGCTAAAGAAAGTCCTAAATTGCAACTTCCTCAGGAATTGGAAACTCTTCTGCTTAATGCAGAACTTTGTATTGCATTAGTGCAACAAATATTTCAATTTCAAAGCCTGTGGAGTTACAACTTGTATTTTAAAAGATGCTCTGTCACCTTCTACCTCAATAGGCAAGTCTGCTCAACTCACCTAGCAGCTGAAAGCCTCCAGCATTGCTAGATAATCACCCTTTTCTCCCAGTGTGAAAGAACAAAGTTGAAGCACCTACTACTTTTCAGGCTATCAAGTCAGGGAACATTTTAGCAGTGCTACAGCGCCTGTTACTCGCCACGCTATCAGCTCAAGAGAAAGCTTTAACAGAACTTGCAGGTTTCCGTGATTACTTCCACACAATCCCTGTTCTTTGCCATTAATTTGTCTTTCATAAAACAGTATTGCTGTTGTAGTTTTACACTTGAGACTATCAAAGACATGTTTTGAAGAACCATAAATTATATGTCTGTGATGCCATTCCTGTGGCATTACAAGAAAATTATTTTAAAAGGACAAATACTAGTTAAATCTGATATAAACTTGTACTGATTTGCTGACAAAACTGGTGTGGGATACGAATTAGCTTTGAAGACTGCATACAGTGCAGCATCAGTATTTGGCAATGTGCTAGTTCTACCTACGCTACAGAAATGCTGCAGAATAGTAATCTTCAACTCCCAAATTAAATGTGCTCTGCTTTCTATTTATAGAGATTTGAAATAGCAGTCTGTGCTTAAACAGACTGAAAAAAATTACTTTAGAGGTTTGTTTCTTTAATTATTACTTATGGTTTCTGCCAGAAATCCATTAAGGCTACAGAATCTGAGCCACTTGACTATAATTCTTGTCAATTGTCTGATATTTGATGAAGCAATTTTCTCTTGCATTTTTATTTCAAGTAGGGGTGGTTTTGTTTTTAAATATGAGCCAACACTTCAACGTTTTATTAGAAAACATTAAGTATAGGTTATCTCCAAATAGAAAAAGTTCAATTATCCTTTATAATACAGAACACCAATGAACAGAGAAGTTGACTGGTTAACATCTCCTTTTCTCTCCCTCTCAGTTTACAAACTGCAAAGACCATTTCCTCTGGCAGGGGCACCGAAGTGTTGCATTAGTGCCATTTTTTAAATTACTTATGGTGTTAAATAAAAGTGCAAGAATTCCCAAAAAGGAGTTGAAAGACATACTGAGGAAGAAGCCTCACTAGAGAAAGTGAGAGATAAATTAATTTTTCAGAAAATAAAGTATAAGGAGAGAAGGTAGAGCCAGTCATTTCTGGCCACTGCAGCAAACAAGGAGAAATTAATTAGTTTGAATTTAGATTAAATTTCTCTTCAGATGTTGAACAGTAGTTAAGCAAGGTATGTCTGGGATGACAGATGGGTCCTAAGCTCAAAGACCGCAGAACACTGTTCACAGATCACTGTCTACATGCTCATGACATTCCCAGATTGAGCCTGAAGAGTGAGAACTGTTACCTAAGACTCCTCCTGACTTCTGTAGAGAAAGATGCGTGCCTCCTCATAGTATTCAGGCACCTAAACTCTGATTTATCCTCTCATAAATCTACGTCCAACTTAACTCCTTGCTAACTAGGTGTAGTAAAAAATGGGACAGAGCACAGGAGTCTGCAATGACATTCATAGGTAGCCTACAGCCTGCACAAGTAACTCCAACTGCTGGGAAAGGCAGGAAACCTTTTTTGAGGAAACTAAAAATCACAAGCACTATCCATTTCTTGACATAAATCAGAAAAAAGACAAGAAAACCCAGCTCACAGCAATCACAGCAGTTGTAGCTCTGTGTGCAGAGAAGAAAATAAGAAATGCCTATTCCAATCTGTTCCTGCATTAAAAAATAGTTTTGATTTTATTTATGGAATTGTAAATTGAGGATGCATCCTAGCAGTAAGCACTACTCAATTATGGATAAATTTGGTCAAAACCCAAAGTAATTCTATCAGGAATTAATGTTAGCTAAACAAAGGAGTTCCTCTTCAGTTTTTCACCCATTACAAAATCTCCATTCCACGTGAAGCATTTCTAGAAAAAGAAGAAAAATGTAACAGTGAAGAGAAATAGAAAAATTAGGAACATATAGGACTGGAAAGGACCTTAGATCATCAAGTCTAGTCCTTTGCTTATTTTTTCATGAACCACTAAGTGCATCTGAAAAAAAAAAGTCAAAATGGAAAACATGGGGTGAGTTTATGTGTGTTCAAAGGACAATTATCTTGCATGATTAAGCCTGGGGCTCCTGGGGACTTTATAACAAAAAAAATCACCTGAATTATTATAGGACTTGCACTTTCTCTTGTTGCTTTGCTCAGCAACCACATAGTTATCACCCACACTTATATTTTCAACATCCAGCACTTCATTTAAATGACTGAAAGAACAACCATTCCTGCAGATTTATGGTTTCAGAAAATCTAGAAAAATCAAAGATAAAGAGAATTGCATATGTTTATATTTGGAGACCTTCTTCACAGTCACAGGAGATAGAAATGAATACTACAGAGATTCTGCATGATGTATGGAAAATGTGCTTTGATTCTTCAGCTGAAAAGACAGAGATGGTGTTATATCACATCTTTTGCAACAAATTTCTACTTAAAATGTAAAAAACATTTTACTGTTTGAACACACTAACAGGCCATGACAATACAGCTTTCAAAGTCCATTTCAAAGAACATTATCTGGAGGAGTCAACAATACTTTACAAACTCTAATGGTATAAAGTAAAAAATAAATCTCAGATAACCCTCACAATATAAGATGCAAGAAGCTCTAGGGTAAAGGAAACATGCTGAGGAGGAAATAAAGGTCAGCTACCAGAAGCGGTATCAGGGGACATTTTCAGAAAGAGATGTACTAAGATAAGCCTCTGTCTGCATCCACTTACAATTTAGGGCAGCGCTAGGGATTGAGACTTTTAACAGAAACACTGAGCTATATATTTGAAATTTGTTGGCATCAAGGTACAACATTTAAATGCTGAATTAACTCAATTACCTCAACATAGGCCTAACCTGACAGATGTATAGCACAAGTGGTAGCTGGACCATTTGAAGTGCGTAGGTGAAGCTTTTCTCACACTAGCAGCTACCATACGTCAATAAATCAGAGTAAGTATAGGTGCATGAGTGTGTAGTCCTGAAGTCCAGTAGGATGCTGATGACATGCAACAATGAGTCCCTTCTGCAGATGGATACCCATGAAGTAGTACAAAGCAGAAACTCCTCTTAAGGCCACTGGAATCAGAATTTCCATTGGTATGAATTTTGGGAATCCTTCATGGAGTAGAGTATATATTACAAAACACTGGCAGGTCATTACTTGAATATTTTATTGCAGCAAAAAGCAAACCAAACGTTTCTCATGTACTGCAACAAGGGAAATTTCACTCTCTGATAGGAAAGGTAACAACAGACGGTTTGTGATAGATATGACCCTGAGCATGAGTGCTGAGAATGCGAAAATTAATTTTGCTGAGTTTTGCATACAGTACTTTGAGAGTGGACATACAATGCGTCAGGCAGCTATTTCAGCTTTTCTATACTGGCGAGATTCTGCTACATCACCAGTCATGTATTATGTTTCTCTAAGAACAGTGTCTTTATTAAATCGTTGTGCAACCAAAGCAGAAAACCGTAAATGTTATTGTAGCAAGAGTTAAGTCTTCAATTACAAAACTGACAATGCAGTTACAATGCACAAAGTCTGAAATAAGAAAGTATACTCTGGAAATAAATTTGAAGCTAATCCCTTCTCTGAGCATCTGTTAAGCTAGAAGAGCTGAGATCCTGCCTCAAAAGGTGGTCCACCCTGGAAAGACAAGAAGATCAAAGTCCCTTTTGTCCCAATTACACCTGATGGCTATCACAATGCTATACTGTGCGTGAGCAAAACTTCAAAGCAGTCTTAAGGGCTCTTACTCTTTTTTCCTAATAAATTTAACAAAACTCATTGTGTTAGCAGTTTTGATTACCCCCGGATTTCTCTGAGAATACAAATGAAACAGTTTCATGTTACACATTATCTGCACAATCCTTTAAAATGCCCAGACCCTGAGCTATGCTGAGTTTTTTCTCTACCCATCTTCCCACTTAGGAAATGAAGGGACCTATCCTGTCATCTGACTTCTCCAAGTAGGGTTTCTCTGTGGTGGTTTCTAAAGCTTTAACTTCCCTAATACAAAACACAATATCTGTGTAATTTCTGTTAACTATGGAAAAGTTGCATCACCTTTTTTTTGACCTACTAGAAAAACAGGAACATACAATGCTGGGATACTAAAGAGAGTCCCCTGTACTCAAGAGGAGATAAATTAATATGCATCTGTTATACTGAACACAGAATGCCTTTTTATATATCTTATATGTTAAATATTAAATTGAAAAATGAAAAATCCATTTTTCTGGATTAATTTAGTTTCCATTACTAACAGCTACATTACAAAAGAGCCAGCACATTTCACCAGCTTGAAAGGGCCCAGTCACTGTGAATTACTCTCCAAATGACTGTATAGTTGGACTAATTAAAATTTGAATGATTTTAAAGAAACCGATCAAACCAGTGTAATATCCTGCCCAAAAGATTAATTTTTAAAAAATTCAAGTAAATGAACTTCACACATAGTGGAACAGTAAAGAAGGCATTCCTTGCAAACAAGAGTTTGATTTTGAGCAGTGCACCTCCATGGCCCCTGTGGCAATGTGGAAACCTGCCTGTGCAGCCGACCAGCGAGAGCTCACCCCAACGTTCTCAGTGGTTTCAGCCGTGGCAGGACAGATTTTACAAGCACTGCAGGCCCCACTTTGATATTTCTCCTGTCCTGTGAGAGGAAACCGATCCCAGTCTACCAGTGGTTCACAGAAGACACAGGCAAATGCTGTGTATCAGAAACGCTGTAACGTATTTTTTCTATTTTATGAATTCCATTCCTTCCAAGAAATTACTTGCCCAATAGGCTTTCTTGTCTATAAGTGAAGTCTCATGACATTGGCAGTTTCTCCTAAATTTGTGAACTGGAATATAAAAAGTTATTCCTGTAACATCCCAAGACAGAACGTTTTGTTTATAAAACAAGGGGGAAAAACCTCTCAGGGATGGATTGAGCCAAGCTTTAACCCCGCTACTAAGAGATACTATAAGATCCGAGAAGGTCCTTCCTCTTGCACACTTATCTTAAGGCTTTCCAAATCCTGGATCAGAGTTAGGCAGGAGATGGTCTTACACGGAAGCAGGCAATGAGGATGGGCAGAAGCGTGAGGCTAACTGCCCGAGGTGGGGGAGAGGGGCTCTGCACCGACACAGGCTCAGGAGAGGAAGGGCTGGAGAAGCAGCACACCTCGCAGGCACAGCACCTCCCCAAAATGAGCTCGACAGGTTTTTAACCTCCTGCAAGCAGAAAAAAAATTACTAAAAAATTAGTTCTGATGGACACATACCAATATCCCTGCCTCTGAAAAAAATGAGCAACTAAGTTAAGTATGAGTGAAGAATAATAGCTATTTTTCAAACACACTATGAGAGGAAAATTGACAGGCAGATAAAGCCCCAATTTGGAAAATTAAAAAATAAAAATCAGACTCATGGGCTTGCCAGACACCACTGTCTTTCATTGTACGTATCAAAAAACACAGTATCATTTCAAGTAAAGAACTCCAAACTATTCACATCCTTTCTTCCCTTCCTTGCAAATAATTTTGTACCTGGGAATTGTTAGGACTCTTTTCACACACTACCACTGTTTATAAGAGTAATACACCGTGCTCTAGCAGAATAAGAACTTCCTAAACTACAAAACCTGGCAAGCAATCACACTGTATATGCTCTTGTAAAACAGCGAGAAAAGAATTCTGCTTGTCATCAACAGTAAAGTGAATCTCTGCACTGATTAATCGGTTCTCACTTTCAATATTGAAAGTTGGCTTTCTGAATGTTTGATAGGAAGTATTTAATTTAAATATTAAAATGTAAACTTGATACTGCAAAAAAAGAGTGTCTACTTTAATGACGTGGAACACTTCTAGAAATTTAAAATCTCTAGGAATCAGGACAAAATACACCTCACCACAGCAGAAGCTATTTCATAATTTGACATTTCAGTACAGCAGCTTGTGAGAAGCAGATGCAAACATCCTACAAACGTAGTATCTCACTTTTAATGAGCCAAAAAAGGTCTCTGGCTAAAGTCAGTTTCTTTAAGTAGATTTGCAATTTAGTTCGTCTTAGCAGGAGCTGTCTAAAGACCAGAAGCTAACTGTGTAAGCCCACACAACTGGCTCTCTAAAGACAAATTTCAGTACAGGAAAAAGCCATTGAGCTGTCTTTATAATTCACTCAAATTACTAATGGGATATTGTAGCTTCCATTATTTTCAGTACCCTACAGCAACATAGCTACTTTCAAAGGAAGTTTACTTAATTATTGAGTTACATGGCAAGTTAAAAACATACACAATCCCTCCCTGAAGAGTATTTTTTAAGACATCAAAGCACATTTTCAAACATACACACTATTTTTGCACGGAGGGAAAGAAGCTGCATGTCACAGATTGTCTCCCTTGTCTGAGAAGCATCGTTCTCCAGCGCAGACTCATCAACTGGTGAACAAACTGAAACCACATTTGTTTTAGGAGAATGAAGGTGTGTGAGATTTCTTTCTGTGGCTGAGACATAGAGAACTGGTTTTAATCTCCAATATAAAATATCCAAAATGCATGCTATAAAGCCATTTTACTCAGACTAACGTTTATGTCTGTATCATGTTTTATTTTAAAATAAAATTGTGTCAGTGAAGTTCTTTGATCCTTCTGTTATTAAGAGTTAAACTTTTTGGCTGATGCCCTGCATACATTTCAAGCATGTTATGACTACAGTGCTATTTAACTGCACAGGGATTATATGGGAATTATTACAGGAAGTTTGATCTTTAAAGGAAAAGCACAAACTCAATCACCTTTGTAGAACTGATTTTTAAGGTTTGGGTGGAATTCTTTTCTTTAGACAATTTTCAACCTACTGATCTTGACTTAGATTCACAGAAATGATCTGGCAAAGCAAACTTTAATAAAAGTTAGTCAAGATTGAGGTGTCATGAAAATTGCAGTATAGACTTTTGTACCAAACCAAACATTTATGAAACACAACTAAAGGGAATGCCAAAGTTTAGATTTGTAAAATTAATATTTTACCTTTCAGCTTATAGTCACAATTGGAAAATAAGTGTTTTGTTTTGTTTACGATGGAATAGCAGATGTGACACACTATTTAAAGAAATATGCTTTCTGATTTAACAGCCTGTTGATGGTTCAGTTTATGCTACCAGGTTGTAAAAATTAGTGGAAGGAACATGAGTGCTATACATTTCACCTTTAAGACAATGTTAGCCCAACTGTCATCTGTAACAAAAAAAGGAAATAGTCATAAGAAGAAAGGACAAGTACATTTAAATTCACCAATAACAAGGCTCCTCAAAAATAACCTCTTGTATATTACAGTCCCAAATTATGGGTGATTGGTTTATTGTAAATTTTTTTTGCAACTGTTGGTCAGTTACTTCATCCATTGCATTAACATATTGTAAGAATGATGGGATTATGTAAAAAGAACCCTTGGCCCCAGCTGGAGATTAAGTAGTCATGTCACACTCTTT
>NW_009260611.1:384388-389209 GCF_000687185.1 Egretta garzetta
TTTCTATTCTGCCACCTTGAAAACTATTTCAAAGCCATTCTAAATCCAAGCTAGGGTTTTAAATACAGAGTGCTTTCAAAAGCCATCTGCAAAAGAAAGCATGCTAGAAATAAGCCAGCTAGCTATTTTAAAAATTTCTGTGATTATTAATCTTCAGACACTCACAAAAGGCTTCAGAAAAGCTCAGCTCTGGCAGCTATTTACGAAGTAATTAAAAAAAAAAAATCAGTACTTGATCTGAAGCCACAAGCACGAATCCAATTTGATAGCTGAAAAAAGTAAAATATCAGTTAATAACGTTCACCTGTTCTGAGTTTCATAGGTATCAGTATTTAAAACTTTATTAGAGGTTACTTCATGCCTGAAACTATACAAGAGCAGAATCAGTGCCTGTAGTCTTGTTCAATACTGATTAATTGGAAAGCAATGCTAGAAGTAAGAGAAGCCTTGCAACTTAACCTAACCTTCCCTGAACAGACAGGAAACAAAAGGTAGATCTCAAGAGTTAGCAAGAAAGGAGTTATGCTAAAGATATTCCAAAAAAGAACAGAGTATGCAACTGATGGGAAACACATTGTAGGTTATTCAGAATTTTTGTGATTTCAGATTTTAATAAAATTAACTGCTACACAGCTTATTTCCAGCAGAGCTCAGAAAATAAAGAGTTATTTTATGGTTTCCACTGCATTAGTACATGAGTGCAACTTGTGGGTGGGAGTCACCTTCTTGGCATCTGAGACTTACTGTCAAGCAGTTGTCCTCTTCTATTATCACATCTGCAAAAGCCATTTTTTACACACCCTGGGGCATGGAAATCAGTAGTCCAATCAAAGATTAACAACTGTGTTTTTCTTCAAACCAAAGAACCCTGAACAAACCTGCAATATGCCATTTCTTGACGGACCACCTCAAGAATTACTTTCTAGGTAACTGCACTGGCAAAATTACACTATAACCAGAACACAGAAAATTACTTTCTCCATCATCAAAACCACAAACTTCCTCACTGATTTCTACTGCAAAGACCTCAACCTCCCCCCTTCACCAAATCACCCTCTGATACAGTCCTGCTCTAAGGTCAGCTTCCTAGGTACCAAAGCAGACATGCAAAATACAACTCCTTGCTACCACAAGCAAAGAGCCCATGGTCCCAACACACTTGCCTACATAAAACCAGCAACTTTACCACTTCTGCTCCAAGTAGAGCCACTCACTGCACCCTAATCAGCCTAAGGATAAGCTTTGCCCAACAAAAATAATCCCAGCAGGAAAAGACCTTGTCTTTGAATAGGACACAGATACTGCATAGTAACCGCCTGCAGTACAAGATTTCTGCCTCATGTCTGTCCTGCAAACATGTCAAACTGCCCTATGCTGGAAACAGGGCAAAAAGCATTAGAGAACAACCAATACATACTTAGAAAAGGGTGTATGATGGAAGGTATGTTTTCCAAACTCCATTCTTATGAATTCTTTAGCCTTACCTAACTCATTATCGGTAGCAAATCTCCAGTTGTTTGTGGAATGGAACAGGATCTTGCAAGAATTAACCATCCTTGTCACTGTCTCCACAATAATCACTATAAATGCCTCCCAATGCAGATTCATAGTTCACATTTCCTGTATGAGTACGTACCATATGCAACAAATGATTTCATGGAGACCATACAATAAACCCACTAACCAATGCACAGCAGAACAAACTCACACAAATTAAAACAGAAATAGCCAGTTGCCAGCAGGCCATTTCTCAAAACAAACAAACGAACAAAACCAAACCAGAACCCCCCCGTCTCTGTCCTTTCAGTCTTGACCTTCAAAGGAGACTTAAAAATATTTAAAGAAAATGATCTTGCAAACTGAAATTTATAATTTTACTCTACACTAAATAGAACAATGTTAATATCAACACTGGTCTTATTCCTCTCACAGCCCTACACACACCTATGGTTGTGTTAACCATAGCTGTAACTCACTACTTCCTTCTCCGTTCAAAACTAGTAACACTCTCCCTGCCACCATGTCCCTCTGCCCTGCAGGTACCAACCACCCTTTTATCTTAATTCGTCTAACTGACATTTTAACTTACATTCAGGGCAACTACTCTTCAGTCATCCTCCATTTTTACGAGATCTGAGGAATGCCTTGTGCGACCAAGATCTCACATAAAAAAGTGGAAAACCATAGCTATATCATCAGCTAATGCATCTATAAGTACCTACTATCATAGGCAAAATGATATTTAGGAAGAAAAATGATAAAATCTTTCTGTACTTTTCAACAGAAAAACTGTTTGTCAGTTGTGTTAACCATATAGGATAAAAATATCACTGTATATGCTCCTCTGCTCATGAGATGAAAGTAATCCTGAAGACAATTAAATCAATCTATGATCAGGATGAAAAAGTAACAAATGAGGCTCTCAATAGTTCTTTCAGTAGTAGTGTAGCAGGCCTAACCTACAACCTCTGCCTTAGAAACAAGGAGAAACAACAACCTAATGGAGTTGGTCACAGGTCTTTAACTGGAAGGACCAAACAAAAGAGTAGGGACCAAACACAGCTAATAGCAGAACAAAGGATTTGCAAGTATAGTATTTAACAACTGGAGTTTGTCTTCTCATTTGATTTGAACATTTAGATTCTCTTATGCAAGGATCTGGTTGTAGCCTGAAATTGTCTTTTGTCTAAAACAGCATACTAACACATGCAAAATACAGGTTTGTAGTATGATGCTTCAATAAAAAGCATTAAGCTTTCAAAACTACAGACAGAATGTAATTATCACAACAAAGTACTCTTGAAAGAGAAATGTGGGTTTTAACAGACTGTTTACTCTCTGGAGATTTAAATTGTATCCCAAAAGGCAGCAAGAATATGTCCAGAGGAGAGCAACGAAGCTGGTGAGGGGTCTGGAGCACAAGTCTTATGAGGAGCAGCTGAGGGAGCTGGGGTTGTTTAGCCTGGAGAAGAGGCTGAGGGGAGACCTTATCACCCTCTACAACTGCCTGACAGGAGGCTGTAGTGAGGTGGGGGTTGGTCTCTTCTCCCTGGTAATGGGCAATAGAACAAGAGGAAATGGTCTGAAGTTGCGCCAGGGCAGGTTTAGGTTAGACAGTAGGAAAAATTTTTTCACTGAAAGGGTTGTTAAGCATTGGAACAGGCTGCCTGGGGAAGTGGTCGAGTCCCCATCCCTGGAGCTATTTAAAAGACGGGGAGATGAGGTGCTTAGGGACATGGTTTAGGGGTGGGATGGCAGGGTTAGGTTAACCGTTGGACTTGATGATCTTAAAGGTCTTTTCCAACCTACACAATTCTATGATTCTAAGATACACAACCAACTAAAAGGTTTTCTTAATTATAACTTAATGTGAAGTGGCCTTTGTTCCTAAACACTGTTTTTACCACACAATTATTTTCATATCAATGATGTATTAACATTTTTGACAAAGCAGGATAGGAGGACAAGGTACAAAGCAATAAAAAGCTAGGTATATAATGGCTGTTCTGTAAGCAAAGGTCAAGCTGGGGAGCTTGGAGAAGTCTCAGAGTTCGAGATGTCTTGCTCGGTAATACCTGCAGTATTAGATGTGGCCAGTGCCTGCAGCCCGCTTGGTCGGGGCTGCCCAATACAGGCAAGGCAGACACTTCCTCTCCTCTGTCACTGCAGAATTACCATGTCCCTCTGCTCTTTTTTTATTGAATGCTTGAGCTGCTCTTTGTCTGTTGTGTCTTCAGGTATCATGGTACGCTGATGATGCATAAATTACCTTTCTGCCACTAACCTTGACGAATTCAGAGAGCTGGCTGCTATTTAAGCAACACTTCCTCCATGCTCAGGATCGGTGCATCCCCATGAGTAAGAAATCAAGTAAACGAGGCAGGAGGCCTGCATGGATGACCAAGGAGCTTCTAGTAAAACTCAAAGAAAAGAGAAAGCTCTATGGAATGTGGAAAGAGGGTCAGGCCACTTGGCAAGTACACAGGAATGCTGCCAGAGCATG
Organism: Egretta garzetta; assembly: GCF_000687185.1. NCBI lineage: Eukaryota > Metazoa > Chordata > Aves > Pelecaniformes > Ardeidae > Egretta > Egretta garzetta. The sequence continues at coordinate 388,392 of NW_009260611.1, forward strand.
CAGGGAAGCAACTAGAAAGGCCAAAGTCCACCTGGAACTAAATCTGGCGAAGTATATCAAAAATAAGAAGAAGGGCTTCTTCAAGTACATCAGCAGCAAATAGAAGACTAGGGGAAATGTAGGACCGCTGCTGAACGAAGTGGGTGCCCTGGTGACAGAAGATACAGAGAAGGCGGAGTTACTGAATGCCTTTCTTTGCTTCAGTCTTCACTGCCAGGGCTGGCCCTCGGGCTTCCCAGTCCTTGGAGGTAAGCAAGCAAGCCTGGAGAAAGGATGACCTTACCTCAGTTGAGGTGGATCAGGTTAAGGATCTTTTAAGTAAGCTAGACACCCACAAATCCATGGGTCCCGATGGAATGCACCCACGAGTGCTGGGCATAGCTTCTTTGAGGCATACAGGAAAGCTGCCAGATCATGTAGGGAAGCTACCAGAAAGGCCAAGGCTCACCTGGAACTGAGTTTGGCAAAGGACATCAAGAACAACAAGAAGGGCTTCTTCAAGTATGTCAGCAGTAAGCGTAAGACCAGGGGTAATGTGGGACCGCTGCTGAATGAAACGGGTGCCCTGGTGACAGAAGATACAGAGAAGGCAGAGCTACTGAATGCCTTCTTTGCTTCAGTCTTCACTGTCGAGGCTGGCCCTCAGGCTCCCCAGTCCTGGCTGGTAAGCGAGCTAGCTTGGAGAAAGGAAGACCTTCCTTCTGTTGATGTGGATCAGGTTAGGGATCTTTTAAGGAAGCTGGACACCCACAAGTCCATGGGCCCCGATGGAATGCACCCGCGAGTGCTGAAGGAACTGTCAGACGTCATTGCGGAGC
>NW_009260611.1:390488-424876 GCF_000687185.1 Egretta garzetta
TAGCATGCTCTAGGTGAGCCTGCTTTAGCAGGGGGGTTGGACTAGATGATCTCCTGAGGTCCCTTCCAACCCTTACGATTCTGTGATTCTGTGATTCTCCTGCTCAGCCAGGTGCATAACAAGCTGGGAGGGAGCACAGCTGGGACAGCTGACCCAAACTGACCAAAGAGCTATTCCATACCGTATAATGTCATGCTCGGGGGGGAGAGCGATCGTGGCTCGGAGAGTGATCACTGCTCAGGACGGGCTGGGCATTGGTCAGCAGGTGGTGAGCAATTGCATTGTGTATTACTTGTTTTGTATATTCGGTATATTATCTTACCATTATCATTATTATTATTATTGTTATTCTTTTATCTTATTAAATTGTCTCTATCTCAAGCCATGGGTTTTTTTGGTTTGTTCCCCCCCCCCCGCCCCGATTCTCTCCCTCATCCCACTTGAGGTGGGGGGGAGTGAGTGAGCAGCTGCATGGTGCTTAGTTGTCAGCCGGGTTAAACCACGACACCAAAAACAGACTTCCCAGAACCCATACTCACAAGAGAATGTCCTGCCCCAGCTACTGCCCAATCCCCCCTGCCTGGCCCCTCCACTGTTCAGTTTCCCCTTTGCTAATCCCTCTACCAACCCTGCAGCTACCACCTCAGCAGCTGGTTTTATCCTTCCATCTCCTGATCTGAGGTTGTGCCATTGCTGTCTCCTGCACCTAAGACACTTTCCTGAAAGCACCTGTACCTTCCATTTCATCTTTGCTGAACTGTTTCAGAAAAATTCAGCCTAAGTCTGACTCCTGGCACAGAGAATTTCAAAGAGGTTATGTTTTGACACTTGTGAACAACTGGAAACAGGTTTGTAAAGAAAAACTTTTTCTTTAGATAGATAGATAAGAGTAACCTTATCTATCAGCAAAGCCAAGGGAGCTACCCAGAAACTGTAAGCATCTGTGACTTCAGAAGCCCATTAACTTTTATGTTGCCCCATACAAGTGTTGGAGCGGAGTTGTTGCCCCAGCTCCTAAAAACACGTGTATATGTGTATATGAGTACCTGTAAGCGCATAGATACATAAATAAAATTTCACAATTTATCTGTCCTCTGTCCAAGCTAAATACTTATTGGCAAAAAATGTCAAGCTTTTTTACCACGCTGAATCAGAACACCATGGTTTAACCATGGAGGCACTGAAAGCACATCCCACTCCCATTTCTGTTGAGTTTGATATAAAGCAAAATCAATGGTTGGACTTGATGATCTTAAAGGTCTTTTCCAACCTAAACGACTCTATGATTCTATGATCATTAAATCACCAGTAAATAGTTATCAGCAGATGAGGATACAATACTTTGACAAACTAACTTCTTGCTTTGGCAAAACATGGTTTTATGAGGAAATGCTTCTTTATAGTGGAGAGGTGCAAACATTATGGTGAATATTTCGAGATGTGATAAGAGTTGTCCACACAGACTCATCCTCTAGCATCTGCCAACATACAACATACATGGTTATTACAATCTCTTTCAGGAATTGCTGAAGAGCACTGTAAGTATAATGATTTAAAAGTCCATACAACACTGTCTTAGCTACCTTACCTGTTTACTTGATAATACAACTATTGCTAACAGCTGCTTTACAAAATAACGCCAATGAAGACTGTGCCTCTTGGAAGCATTTGCTTGCTCTTGCTATTTCTGGGACTGCCGCTGTGCATGCAGACAGAAGGCTGTTTCAGAAACTTCAACGATAAAGAGGCAGTTTCAAAAAAGGCAGGTGAAACACAATGTGTTTACTTGGTCCAGCAAATAGGTTTATTTGTAAAACACAGGATGCTGAAAAAATGCAAGACTTCTACCCTTGTCTCTGAGGGAAGTGTTTTGGGAGACCGAAAGTAGTTTGCAGTTGGTCTAGCTTTGAAAAATGAAGCCTCTACCTCAAAAGGGTGTCCAAAATACATCTGCAGCAGTACATGATATGCAATGGCTCACCACTGCCACAGGGTGTCACAAGTTTAATAATGTTTAACAGAATTCAAAATGTTGCAAGTGAAGATGACAGGGAGAGTCCAATTACAGCTTAACACAGGCTATTACCTTAGTTAACTCATCAACAGCAGCTGTGAAATTTTTTATAAATTTCAATGATCAACAGCAGCTATAAGCAGGACTAGGAGGCAGTGAAACTACCGTATTCTGAAATATGTATCCACTTGAATCAGTTACTTCTACTAAAATACTCTAAATATCTTGCTCTTAACTGCACTTTTGTACCAATTGAGTCTGGAAAATGTTACCATTAAAAATAAAAAGACATGCTTCTTCAGAATAACCATAATTTCTTAGTTCCAAAGGTCAAAAGTAAATAAATAACTAACTGATATACTCCACAAATTATTAATAGACAGTTATGTTACTTTGCAAAGCAATCATCATTGGTTTCAGTACTTGCCCTTTCCTGGACTAGATACATTTCATTTGGTGATACTGAAGCATGAAAATACTTGCAGGGGAAGGAACGGAGGAGATGAAACGGACTCAGAAGGGTGAATTTTACTTATTGGAAGAAAAAACCCACATATCCAGTTTGGGATTTTCATGTACGTGTACGGCATTTTACTTATGTGTATACACACACAGAGATAAGGAGATGGGGGAACATTCAATACAGGGTAACACTTTATCAGTTTAATATTTGAAGGAATAGTATGATTCACCTGAACTTTAAATTATTACAGTTTTTCAAGCTTCCTGTGAATGTGCTCCCGACCCCATGCCAACCCTTCACCCCTTCACTAAGCAATTCAGCGGGACCATTTGCCCACATCAGGCTTCACCAACAGCTCTAACGCTTGTGTGCAATCACACCTCCCTAAATTTCCTTTCAGAGAAGGATTTAAATGTCAAGGGCTGAAAACGGATATTAAACTCTTCTATTTGCACTCAATAGCTTATTTTGTACTTAGGCCTGTAAATACTGGTATTTGGTGATGATAATTTTGTTGAGAAGTGTGGAGGGCAGAAGTTTATAGGAATACCACACACTTTGCCAGGTTTCCATTTCTGCACACTGTAATACTACAAAGGCCGTCTATTGCTACAGGTTGCGAAGAGAACATGAGGCATTTAAGCCAAACATCTTTGACTGTACACCTCTAACCTAACAGACCATGCTTTTAGATCTGGAGTTAGCCTCAGGAATACCAGTAAGAGTACTCAGTAGATCACGGCAGCTCAGAACATTTGAACACATGCAAAACTTCTTCAAGTCTCTCTCCATTTGACAAAACACTTAAATCTGTGCTCAGCTTTATGGACCTATTTATGCCCAGTTAGTTTAACCAGGATTTAAGCAAGCAAGGATTAAAAATAATTTGGAGATCTCTTTTTAAAAAAAAGTCTTTTAGCCTGCTTTCTTAGCTGAGTTGTTTTACCACATTTGAAAACTAAGTATAAAAATGATACTCTGTATACACGCATATTGATCTCTCTAAATGACATAGCCCAGAGAAATTCCCAGGCCATTTTTGCATTTTCCCCATATTCTGCATTCCAAAGTTAGGTCAGGAAGCATGATTTCCCAACTTGACTTTCTGCCTTTTCACATTTCATTTTCAAAGTGATGGTAGGACATTTTCATTTTGTTCCACCTGCCTTCTCCCACTTTTTGCTACCTAGTCTCTGCTCAATCTTCCTCTTTAGTAAACCGGGTGAAGCTAGTTTAAATCAGAAAACTCAGATAAAGTCAGTGGATTTATCCTGACTACAGATCAAAGAATCTCTTTCATTTTAATTAATGTATTAAAAAATTACAAGCCTGACTGATTTGGAAGTAATACTCTGAGATCACTAAGCACCAGCCTTAGCTTCAACATACACATTTGGACAAGCAATGATGCTTTTATTTTAATATACACACACACATATGAATATACATTATTAAGGGAAGAGAAAATAATCCTAGTAGTCTTAAAAATGAACACATAGTAAATTAATGGTGGATTTAAAAATAAATATTGTAAGCCATTCTTTGAATTAAGGAGGGCTTTTTTGCTTATATATTCCTTGATTAAACTATTCAATTATAAACCTGTTTCGCCATTAATGCCAAAAACATGGAAGAAAAATTGTAAGATTTTTCATAGTTGTCTGCCATAGGTTTTTGTTGCTCTGAGAGCTTCTTGCTGATGAGGCGAGCTATTTCACTATGTGAAGTTACAACTAAATTCTCTTCCCTCGGTGCAGTTTTGAACAAGCCAGTGATGTGATCAGACTTGTGTCACTAAGCTTTTCTTATAAAACACATGAGGGTTTTCTTTTTCTGTTTAAAACAGGTTTAGGACAAGTATTGCACATTCATGGAACAAGAAAAAACACTTGTTACCATCCAGTAAAAAACCCACTCTTCTCCCCTTCACCGTTAGGACTAAGAAAAGCAACACAATGAAAAGCTCCCTGAAAGCTGAGAATACGTACCAAAGCTATGTGAAACACAGACAAACTTCACGTCTCTAATGTCAGAGATGCTGGATCTCTGTCTTTTTTGCTTTAGTTCTCCAGGGGGGGCTGGAAAATCATGACAGCAAAATGCTGTAACAAAACCTGTTTGCAGCATGGTCAGAAGAGAATAGATTCTCTCTTCCCTAACAATAAATCCTCTCTTCCCACAAATCATAACCCTAATCAAAATATTGGACTGACAGCTTTCACAAAGAAGCAAGAACAGATGCACAATAATGAATTTCTAATCTCCTAGGAAGCACACACAACTGAAGAAAGCCAAAAATAGAAAGTCAGGCCATCAAGGTATCATCAGAGATGGTTATTGTTCACATTTACAGCAATCTTTCCCCAGATTCTGTAAAGGACTGAAGTTAATGGAACACAAGCGATGGCCTATTAAATTAAAAATAACTAAGTGAGAAAGGGTTTAGTCACTTGCATGGCCAATATAAAAGCATAATTTGAGGAAACTTATTTTTCTTCCCTCAAATTTAGATTTCCTAGAAAGAGTTTATTTTCTATAATGTTTCTAAATGTGCCTCAACTTTGAGGCTTTAATTTTTCACGCTCATCAAAAAGCTTCTATAACGTGAAACACCTCCAGGCAGACATAGGAAGGCATATATTGGCCTTTTATTCTCTCCTTCTCTGAGAACTGCCACTTCTCCACGAAGATGAGAACGCAATTACACCATTGTCATTTTCTAATTAACATTATGGCATCTAAAGCTTTTAATAATCAAGCTGATACAGGAATGCTCAGAGAAAGGAAATAATTGCAACCTCTACAGAGCGTGATAAACAGTAACATGATCGTAAGTTCTTACTTCAAACCAGCAGAAAAGCTTTGGCATTCGCTTAAAAAGAAAGTATAATAAATTGAAAAGCCCTCTCACTCCATTAGTTCATCTAAACAAAATATGTTAAATTAAGATTGTGTATTAACTGTTCTTCTGAATTCAACATTTACTTCAAACTGGAACAACATCCATGAACCAGCACAAATAATGCAATAACTGTTTACATGATATTTTAATAGAGAAAGCCAAGGTATTAACAGTCTTTTGTGACAGTAAGGATTTAATGCACTTCCTTTTAAGAACTATTTTTTTTCGATAAAATAAAAGCATAAATAAGAAATCCCTCACAAATAAACCACTGAAGAGATTCCAGCTCCCCAGCCCAAAGCATTCTTGCTCTCGAGTCAGACAGCATTTTACAGGGAAGATACAGAGCTTCCCTTTGAGTAAAAAGGAAAGAATGCCAATAATTAGCCACCCAGGAGGCATTTGTTTCACAATATTTTTGTTACTCCATGGCTTCCATTGTGATAGGATTTGTGAGGACTTACAAGCAGGCTTGGAATATAGCTTCTAATTCAACAATGCTGGCTTGCCATAAGTAACCCTCATTTGTTTGTCAGAAATCATCAAGGTCGTTACGTTTTCCTCAACACTTTCAATGGCCGCAGAAAAGCTAGAATTTTATTTGTGGTGCACTCCAGAAATTTGAGCTAAAAACAACAGCAATTACATACTGCTGTTCTCACTTCCATTTAAAGGGACAAAATTTGTTTATTTTTTTAAAAAGCAGAATAGATGGTCTACTTAATACTGGCAGATACAAGTAACCCAGTAAAAATGCTAAATCTGAAAGCTGATTTTAAAAAGACCTAAATATCATCACCTTGGATGCAAAACCTCATGACAACTCACCAGGATTCTACCTAAAGACACTGGGAAATACGAACTACAGAACTACAGGAATAGGTGAAATGACAGAGATGAATAGAGGTGCTTGCTTTCTGGAACAATGAAAAGAATTTTCTCATAACCAAAACAAATAAAAGGTTCTCTGAAAGGAGTATTATCAGCACGTTTTTACTGTATTCAGGGTCACAGTCTGGAAGCATAAAACACTGACATCAAAGCATGAGAAAGCCAAGTTGCAGCCTACTGAAAAAAACATGGTACAATTTTCATACAAAAGTATGTTTCCAAAACAGGGCAGGATTTTTATTTAAGGAAAGAAAACCTAGTCCTTTTGTTAACATTCTGCACTGGAAAGGCAGAGATGGAGCGGGTAAGACAAACACATGGACCTCAATTAGGTACACGCTTCCTCCATGGCAGGCTCTAGTTTTATTAAAGTTAGAGATTAAAATCTCTAATTTTATTAAAAAAATTAAAAAACTGCAACACATTTTTGAAGAATCCTTCACATAACCCAAAATTCTCAATTATATTTGCTAGATGGTTTCAAAACCGCTTATCTGCCCCAGAACAAACAGTACACTTAAGAAAACTAAACTATATCTCAACTGTAAAACTCCATAGAATCATAGAATGTTTTGGGTTGGAAGGGACCCCTAGAGGTCATCTAGTCCAACCCCCCTGCAGTGAGCAGGGACACCGCTAACTAGATCAGATTGCTCAGAGCCCCCATCCAACCTGGTCTTGAATGTTTCCAGGGATGGGGCCTCCACTGCCTCTCTGGGCAACCCGTTCCAGTGTTTTAAAAACTTTAAGAGGATCAAATGCATCTTTACTCAAATATACTTTTACTCCATTTTCTCTACTATTTAATCTGTAATGCAAATGCACACCTAGCATTACAGAAAGGAAGACAAAGTGAAAAGAACAAACACTACTTTATCCTAACAAAAATCTGAATTTATTCAGCAGACATTACATTTTACTTACCAAATCCACAGCTATCTGAAGTGTTAAAAGTAAGTTACTACTGAGTCATAATTGGTAAGTCAGCCACGCTTCTGCAACTCCTGCTAGTCTCCTCCTCAAGTACACAACTTCTATTGTTGGGCCTAAAACCAATTAAGGCTTCCCTGGCAAAGAGTAACTTAATTCCTTACACTGGGCCAGGGACTGCAGTCCCCATCTAGTTGATATGATGAACTAAGCAGGTCTGATTTACAGTAATCATCATCTTTTGGAGGGGACTGATTTGCTATGACGATTGCAGCCACTGACTGAACTGCACTCTGAAAGTACCATTTAGAACAAAAGTCATTATCATTTGGAACAAAAGTGCCTTAAAGAAGACAAATCTGTCTTCTGGATGATAACATCCCCATATGGTCTCAGATAAAGATGTTATTGCACTTTAAATAAAGGCAAGGTTTGACATCCATCAAATTAATGATTCAAAAAAAAACAGACCACGAAAAATACACAAAGAACTCCAGAACTCCAGAGAGAGAGTAAGTAGAAAGAAATATTCTCCTATCTATAAATCTAACATAATTACAGTTAAATATTTGAAAAAGGATAATTTATCCATTATTCTAGTTTTAATCTACATGCACTTCTTCCAATCATTATCAAAAAAATCTTTGTAACCACACATCTAGACTAATCTTACAATTTAAAAAAAAAAAATTAACATAAGTCTCTAAGCAAAGCTACAATTCTGCACACAGGGAATCCAATTCTCCCTTCACCTTAAGGCATCTTCCCAGTTGTCAACAAGTAGCAGCACCTCAATAGAGTAAGAGAACAATGGAAAGAATCATTTTTAATAGAGTATGTAACTATCATACTGTGTATATACACCAGTTTAGGAAGAAATCACATAAAAATTTCACAGCTGTCAAATACCAAACACTTCAGATGTGTGTACTTGCATTTTTTTCTGAACAGCAGAAGTCACACTAAAGTATGCTTCTAAACACCCACTCCACACCCTCATTTTTGAAAGTAAACAACTCAATTCAAAATTCATTATGCTTTAATTTGAAATGGCTCCACTCAAAAACAAGCAAAAGAGTTCTGGTTTCTATATTGGAGTTAGAGAGAAATCTCACAAACTCATTCACCTCAGACAGACACAAAACTTAGGAAAAAAAAAAAAAAAAAGAATTTTCAGATTTTTTTCCCCACAATGTAATGAATTTAGGCAATTGATAGGCAAATCAAATTCTCTACAGTAAGACTACTTGGAAGTCCCAAATAAATTATTAGTCATTCCTCCAGAGTCATACAGACCTGCTGGGTTTGACCTGAAGAGTTGTGGAGCAATGATGCCTTGGCTAGGAAGCCACGCTCTGTGCACTTCTGTCCTTCTGCAAACCAGACCGTCTCGACACAAAGGTGGCATCTGGCATGACCAGAGGGTCACGGCTTTTCTCAGGCTCAGAGTCGGTCCCTGCCTCATATCCCCACCCCTGTTGGCTGGTGTGGGAGATGTTTCAGGTAAAAATCAAACCTGGCTTGGGATAGTCCAGAGAGAGCAAGGACCTCTGTTCTGAGACATCTGGAAAGTTGAGAGCCATGAAAGAAGTTTATAATTAATGGGGGGGTGGGGGGTGTGGGGAGAAGGGGAAGCAACAGAGAAAAATCAAATAATCATCAGAAACACAGAGGGAAAGACTGACCTTAAGCTAGGGTTACCCTGTTATGAGACCATAGGCTGTGGGCTTAAGAAAACTTAGAATTTATTTTCTTAACTAAACATGAGTTGTCATCTGGTTAGGAGCGAACAGTGCCAGCAGTTCAGAAATCACGATAATTATCAACAAGCACTGGCACTTCAAGAATAGCAACAACTGTGAGCAGACATTTGGGCCCAAGAAACAGATTTAAAACTTAACTCAGAATGTTAGCAGGAGAAAAGGCAATGAGCTGAGCACGGCTCTACCGCTTGACTTATGAGAGCAGCACAGGTCACATCTTTTCATTCCACTGCAGTTAGAAAATGCAGCTTAAAAGCTATAGATACAATTAAATAGTGGATCTCAGTGGGAGGAAAGGAGGAAAACAGAAAGCCTTTAAGTTTGAACCACACTTACAGAACTCTCCTGGAGATCAGCATTTTCTAACTTGTGAGATTATGTAAGAAATACTCATCCATGTGTCACTAACACTGTCACATTTATCAGAAAAGATAAACCCAATAATGAGCAGAACACATTTAAAGGACAGAGTGGTTTTTTTCAGGTAAAGTAGAAAAATTTGCATCTTTGGCACTTGTTGAATATACACAGCATACAGGGGTTTCTAAATTTTTCTTAAAGTTTTAAGGCTGCAGACATCCTGTGGTGATATGAAAAACTAGTTTAACACCTGTCTAACAGGCATCTACCTTTATAACTACTAAATCACTTGACCGTTACTGAATTTCTACTGAAAGTTCTGCTCTCATCACACTCCACAGGGGTTTGGAATGCTACTGAATCCCACCCGATCTCGACAGAAGTGCTGAAGTTACTTCAGTAGCATCCTATTCATATACTATGACTTTTCACTTAAATGTTGAAATAACACTGTTTGAGGATTTGGGGTTTTTTTATTTTATTTTATTTTATTTAAGTAATCATAGGATCGTTTAGGTTGGAAAAGACCTTTAAGATCATCAAGTCCAACTGTTAATATCCCACATAGGCTTCCAGAAATTTTAGCCAACCTTTTTCGCTTACCAAAATGTGACCTTTGAAATGAAATACTTACATAACTGGTTTTGTAACAAGAAGATTATTCCTTTAACACCAGAAGAAGCTGCAGGCTTGCTGAATCCTTTTCCCCAATATAGCCCATAGCAGTTCTGGAGTGGGGTGTGACACTGGGAGGAAGAGAAGCATGTAACAGTGTCAGGAGTGGCACTGGGGCGGGAGGAAGGAATCCGTCACCCTTCAGTGAGTACAAACCCCCAGAAGGGAAACTGCAGCCCCTCTGGCCCAAAGAGAAAGGAAATGTGTGAATCATCAGAGAGCCCTTTTCCCCACCAGGGAATTTGTCCTTCAAGGCAGAACTCATGAAAAAGGCTTCATGAACTGGGAAGACGACTGGAGAGAAAGGGGCAGATTTATGCACTGCAGTACAAGCACGCACCCTTCCAAGGATGTACCAGCAGGCAGAAGGATACCCGCGGGAGGCGGAGGGCCACCTCACGCCACCAGAGAACACCGACATGCAACCACACTGCAGCACTCACAGAAACCATTTGAGAACTTCTGAACACGTCAGACTTGAACTTCAAATAAAAAAAGGAGACATTGCAAACAAAGCAAAAATATATTTAGGTCAAGATAAAGAGGAACCATACTAATTTTTCATTTTATTTCACACGTTTTCATGTGTAAGACAACTATAAGCTTTGGTGAGTGGCTTTGTGCTGTTGGAGCTGTCAATTCTTGCACTGCGTATCATGGGTTTACAACCTTACCCATGCAATGCAGCTAACCGAAAGGTGCTCTTTGAGTGTATGTCACATCCCACCAAATGAGAGCTGCGAACCCAAGTTCAGTTCATCATCAGGGAAATTAAAACCACCTATCAGTACCAAACCTTGTGGTAATCTCATAAAGACACACAATTTAGCATGTCTAAAAAGACAGTAATTATTCCTAAACAGGAAAGTTGAAAAACTGATACCCGTACAGCTATATAGCTATCAGTAAAATCTGCAGTTTTCCGGAATCAATAGAATCACAGAATCCTTTGGTTGGAAAAAACCTCCAAGATCACTGAGTCCAGCTGTACCTTTGCAACATAAAAAGTAGAAGAAAATATTTCTTTTACATTTTCACAGTACATGGCAGAAAAAAATGGTTGTAAAATAGGTTTCAGCACTGAAAATTATGTCTCATGCAGAGATACCATAAAACAAAGACAGAAATCAATTAAATTATTTAATTAATAGCAAATTGTTCTACAACAGTTTAAAATATGAATGAGACAGCCAATTATGCAGCTGCTAAACAGAACAACTCATTAAATAATTTAATTGGATTATTAATTTTCTAGTTTTGATGTAATTTACTCGTATGACATAGAAGTCTGATTTATACTCAATGTAGAAACTGGTCTTGTGATTTGGTTGCATTTTTCTAAAATTATTACTTTATTTCTGGCTGTAAGTGTTTTAGAAACACTCCGCTTGTGATTTCAAGTACTAGGAAGGGCAAACTGACTACAGTGCTCACATAAGGGGATCAATACCTAAGCTGCTTTCAAATACTTCTTAAAAAAAAAAAAAAACTAGGAAGGTTTGAAGTGGGATGTGCCCGTACTGCAATTCTATTATATAGGGACAAGAAAACATAAGACAACCTCTCATTCATACAGGACAAATAGCTGTGCCAAAAGCACAAATTACACCTAATTACAGGGTATAAGTCTGTCATCTTTCTTTTTATAACCTAGCCGTTTACACACTTTGATTTTTGACTTCCATTTGGGTTTATTAACATCAAAGCTTTGTCATCACTTATCTGTTTCTACAGACTTTTTTACCTGAGGCAATAAATAAAAACTTCTTTGCATTTCAGCTTTTCGGATGCAAGGAAGGTTTAGTCTACATTGTTCTTATGATGTTTCATGCTTATTAAACTTTCATATGTTGTTGTAAAGTTTATTGCCCTTGGCATACCAATCTTAAATGTACTATAATTAAACCTACTCTCATTGCATATAAGTGCATTAGCACTATCCAATGATAAATTTTATTCTTACTGTTAAGTCTATTTTTCATGTAATTACACTGTCTTGCATAAAAGTATAATGGACAATTTAGTCTAATGCATTGTTTAGCTTTTTGTCAAACAAAGCAGCAATGAATTTTTAATTAAGCTATACAGGGCTTCTTCTGTATATACAGATTACAGAAAAAAGCCCCACAGATGACCATCCTTGAAGAAATGGAGAAAATAAAGTTAGGGTTAGGAGGTTAAAATAGACAGTCACATTGAAGAGATTCCTCTCAAACTCAGAAAGGTAAAGGACAGACTTCTGCCTGAAAGCTATGATTATAGAAACACAAATATATTGTCTAAAACTAATCTGAAGATATCAACTGCTAGAATTAAAATTCCTACTAGAGCATTAAAAGGATATTTCAAAATAAAATGTCTTTTGAATCAAATATATTATCTTTGAATCAAAAGAAAAGTTCATCAGTTTGACTAGCCAGTATGAATAAGAATCTTCATGAAAGAACAACTTCTATTGGAGCAATATTTTTTTTTACTGTACACTACTTTCTCCTAGATCACATTTCTCTGTATTACTTATGAAAATGTCACAAAAGACAGACTTATGAAAGCCTTTAAATAAAGTCAAAATATAGGACAGCTACGGCTTTGTTTCTATTCACAGGTTCTACTGTCATCATAGGGAGAAATTAAGCTAGTTTGACATTATTTATTCTTGATAAGTCCATGCTGGCAATTATTAATCTCTTCACTAGCCTGCACATAAATAAAAACAGTTTGATAAACTTTTTTTGGGGGGGACATCAATATTAAGATGACTGCACCCTCTCTCCTTGACTCCTCTCCCCCCTTTGACAACTGGTACATTTATCCTTTCCAGTCCTTTAAACCATCCTGCACCATTTCTCAAAGATAAGGCTGCTATTAAATGACTTAGGAGGTGATCTGGTTAACTCAAGCAACAAATGTTAGAAGCACTGCCCCCAGATGAGTTAATAGGGCTTTATCCTTCCTTCTCATATTTCCTACCTAGGCACCATCTGGAAAAAAATCTCAAGAAAGGGAATTTGGAACTCACAACTTTTCCGAGGAACAGCCTATTTGCCTCTGTACCCCCAATAAATCCACTGTAAAAATACTGCATTAGTCTGAAGTCCTCTAAACATGGTAAGTTCCTTGTGTTTTGTCATGTGTCTCATCTGCACCTATATTCTTAATGACTTTTTTCCACTTCAGTGTCTTCTGAAAATCATAAACTGGTGAGGTAAATCCTACAGGATTATAATCACCTGCACCATTTTTCCCACTTACATTCCAGTGTTGGGAGTGTACAGTCAGGTAGCAGGAACATTCAGATACAGACAATTCTGGCAGGAGCATATCAAGATCTGAACTTTGCTTCCACTTTGAAGGTGCTAATACATATAGAGACTTTCTGCCTGTTCTATCACATCTTACTGTAGTTTTCTAATCTAAAACTGAGACAAAAATTTTCACTTCAGTTTTCGCCAAGTGTTTCATTTCAACATTATCAATATCCAACACCAGCCTTTTCACTGTTTTCAGACAGGAGGATCTTTAATACTTTTCATAAAGCTTAATTTGCTTGACTTCTAGCATGTCTCACTACCCCCTCTGACCTTCTGTGTAGTCAGGCTCCTGCTCTAGTCTTCTGGTTTTTGAGGTGCTTATATTTTCCCTTATGTTTGGAGTCCTTCTCTGGAAGTTTCTCTTTGTTGTCTGGTATTAAAATTCCAATTATTTTCTGTGCTTCCTCCATAACGGAGATCCTATGTTCTTAAATCACGGCTTTATTTAATTTCTCAAAGTTTGCGTTTGAATTTGAAACTAAATCAAAGCAAAACCCTTATGCATTTTTAAATTTTAGTATTATTTTCCATTCAAATTTATTTTTACATCTATATACTGTTAGTCAAGCTTCTACAATGTCCTCACTGAACAGGATCTAGTCTACAACTAGCATATTCCTTTGCAAGCACACAGAGCTATGCTGCAAAAAAATGTGGCAGCTGTTAACCCAGGAACACACAGGCTTTACCATTATTATTAGCATTTGTTTGGCAGTTTGTAATTGGGGAAAATGATTCTATGGTGATTTCGGTTAGTATCTCTCTGGGAAAGAGATATTTCCGTTCAAATCCAAATCAAATCCTGAAGGTCTAAAGCACACTTTCTAATGTTATAGGTGACGAGCTGTGCTATTACTATGATCAGGAGATCAAAGAACACATTGAGAGAGAAATACATTAAAGAAGTTTGGCTTCCTTGGCCTAGCAAAATGAAAGCTAAAAGACATAAAATTGTTCCATATAAAAACATGAAGTAGTAAGGGAAAGGTCTCAAATGTTAAGCAGAATTATTATAGTTTAAAAAAAAAAAAAAGTAAATGTGGACA
Source organism: Egretta garzetta (assembly GCF_000687185.1). Taxonomy (NCBI): domain Eukaryota; kingdom Metazoa; phylum Chordata; class Aves; order Pelecaniformes; family Ardeidae; genus Egretta; species Egretta garzetta. The sequence continues at coordinate 404,844 of NW_009260611.1, forward strand.
CAAAACACTGACCAGAAATAAAGGTAGCTTAAAAATAAGATGGTCCCAAACAACCAAGTCTGTAACAGTCCCTCCAATCAAAAGATTAGGAAAACAAAAGCTACGAGCCATAATGCGTCAAAATGAAGGTTGAGCAATTTTTTTACTTGAATTATATAGGACACGCTTACCTGCCGCAGGAGGGTTTTAGATTTGAGGTCCCAAAGGACCCTACCCAGCTTACAGGTTCCTAAAGGTCTACTGATCTTTCCAAATGGTTTTACCTTTTCTGCCATTCCCTTTCCCTCTCCCCAGTTTGTCCTCATACACAAAAGATAAATTCACTGTGTACCATTAGCATCTCGTTCTCTACCTGATCCAGTAGATACAGTTCTATTTTCTTGACTCTGTGCTTTGGCCTATGGATACCACAGGTCTCTTGAAATTGATGCAGTGCCCTTTCATTAAGATCACAAACAGACATCCACTCTGCAAACAGATGTTTCAGCTAAAGGAGGCTATTTCCCTTCCCTCTTTCCCACTGGTCATCACTGTTTTATTACCAGTGATATGCGCTAATGTAGGCAATTTTGCCTGAAGCAGGGTGGGGAATGCTCACACAGTTTGGCTGTGGGGAGACCAATCACCAGCTGATGAATGGTGAAAAGATGCTTAGAGGTGGTCACATTTCCAACAAGCTTAGTACAGAAGAGAAAGTCTGCCCATGAAGTAAATCTTACCTACCTATTGCTTCTATATTTTCCTTGCTTTCTGCCATTTGTGTCCTAGTCTCATCTGTTCTTTTACAGCTACATTCTCATTTGTCTTACTACTTCCTCCAGGGTACAAAGACCAGGCAAAGAAATTTCTATGACATTCTCTCAAACTTTCCACTTCTTCCTTGCTCTTAGTTTATATTGGACCTTCTGTCCTGGAATCCAGAAGCAATTTGCCTCAGGTGTTTAATTGGGACACATCCGTAGAAGACTCATCTCCCTCCAACTGCTCTCCAATAACTGAAGAGCCCAAATCTTCATCATTACCACAAATTATTTCCTAATTTTGTTGCATCTTTACCTTCCTTCTCTAAGATGTAGATGGAGGACAGAAAGTCACCAGAACATCTGCCGCTGATCATCATCCACAACTTGCACTAGACTTATTTAATCACTTCAGCAGAAATTTGCCAGTGTCATCTGTCACCGCAAAAGGCAACGAAGAGACTTCCACCCCCAACATGGTACAATGCTTTCTTTCATCTTGTGCCCACATGTATTATCCTCATTCTGCACAAACACTGTACCTTTCTAATTTTAAGTTTTAGATCCATTCACTTCTTCCTAGCCCACACTAAAAAGTTCCCTGGCCACGATCTGATATTTTGATTCAGAGCTCATTATAGATATTTTGCTGAACGTTATAAATTTAAGATTTTCTGCCAAGGGGAATTGAACAAGAAAAATCCTGACTAGGAGTATGGATATCATGTTGCCTTCACCCATGAACTCATGAGGCCACAAACACTTGAGTTTAATTTTGGAACTTATTTAAAAGAAAAAAAAAAGCAGCAAATAAGGTTCAAAGATGAGAATGATTCAAACCTGTAAGCCACATCTAGAGCTGAATCTATTTCTCCCATCTAAAAAGATCAGAGAGCAATTTATTTTGATTGTGTTCTTACCAAGGAAAATATTAAAGCTTCTTTGTTTTGACATGGATAATCTACAGGCATAATGAGACTAAACAAGAAGATGCAGGTTTCAGATTGGGAAGGGAGCATGAACAGCAACAGTAAACAGCTGAACTGATGATATCTGTAAGAGCAATGAAGAGGGCTTTCTCAGGCTCTACAACAAGCAAGTAAAAAACAGCAAGGTGTTTAAGATGGCAATATATACCTTGCTCTGTTCTCTCATGCCTTGCAGAAATAATTTAAGACAGGTAACATCAGAAAAGACCATTGCTGGAACTGGTTAAAGTGCTGAAATTCCTATAAAACTAGAAGGTACACTAGCTGCCCAAGACCAGGAGCCTGAAACATCAAGCTTTGTGAACGTGAGCTGATCGCTGTACATAAAGCTGGTATTAGATGCACGATGTCACAGCCTGCCTGAAGGCTGAATGCACACAGCTGGAACCACACCAGGCAGCTGCCTTAAGCTGGGAACTACCTTACCTGGGAGTATGCCCCTCTCCTTCTCACAAATAGCGCATGAGGGATTTTTTGGTGATAAAAATCACTGTTATCTTATTTTTGAGAACTTAAATACAGCCAGATACTCTGCGTGTGTGTGTACACACACAAGCACACTTAGACAAAGAGCTGTACATAAACAGCTGTATACAGCATTCTGTTAACTGGAAAATAATGGCACTGGTAAAAACAAGCAGCTTATGAAGTACAGAGTGTTAAGTATTTGGGGGGGGGTGTTGCCATATGACAGAAAATTATAAAATCTGGTATTTAAAAAGATCTACCTGCCTTCGAAATACCCCTTGAAACAGAGCAGTAAAATTCTATCAGAAATAAAAATTGTAGAATAAAGTACAGAAAGAGATAGGTTCTATTGATACTATTTCTTTGTAACTGACACGTGGCAAAACATCACTTGAATTTTAAATGGACTCTATGTATATTGCTTTGGCACACATAGACAAGCAAATTGCTTAAGTTTTTTCACCCTTTTGTTCAAGGGAATCAGCCATTTTCTACTCCCAGACAATTTGTGTTTGAGAGTATTTCAAGCTTAGAACAGCAACATACCTCCAAGCACCCGCATGCACACCGTACCACAGAAACCACTAACCTGGAGATGTCCCTGTATAGTTTATCTGTATTTTCTCCACTTCACTATAGGACCAAGCAACTTATACTTTCAACTGCTACAAAACTGCTATAACTTTACATCCCACACGATAGACTTACCTATCTTTTCTCCAAAGATACATTCACTAAAAATAGCAAAAATGCAAGAAAATATGTTTGAAACATTACTTTTGTTGAGTCATCTGTTCACAACAGATGAGAGTCTGGAAAACAACCACAGTAACAATGACAGAATAGACATACTTAAGGACCATAAAATACTAAATGAAGACACTAAGCTGTATTTTCTTTCTTTGGCTTCTAACAATGGGAGTGCACCTATTAACGTTATCCACTCTAATTTGATTAAACCATTGTCATTCTTGAGCAGGAACTGCTGGAGCACAGAATTAACAATGCCAATAACAATTCCAAAAGCTATAAAGAAAAGCAGTAAATCAGACCAAACAATACTAGAAAGAGAAGACAAGTGGAAAAATTAAAAGTCATCAAGGAAAAAAATATGAGAACAGATCTTCAGAAACGTTAGGACAGATCCCGAGGGAAATACAAGGGGAAAATCAATTAATTAGACATCCAAAGTAATACAAGTAATAGGAATAAATGAACAGTAAGATTCTATAGGTAGAAAACTAGCAGAGAAATACATGACACTGACACACATTTTTTTCCATAAAAAAATTAAACACAATAGTTTTAAATTATAAATAAAAAACACATCTGCAACAAGACATTGTATGGCACAAGAGGGATACCAGAAAAAGAGAATCTGTAGGTAGTGGGTGGCATTCATGGTTAAAGAATGTGACTAGAGATGTAAATGCCTGACATTACATAGGTCATAACCCTTACCAGCAACATAAGTTCAGCCAGGTTCTTTAACTTGGATAATTTTGGCAAAAAATAAGCTCTGCACCAGGCTGCAATAAGGACAAGGGAGTTTGAGACACATGAATTTTCTAATGCTCCCCACAAGCTAGGACTAACTGTACATCAAGCAAAAAAAAGTTTCTAACAGCTGAAATCCAATGTAAATGAGTTCAATGTAAATTAACCATGGAGGATGGAAGGAAGTCATGCATAGAAACAGACAGAAATAAAAGAGCAAAGAAAAGGAGATGCTAAGTGATCTGAAAGAACAAAGAGAAGGTTCACCGGTGGTCATCAACAATACAAATTGCTAAACAATGCACCCAAGGACAGATTTTAACTAAAAAATTTAATACAGGTAGAAAATTAAATTATTTTGTTTATTCCTCTATTTAAACAGAACAGAGATGTGATACATTATTAAAGTTGTATGCTACCAACTAATCAGGATCCACAAAGGTACGGTTTTCTCCAACTGCCCAGAACTACTGCAGCACAGCCACGCAGCCCCCCCAAGAGCTGACTGCTCCACAGTGAGATGTGATTCCTTTCCCCACTTCTGATCAAAAGACCCCCTAGTTGAAACAACTCATCACAAGATGTATCTGGTTTTGAAGAGCTTCAGGTTTTATTCACCAACAAACTACAGCATAGCAGTCACAGCCTCATAGTTCTGACATTCAACAAAATGGTGCAAGCAACAGCCTGCTTTAACACCACTGACAAAAAAGAAAAAAAAAAAAAAATCCAGGCAATTAAATGGAAGAAGAAATTGCACTGAATCATGCACAGTCCTAGAGAGGTAAGCTTGAGTGTGTTTCCTTCTTGTCACAAGTTATGCCTTGGAATGTGCCTGGCAATCGGCAAATGCCAGACCAAGGAGTGCCACTGGAAGGGGAAATAAGAGCAATGCAAAAAGCGTGCTTCGGGTCCAGGACAGAGAAAATATGTTTTACAAAACAAAAAAGACAATGCATGGGCTAAAAAAAAAAAAAGAAAAAAAAAGAAAAAAAAAGAATTAACACAGTCTGCAAAAGCTCTAAGACTGCTGGGTATTGAAGTAATGGCAAGTAAGTTTATAGATGCATCCAGAGACAATGATAGGTAAGTTTTTTTAGTAGAAAAGCTGTTTAAAGGCAGGGATTTTTTTCATTAATATATAATAATTTTCTATTATACTGGTTGCCCTAACCCCTATGAGTATTTTTTTTTTTTAATATAGATGGTGACAAACTGGGGAAAAGAGGAAATCTTAGCATCAGAGTACCACTTTTAACATTAGAAAACATTAATTTCTTAACAGAATGAGAAAATTGCTCACATTCAACAACATGAAAGTATTACTGACACTAACAATATAAGAACATTATACTCAACAGAGAAAGCTCAAATTCTAAGACACCCTTTAGAAAATATTACCTAATGCCCAGCACAGCTTGACAGACTAAATCATATACCCAGCGCAGTGTGCTCACTGCCACCCCTTTTCCTACGGACCCTTTGGATGCAGGAAGGAAGCAGATCATGGGCCACATCCATTTGCAAAATAGGATTAGAATTAGTAATACATCCTTGTTCACTTGACAACACAGGAATGATCTTTCTTGCTTCCCCTACAAGTGCAGGTGTATTAGCAAGGCTACACCTTAGCTGAGAAAGCTTATTGTTTAGGTTTGGTTAACGTGACTTTTACAAAGGACTCCGTGAACTGTGCTGTACTCCAGGTAACTTCAATCCTTCCTGGCTTTGAAATCTTTACCAAATTTAAGAATTATTTGAGCATTTCTGTAGAAATTACAGAAGAAAGTAATCATAATACTTAGGCTCTTAGAAATAATGAGCATCCTGGTAGTGTAGAGCCTAAGTGGAACCTATTACCTGCTTTTTTCTTACTTTTTTATTCCAAGATTAAGGAAAGAAGGCTACCATCTAGTGCAACTATAATCAGAGGTTAAGAGAGCTTCCTCAGGAGGCTCTATCATATAATACCAAATTCCAATTGAAAAATGTGTTTGAGGATATAACGGAGGAAATGATACTGCCTCTACAAGTTAAGAACAGTTCAGACAACAGCAAGTTTTCACTAATAGTCTGGATAAAGTTTCTACATTAAATGGAAGATTAAATATAATGTGATTTTCCACAACAAATAAAGGTAGGGCTCCTGTGTATTTGACGTCTCCAAGTTACTTACTGAGATCTAATGATATTTTTCATTACTTTTGCAAGTCTGGAAGTGCCTGAAAGGAATTGTTTTTACCTATACATACTTTCTGTTAAGATTTTGCATTCAAATCTGTATTTGTAACTCTCTTTCCACATCTGTTTTCTGAATAGCTGTAACATTAACACTGAAACAATGACTACCTGTGGATTCCATAATTCTAAATGTTATTACTCTGTATCGAGACAGATAGGTTACAAAAACCAAACTCAAAACCCACAGGACCAGATACAGTCCAACAACACTATTAGATTGTACATCTTGAACAGCATTCTAACCCAAGTACTGTGGAATGGAACACCACCTAATTGCAACAGCAGTAGCCCAAAACATTCCTATCTTTTTCCAGTACCTGTTCCTTTTATTTTAGGAAACCCAGTGTTAAAAGAATGTTGAGATTACCATGTCAACCAGTTCAAAGTTAAAGGGGCCAAAAATTCAATACTAATGCAAGAGCCACAGAATCCCACTGTGCACCTCTACCATACTTGTTATTTTTTTTTTTTTTTATATCTATCTATCTATCTGGCTAGATACTCTTTATTTCAATTTATGCCCATTGTGCCTTGTCCTCTCCACCACTGCGAAGAACCTGGCTCTACCTTCTTGATGACCTCCTCCTAAGCACTGGAAAGATGCTATCAGGTCCTCTTGAAATGCCTCTTCTCCAGATATAAGAAGCCCAGATCCCTCAGCCTCTCTTCACAGAGCAAGTGTGCCAGCCCCCAGCCATCTTGGTGGCTCTCCACTGAGCTCACTACAGCCTGTCAATGCCTTTCTTGCACTGGAGAGTCCAAGACTAGAAGTGGTGTTCTTGATATGGTCTAAAGAATGCCAAGTTAAGGGGGAGAATCCTTTTACTTCCCTCAATCTACTGTTAATACAGCCCAGGATACTTTGCCCTCTTTGCAGCCAGGGCACACCACTAACTTATGTTCAGGTTGCTGTCCACCAAAACCCTTAGATCCCTTTCCAAAGAGCTGCTCCTCAGACCGTATTACTGCAAGGAATTCTTCCTTTGCAGGTGTAGAACTTTGCATTTATTTTTAGCATTTCATGAGGTTCCTGTTGTCCCATTCCTCCAGCCTATCTAGGTCTCTCCAAATGGCAGCTCTGTGTATCAACTGGTTCCCCTCAATTTGGTGTTGTCTGCAAACTTGGTAAGCGAACCCAGTCACCTCCTCTGGTTCATGGGTAAAGATATTAAACAGGACAGGTCCCACGACAGACCTCTACAGTACTCCACTTCCACTGGCCCCCAGGTCAAGCATGACTCATTAACCATCACCCTCTGAGGCTGATCATTCAACCATTTTTTCACTCATCTTGTCCACCCATCCAGACTGCAGTGTCTTAGCTTGGAGGCAAGTATATTTTGAGAGATAGTGCTGAAGGCCTCACAAAAATTTGAAGTAAATAGCTCCCACTGTTCCCCCCTTATCCACAAATCCACAGGAAAGTCAACGGGTCTGTAAGCACAGCATCCTCCAAGAATAAAATTAAGAGCTGTACTATAACCCATGTGCCAAGAGTTAATATAATAGTATACACTAAAGAAAACTGCAGAAGTTATAAAAGCAGAAAAGCAACTACTCAGTAGTTGAAATCTCTCACTGTTAGATATGTAAATACGACACAATTGTGAGAACTGTAGTATTTCAAACACCATAAATTATTCCTTCTGCAAGCTGTCATAAGAAGTAGAGACAGCTTTTGATACAGGTGCAGTTTCAATGCAGTTCACAAAGCCAGTTACATCTTGAATCAAAAAGCCACTAATAGTAACTGCAATATATTAATATTAAACCTCTTTGGAATAACAAAAAAATACATCCATTCTTACAAAGTTAAATTTCACCAAAGTAAGCTACATGAAAATGAAGACACTAGTTAAAAGGAGCATCTCAAAGCATAAATTCTTGCACGTGACAGGGATCATTGGCAAAATGGTTAGAAGCTCACAGTAAGTGCACATCACTTATTAAAAACAAGCAAGTAAAAATAACAAAAAAAGCCCCATGAAAGCCAGCCTGACTAAAAACAACATTGGAGAAGGCTATTTTAGGTACAAAAGCATCTTTTTAAAAGTGGATGTTGCTCCTGAACAGTGAAAGTGGAGTGGGGGAGGACTCCCCATAAACTTTAGCTAGTTAACTAGAAAGCGTAAAAAAGCAGAACAAAAATAAGTTTTAAAACCAACTTACTAGAAACTCTCTCAATTTGCAATTAAAACCTGTTCCAAAAACAAGCACGAAGATAAGAAAGAATCAGTAGGGTAAATATGTGATTAAGACATGAAGGAAGAGCTCAAATAAAAGTACCAGAAAAGCTACATTGGTTTTAGTTTTTTTTACCCTGATGCTCACTATAGAAGAGCTGATGGAAGTTGCCGCAACAATCTTTCTCCAGAGGGGTAGAACAGAGAAAGCATTTTAAGCAATCATCATCATCATCATCATCATCATATAATGTGATACAGCCATTAACATGTTGTCAGGATCAGGCAGCATTTACCAAAAGTTTCCAGACAAATTAAAATATGAAACTGATGACCTAACAACTGTGGTGTGAAATTTATTCTTTAAAACTATGCTATAAGACAGCAATGACAGAGTCAAATATTGGAGCATTTAAACAAAAAATTAGCTTTCTGGGAGCAGTCAGGGAATTTTGGTACGGTTAAGTCAGGCCTGCACCAAAGCAAACAGTTTAAACTATAACAAAAAATAGCAAGACTAAGCATATAGATAAATATATGGAAAGAGTCAACAACTTTTGTAGAGGGAAGTCATTACTACTAGGAAGTACCTGAAGGATTGATAAGCAGCTGCCTAAGTGTGATTTTAGTGACAGAACAGATCTGAGTTTTCAAGAAGTTTGGACAAGCTACCAAACAAAAAGGAATCTCCTAAACAAACTGTGCTAACACAGGACAAAAGGGAAGGTCCTCACAGAATTAAATAACTTGTTAAAACAAAGAAAAGTAGAAATAAACTGTTTTTCATATGAGAGATTTTGCCAGTAGAGTTCCTAAAGGGTCAGCACATCTAAGATCTAAAAAGCTGGTTTAAAAAAAAAAAAAAAAAGTCAAAAGGCTTCCTAAAAATACAAAATTATTTGGTGTAATAAAAAATAAATCTGATCAAAAGGTATAAATGATTGAAAGATAAAATTCCACATAGATGCAAAAGGAAGCACACACAAAAATAAATTACGCATGATGGAATGTTACCAGTTCTGCTACTGGGTGTCGGGGGGTGGGGGAATGGAATCATCAAAGTTCTCTGAATACATCAGCTAAAATCCCAATAGTGATCAAAAAGACAAATCTAAGGCTAGGATCATCAGGAAATGATGAAAGAATAAAAAAAGAAAAAAATCACCATGCCACTTGTGTACCCACATTTTTGAATAATGTACACAATTCTCATCATTCTTCTTCAACATCTTAAAAATGTGAACGCAGAGCCAGAAAAGATACAGAGAAGACAAAGACTATTACAGGTATGGGTTAGCTTCTAGATACAGAACAAATAAACCAAATAGAGCAATCTGACAGAACAGTTAGGTTAACTAGGTTTACTGTTCCTAGCTCTGAACCTATGATCAAAAGTATTGGCAAACTCTTAACAGCTGCAGCCTCAAAATGAGAACATTAACTTCTACTAATTACCAAAACCAATTCAACTGGAAATGCCAAAAAAGAAATCATTAGACCAAGCATGTCTCCTAGTTTAGCGATACAGTGAAAGAGACTGGACTGATGTGCTCAGAGGAAAGGTTAATGTCCACGGAGCAGTAAGCCAGAGAAAATGAACCCAGTTCTCAGCGTGCCCTCAAAGTATGTGTGCGGCAGGGGGCAAGAAAAGCACAGTTTTCTCCTAATGGTGACATTACAACTTTCAAAAGTTTATAAACAAATATTTTCATTTATTTAATGCCAACTCAAGAGTTTTGCTAATGTGTTTTACAAAATGGCATTGGCTGGTATATACCATAGCATCAAATACACTAACACCTCCATGGACAGACAAAACTGGAGAAAATGTCTTTTCAAGTTAGTAACAAGAGCATTTAATACACAACAAGCTCTAAACACAGCTCAGGACTTGTTAGGCAGGACCATTTTTTCATATAGATAACTGGACAAAGTAATTTGAATATTGATATTTAATAACGATATACAAGATAAGGCACAATTCTAATGAAAACAGCATAATCAGGCAGCCAAGCAATTCACATGTGAAATTCAGTGTATTTGCACACTTCTGCTCAAAGTGTAAGTCTTTCCTGTTTTCTAATGCTTACATATTAATACAGCTGAAAAACAGTTCTTGCAGCTAGTATGTTGATATCTTTATTGCTACACAGCAGGGTACCAGTCTCTTGCAAAGGTAGACTTCTAGTAAATAGCTGTCAACAAGTCTATGCATGACTGAAGTCAAATTACAAATAGTAAGGGAACAGGTTTTTGAACTTAATGCCAGCAAAATATCATGTATCTAATCCATGAAAGAATTACAGACCTCAAGACTGCTATTATTTTATTATCGATACCATCTACTTTTTGGTCTGCTCCACAGCTTTCTTTGCACTTACTAATCAACGGTACTTATCATTCGTACTTTACCAATAACAAGTCTCTACTTATATACCATAGGAAACATTATTATTTTAAAATTACCTGTGTATTTTATTACATCTGCAAAAATTATAAACACCTAGAAATGTTACTAGCAAAATTAAATATGGCTTTAGTAGCAAGCAACTTAGTTAAATCCTCTGAAATCTCTCCATCTAATTTTTACAGTTGTTCATCAAGTGCAGGTCTTTTTGTCAATGAGAAAAGGTATGAATGACTGGAACCACTTCCTGAGAGTATTAGGCATAAAAGCCCTTGCATTAAAAAAAAACCCCAACAATAAAACAAACCCAACCCTCAGAGCATACAAACTCATCCCCACATCCCTGCCAAATTCCACAACACAAGTACAACCCCAATTTCATACTCTATGCTCTGCGTAAGAGAGGTCTCACTCACTCCCAAGCACACACAACACAACAGCATCAGTGCTGCTTCTTGTCCTTTGGAATGACACACGGCACCAATTTTGGCTATCTTTCTTCCATACCAGCTTAAAGTATTGTAATTTTCTCATCATTAAAATGAAACCACCCACATATTAATATTTATTTAAATTAATTAAGCTACTAACAGCTTAAGAAAACAACCTGCACAGTTATTTAAAGGTACTGAAAAAGGCATGCGCTACAATGAAAATTAATCCTTTCATAAAAGCACTATTATACAGAAAATTTCTTGTCTTCTAACACAGTAAGAAGTATTTGATCAAGGAATACCAGAGAATAACAGTATTAATGATACAATACAGATATTGATATAATATATATTAATTCTTCCATATTTAATCGTGAGCATAAATTATTTTTATTTCTTTCCATCTTCTAGTGGTTTTGAATGGATGAGGAACAGACATAGAAAAAATATGAATCACTTCACAGATTCCAGTTAAATCCATTAACTGTTGCCAGGAGAGAGAAATAGAACAAGTGACTATAAAAACAATGTAGGTTTGGGTGTTTTTGCTTTTTTTTTTTTAAATACACACAAACCTGATAAGAGTCACTGTACTTTCATAAGTAATTTTATAGATGATGTCTGGAAAGCCTGCAATTATTTGTGACTTTATGTGAAAAACTGTGAAATAGAATTTGACTGTCTGGGCTGAAAAAAAACCAATCAAATGATTAAGATGAAAACCCAGATCAAGAGAAACCAAGAGTGCTGTGTTAATCCTCCCTGGGCACCACATTACTCACAAATTCCACATTCCGTATATTTAAATATGGACTCCAAGCATGGAATGATCACAGGCAAAAGATTTGAAGAAAGTATGACATGGAAGATTAATGATAAGTAACGAAGACTATGTGAAAGGTCCGCGAATGGCCCGGCATAACACAGGATTAATGTGTCAGAGAACAGTATCTTCTCTCACAACTGCTACATGCCATCACATCACATAACAATGCTACTAAAATGTTAGTAATCATCAAGCCTTATCCTTTATAAGATGTAGGCTTCAAGTACAGACACATATGGACAGAGTAATTCAAGAAAACCAAGAACTTTTAGTTTATTCCTGGAGTAAAAACATGAACGATATCATAAAAACCCACCAATTTTTTAGAAACGTGACAGTAACTTAAAAGATCAGGGGAAAAAAAAAAACAACGAACCCTAGTAATTTACTTCATTTATACATAGAAATTAAAAACATTCTACAAATGAAGCAACTTCAAACGGTCAATATATTGTTAGGGATGGGAAAGAGGTATCCCCAAATAAACACTGAAGGCCCTGCCATACCCACCAGTATTCAGGGAGCATAATTGCCTTATAACCAAAAGCACCTCATTCGGATACGTAGCACAAAACTTGCTTTGCTGGTGGAACACCAGCGAGCGTGACAACTCCTCCTCCACAATGTTGGCCATTACTAAGCTGGGTCATAGTTTTGTTTCCTCTTTGAATAGAAGAAAGTATAGAAAGGAAAACAATTAGCCGGGTTGAGCAGTAGCCTGAGCAATTTACTGATAATTATAAAGTACCAATTCTTACAGTCTCTACCTGGGCTTTAAATAAAATAGTAATTTCGATTACAATCTGTATGTACAATAGCATCCGAAAGCATTATTTAAATAAAGTTTAGCACAGCTCTTTCACTGAAGTTTTGCTGTCTGGCATCTCTAACCCTACAGGTCACATGTCAATTAAGCAACCACTTATTAAATCCATTTTTCTTGAAGTAATCTTCAACCAAGTTTTTCTAAGCTATTATTTTTTCCACTTCAAAAGATTTAACAGCAGAGATCAGAAGCTTTGGGATGCCACTCCCACATCAGTTAGCAATGTCCATTTTTTATAATGATTTGGAAGACCAGAAGGGAACTTCCTAAGTACAATTATGAATTTGAAGGAATATCAAACTACAGAAAATTAGGTACAATGTGCATACTTAAAACAGCTGTTGTGCTTCTATTTTTTCTCAGGTATGAATGTTATCAACTCAGTTCAATTCGAACCTCAGCGGAGTGTGCCAACCATGATGCATGAGGCATTTGATGTTCCAATTAAAAGGTTCTTTTTCACCCTTACGACGAACTGGGTTTGGCACAAATCTGAACTCAAAAGCCCATCTAAAAGCCCATCTCTCCCTCCTTCCCCTGCTCCCCACCAATATACACTAAAAGGCAAAATATTTATTTCTTATAAACCCAAGCAAATCCAATCACAAAATAAAACAAAATTTCAGAGGTTTTAAAATAAGTAATACCAAAGAAGGTTTTTTTTTAACCTCTAGCGTATCTGCTTTGTGAAAAGAGTAAATTATTAATCCAGGCCTGATTTCAATGAAGTGCCAAGTCAAATGGAGTCTACAAATTACAGCAGTATTTTTCCATATCCTGTTCATGAAACAAAACCAATTTAACATTTTAATTAGAAAAAACCTTTAAAGAAAGATTTAGAAGTTGTTATTAGGCAATGCAAATTACAGCCCTTGCAATTTTATTCATTAATTATTCTAAACCTGTTAATTACCCTCATAGCTAATGTTATGTCTAAATATTAATTCCTTAAAAGAAAATGGCTTCAAGCCAGTCATTAAAGCTTCTACTGAGGGAAACCCAAGCTATCTTTAATACGGTAGCTAAAAAACACCTAACGCATTACAGAAGGCAACTAAACAGAATGTATATAATTGCTTTCAGTGTCAACACAAAGTAAGTCTTAAAAAATAACATTCTTTTCTGATTAATATTTCATGCATATTTTTGTTATTTATAATTAAGATTTTGCACCTATTTACTAAGATACACAAGTGCTCATTATTCAGTCTATCATAAAAGAAGTTTGAAGTTTATGTTTCTGTATATTTTCCAACCTGTAAATTACATAATGCTACATTTTGGTTGGTACAGCAATATCTGTACAAATTAGTTGCAAGAATTTTTCAAAAGTTAATTGCTTTGGTTACTACACAGACAACTTGTAGCACATATTTTGGCTCTTTAAAACGATACTCAGCTATGCTACTTTCTGTAGAAAGAAAACAATTCCATTGTCTCTAGCTCACTTTTTATTTTTTTGTTTCAGAATAGGACACTGCTCTTCATTCTTCCTTAAAAAAATACTTGTTTCAAATCAAAATGCACAAAGAGAGACTGGAAGTTCAAAGGGGGAAGAAAGCAGCTGATGATGCTCTTTAGAGGCAAGGGGAAGGCAACATAAAAGCCGGCTGGAAGAAGAATTAGAAAATTCATACCTGGGAAGGGAGAAACATGGGTCAGAAGTTCCAGTGGGCCATTTTCCCACTCTAAGCTACCCAAGAGCACCATAACATAAGATTCAGATATTTATTTTCTTATCTTTATTTTGATAGGATTATGGAATGAATAGATAACAGAGTTGAGAAAGAGATGACAAGCTATTTCTCAGTGTTACTTTTTTTTTTCTCCTAATGTAAACACTACTGCCTTTGGTTTAGCTTCATATTAATTTCTCTTTAGATACCCAACACACTAAATGCTTGTGAAAGCTCAGTAAAAGTTACTAGAAAAGTATAGTTAAACAGCTGGCACAGAGTAGTTCAACAAAAAATGGCTATCATCAGAACCAAAGAAACTTGCCAAAAATGAAGCATGACTCACCTGTTTGCACACTAGACTATCTAGTGTAAGGCATATTTCATACCACTTCACATGACTATTGCTGAATTACATCTATTTGTTCTTAAAAACTCTTTGTCTTCTCAAGTGCTTGTGGCTTCCCATATTTAACAGAGATGAGCTTAATGTCAGTTTTCCTAAATGTGTGAAACATGAACAGGGTTAGACAAGGGCTCTAACCAAGAAACACAGTGTTCATCAAAATACTATATTTAAAAGTCCTACAGTGTTAGGGTGAGGAGCTATAACCATCATCGGGGTATAAGCTGGCAGCAGCTGTGAATGGCTATTTACGTCCCACGCGTAAATAGCTTTGTTCCAGAAGCATGCAGAATGTTAAATGACAGCATCAAATTAAACACAAGTTTTTTGGACCGTGGCTTCTTTTTGAGCAAGGCTGTGGGAATGGAGGGGGAGAGACGTCAGTGCACTACATTCCCAATGCTAGAGAAGGAAAATGCCATCCCTTCCTATATGCTTTCCACTGTCCAGTGTTTCTAGTTCTTTGCATCCGCAACTATAAACAATATTATGCTGCACTTAAAGTAGGAAGATTTTCTAAGAAGGCAGGAGAAGTGAAAGGTAAAGCAAACAGTTTAATTTAACAAGCTTAGCTTGTAATAGTACATCCTTGAATAAGAATTAATTGCTATCAACACATCAGAAAAACAAGCTATTTTAAAAATAGATTTTGGGCATCAGGCTCTTAAAAAGTGAATATAAACACTCATGCTAGAAATGCAGGTCATTTTACATTTTCAAGGCACAGCATCTCAATGAAGTGCAGGTCACAGTTACCTTGGGCATATTAATGTCCTTAGATTAATCTCAGCCCAACTTGATGTTAAATATCTATCTGAAACTTCTTGTTACAAAACAGCTTTTCAATAACAATGAAAAGTAATCATAGCTGTTCCCACAAAAAGTTGATATTAAAAGCTATAATATTATAAATACTTATATTTTGTCAAATGCTTTCATAACTTTTCTTTTTTATAAATAGGTTGCACACAATCAAACACACAAAGCTACAGCCTATACATTTAGGCTGGCTCTGGTCATTCCGTAAAGCAAGTGGCCAAATAATCCTGGTAGTCAAAGACAGCCTTGGAGGAATTCACTTCACAAAATGGTGTACACTTGTCATCAGGTGATCTGAGGTAACCCATCCCTCTGAGCATACGAAGGAGCTGGAGGCCAACCCTGCAAACATTTCTGAATGTCTCTGAAGTTTTTATTCTAGAAGGCATAACAGGGACTTGTACGCCTAATTCATCTTGCTTTTAAGTGGCCAAGAAAATGGGAAAAGGTGGAAAATTAGGCTGGTGGGGAAAATGGGAATGATACTTATGATACTTCTCAAAAGATGGAGGATGTAAACTTCCATCTTGGACAACTTTGGGGAGTGAGTTTTACTGCAATGTTCTATTATTTGTTGAAATATACAGGTGCCTTGCACTGATGAAGACTTCCTTTTTCCTTCTGTTCTTCCTCTTTGTGTTCACAAAAATGCATCATACAGTTTTTTCCTCCAGTGTTCCTATAAGGTAGCAAACAGCTGTGGTATCAGAATAAGTTGCTAACATGACAAGAGAGGTTAAAAGGGAATACCACCACCACTTAATTTTGCATGCTAACACCAACAGCGCTTATAAATTAAAAAACATAGATTAAAAAGCCATCTTCTTAAGACGATTTACTTACAACCAGAAATTTAAAGCGGAAACAAGGTTCCAATACCCTATTCAAAGTAACAGCAAGTTGAAATATAGTGCCTGCATAGTAGATTCAAACAGAGCTACCCACGTCTAAGCGTTCAGACATCAAACGCTGCCCTGAATTGACAAAGTGACTACCAAGAAGTTGCACTGGTAATGCAACTGGCTAAGCTGTATGCCCAGCCCCCGGCAGAGTGGACCACAGTGAAGATGAATTATGCAGAGGGCTCAGCATGCTCAGAGAAGGGATTGCACTTAATGTCCCGGAATGTGCCTCGGCAGAATGCTCGCGTCCAGCACCTCTGGCTGGAATCCAAGCAGATCCATTACCTTCCCTTTATACATCAGCTTACCACATGCCTCGGTGACACCACAGATATGCCTTTCCTCCTCCCCTTTATTTTTAACTTTTGTATCTTCAACATAACTGAGATACATACTTCGGGATATACCATTAAGGAGGATTTTAAACCCAGTTTAGCACTTGGTAAATTATTGTGTTATCTTTCCAACTCTAATCTAATACTGTTTTTAAAACAGGCAAATTAAACTAATGATACAGCTCACACAGATGCTTACATGAGTTACACTGAACTGTACTTTCAATACCAAGTTATCAAGTGCGTGAACCTTTTAAATGTTCCATAAAACCAATTATTTTGACTTTAATTAAGCCTCAGAAAAAAACTTAGTCCTTCTTCAGGAAGTTCTTGGTACACTGAGAGGATAGAAAAAAGCTGATGATACATTTCCTTTCAGAGCTGATTTGTTTTTTCTTCAGTTGTGAGTATTTGCTGTAGCCACATATTCAAATCTGGTTGAGAAATAGCGTACCTTGGAAATTCCATGCCTCTTTCTCACTCTGTCCCTAAAAGAATAATATTTTTGTCACAGATAAACAACACCATAAGAATCTGAATATTTTTACTTTTAAAAAAAAAACTCTTCAGAGAGCCTTTTTCTTTTTATAAATTGGCCTTATATATACTCAATATAAGACTGGTTTTAAGTCCTGAAGTATCTGGAGTGGCAGGAAAAGATCAGAGTCTCGGTACATCAGAGATTTTTGTTGTTGTTGTTCAACTTTAAAAAAATAACTACGCTAGAACACCTAATAAGTTGGTTGAAATGACACTTACCTGTAATATGAAAGATGCAGACTGAGCTTTGTATTATGCTCTATCCAGATCATGGATTTGAGCCTAAATATTTCACATCCCAACCTTCAGACTCTCCTTATTCTGAAAAATTACTTCTCGTCTCTCTTCTTGTCTTAGGCAGTAGAAATCTTCCTAATATTGTCAAAAGAGACATCTTCCTATGTTGTAAACTACAACAACCTGCTTTGTTTTCAGTGGGAAGAAAAAATTAATTGAAAAAACCTGTCAGTTCTCCAGCAAACTTACTACTACAGGAAAATCTGAAGCTTCCTGTACTCAAATTCAAATGCCCAGGATTTCTTAGCACAGTTATCATTATTCTCAAGTGTGGCCTTGTTACTTTTAACACAAGGCCGCTAAAATTCCCCTGCCAAACTTGGCATTGTGAATACAGCTATTCCCATGCTGATAAGGAGGACAGAATTGGAGAAAAATTAATTGCAACACTACATCCCCACAAATAAAAGGGGGGAGCTTTATTCCCCCAGCAAAACTCAACCCAGAATTCATGGCTCAGGTAACATACACTTGTATCTGTTTTGCTGCAGTGCATGAGAACCCTGTCATTAAACAACGATCTCAGCATACAAGACACAACAGACACAAAGATAATCCAAGGTTGTATTTGCTAAATTATTTCCATGTAACAACACACACACACACACACACGTTTTTTTTTTTTTAAACCTAGAATTTTCTGAAGTTTCTTCTGTGTGGGAAGTGATCCTTCCCCCGTTTCAATCTGGAGGAACTTGAAGGTCACTAGCCCTCAACAAATCAAGAAAATAAGCTAGACAGAGCAAACATAGTATAAGGAAAGGAGATAGGATATGAAATGGATAACCAACTAGGAACTCCACAAGATGAAAGCAGTCATCAGTTTTTACAGTCCTTTTGCTATTACTAAAGGCTTGTTTTTCACTGTGGTAAGTAGCACAACTTGGCACTTAAATAAAGTTTCTCACCTTGAGATTTAACAAAATGCCACCAAAGAACTCATCAAGACTCTTGCTACTCTTCATTCTCAAGTCAACAGTATATAAAGTGTGTGTGTACATTGATCCTGCCACTTAGCTTCATCATGAATACTAGCAAAGCATTTGATATCATTAAAGTCACATTATTGTTCATAACACTGAGAAAGTATCTCAACTTTCACTGAAAAACTTCTAGCCCTTACAATTCAGAAAGTGTCAAGCCTGAAGGTTCAAAATGAATAAAAAGAATCCACATGATCTTAAATAAAACCCTTATATTTTCAGCCAGTTCCATTTTAAGGTTTGATTTATGATTTCTGAACACTTATGACCACTACATCAGCCTACCATGAAGTTCAACTAGTCTCTTGTCAAAGCATTGTTTTATCATTAACAGGTTGATTATGTGGTAGGTAAATTGCTTATAAATGTATGTAACAGCAATTGAATTTCTTTGAATGTCAGACATTTCATGGACACTTATTTTATGAACAATGCAAAATTAATTATGCTATCATATATACATATTGCATAAAATAACATTTTTTGAGACAACTACAATAACACAGGATGCTTTACTAAGTGCCCTATGCATACATCAGTTCCAAAAATACAGCAGAGCAAACTCGAGGAGACCAGATCCACTTTCTCCTACCTTGCTTCTCCTACTATAAAAGTATTCTATTAAATAGGAAGATTGTGGGATCAAAACTGAATAAAGGACATTTTTACTAAAAAAGCAGAACTATTGCTTTTATGAACTGCCTATCAGGGAAGTATCTCACATTCAGCAAAATATCTGAATATGACAAATTATTCACCTGATGTATAAGCATCAATGTTGCTAGCATGTTAACTTCAAATTCTTACAAAACTATTAATGGATTCTGCTGTTTGCAAAGCATGGCCTCTAGGACCAATACCCTATCCACAATCAAAAGCACATCACTGTTGCCTCATGGCTACTTCAACATAACCCATCATCATCAGTAACTCATTATCTGTCTATTCAAAGTTTATTGACAGAGCAAACACTTTCTACAGCTTGGTGTGGTGATGAAAAGCTTGTGTAATCTTCCCAGTTACAGCAGCTGGTCTAATAAAGGATATTGCCTCTATCAACTTTGTTTTGCCAAATACATTCACAGGGACACTAAGTGGACTCGAAGTGTCCCTCAAGCATGCAGTGATGGGAAGACCCTGGGAACTACTGACCTGTCAGCCTCACCTCTGTGCCTGGGAAGACCATGGAACAGATCCTCCTAGAAGCTATGCTAAGGCACGTTGAGGCCAGGGAGATAATTAGAGATAGCCAGCATGGCTTCACCAAGGGCAAGTCCTGCCTGATGAACCTACTGACTTTCTATGATGGTGTGACAACAACAGTGGACAAAGGAAAACCAACAGACGTCATCTATCTGGACTTCGGCAAAGCCTTTGACATGGTCCCCCACAACATCCTCCTCTCTAAATTGGAGAGCTATGGATTTGATGGGTGGACTGTTCGGTGGATAAGGAACTGGCTGG
>NW_009260611.1:425596-425898 GCF_000687185.1 Egretta garzetta
GGCAATGTGCGCTGGCAGCCCAGAAGGCCAACTGTACCCTGGGCTGCATCAGAAGCATGGCCAGCAGGTTAAAGGAGATAATTCTGCCCTCTCCTCTCTGGTGAGACCTCACCTGGAGTCCTGCCTCCAGCTCTGGAGCCCTCAGCACAAGAAGGACATGGAACTGTTGGAAGGGGTCCAGAGGAGGGCTACTAAAATGATCCGAGGGATGGAGCAACTCTCCTGTGAGGACAGGCTGAGAGAGTTGGGCTTGTTCAGCCTGAAGAAGAGAAGGCTGCGGGGAGACCTGGTTGTGGCCTTTC
>NW_009260611.1:425954-426195 GCF_000687185.1 Egretta garzetta
TAAAGGGGGCCTATAGGAAAGATGGGGAAAATCTTTTCAGTAGGGCCAGCTGTGACAGGACAAGGGGTAATGGCTTTAAACTAAAACAGGGTAGGTTTAGACTGGATATAAGGAAGAAATTCTTTACAATGAGGGTGGTGAAACACTGGAATGGGTTGCCCAGAGAGGTAGTGGAGGCCCCATACCTGGAAACATTCAAGGCCAGGTTGGATGGGGCTCTGAGCAACCTGATCTAGTTAGC
>NW_009260611.1:426231-440223 GCF_000687185.1 Egretta garzetta
ACTGCGGGGGGTTGGACTAGATGACCTCTAGGGGAGGTCCCTTCCAACCCAAAACATTCTATGATTCTATGAAGCTTGACAATCTCCAGGTCTGAAGTGGCTATATAACAGTCCAGATATGACCTCCAGGACGACAAGGAACACTGTATGCTTGAGGTGTAACACACTTCAAAGAACTGCGAACAACTTTTAAATCCACTTGCAGTGGTCTCATCAGATCAACTGGGTATTTCTGATGGCCAGAAGCAGATGTACATAGCATGAATTTATAGAGGTGATACGCAATCACGCACATGCTACTGAACCATACAGAAGGGTCTGATTCCATCATATTAACACCACATCCAGAATTTAATCCCTACACAGCCTGGCCCAGAGCCACTGTGTCTCCTTCCCATTACCCGCCACCTTCTAACTCTTTATCCAAAGCTGAGCCCAGCCCAGCCCCTCTGTTTCAGCAATGGAGGGAGTAGAAGCAAGCATTGCCTCCTGCGGGCAAGCGGCAGTGCAGAGCAGTCCCACACCCTCTGCACAACTTCATCCCGCAGTGTCTGCCGTGAGGAAGGACTCCTGCAGGGAAGACTCCCAGACACGGATTCAGCCATGTAACGACTCTCTGGACAATCATTCCGTTTGCTGCCAGTATGAGTACGCTGCAATACTGGAAGTGGCACCTCCTACCACTGCCACAGAGCATGAGTGGACAGTGCAAAGAAAAAGCTATCTATAGTGGAACATTATATACTGCTTTCAGAGTTTTACACCAGGGAATCTGACTACGTATCACTATTTCTGACAATGCATCTTGATTGCATTGCTGTCATTTTGAGAAACAGTACTGTCGAGGGACCTCTTCATCACAAATTATAAAATGAGGTACCCATGATAAACATTCAGTAAACAGATGGCACATTAACAGATGAAAGTGCATTATTTTTTATAGACATTTATCAACTTTTTATCAACATTTCTGGTGCACCTAAATCTTTAGATTTTTCTTTGTATTTTTTACTTTTCAGGCTGAAGAGAAGGAAGAACATAAATCTTAAAATTAAAGAATAACAATGCAACACCATTTGGCAATATGACACTGACAGTTTTCCAAATTTAACAGCAGCTAGGAAAAAAGTATGTCAGCAATTTCCTACAATGTTTTTCTAGGAGATTGAATAGGAACATTCCATACAACAGGCATATTCAGAATAAAAGAAAACACTGTGTTCTAGGAAAAGTAACTTTATACACTTTACATTCTTTATTGTCCATGATGGTTCTTCAGCTAAGCTGAAAATTTAAAGTTTTAATGGTTTTTTTAAAAATCCAGAAACAGAAGAGTTGCTTTAGTTTTTGCTCGTTTTGTTTTCCCTGTTGAGTCCTTCCCACAGGTCACAGCCTAAATGCTGTTACTTATGACTTTTAGGTACCTAGTATGCTTTTCAAGAAAGTTGCTGGAGCGAGCTCAAGACAGACAAGCACAGACTTCTTTACAGAAGAGCTTAACTACAGCCCTATCTGAAAAAATGAACAATTATTTTTTTCTCAGAAGGAGAAATACTGCAGCAGTAACCACCAAGCTATAAAAACAAAATCCAGCTCTGATATAATACATAAATTTATTTACTTTGGAGGGCAAATTAAAACACACATTTTAACTGCATACCACAAAATAGAGCATGTTTAGCTATTATAAATTAATCCCAACATATTTTAAGATTTTGTTGAGAAGCTTCCATGTGGGAAGGCCTGGCCACATCCAATTGAAATGAAATGGATCTGCAAAGCTTGAAAAAATTGTCACTTATGTAAAGAAAAAATAGCAGCATGCACTGCCAGATAATCTGGTGGAGGGTTAGAAGAAAATTTCAGACAAAATAAGTCACAATACAAGAAAAGCATCTGTACATTGTAGAGCCTACCCAACTGAGCTCAAAAAAATGGAATCTGTATATTGTTTAAGTAGCTCTATTTCCATCACTCAGTTGGTTCTCACATGCTTATAAACATCCCTGGCCTAACCACAGGATTTCTGCAGAATCACAATATGAAAGACTCTATTTCTCTGACTACAAGCTTACTAAAACATGTCCACATTTCTCAGTAGCTGCTGTAACTGCACCATTCAAAAAAAGAAGTCTTCCTCTAAATTACATTAGTGACACAAAATTTTCAGAAAGACGAACCAGATCTTGCACTTGTCTGAAGCACTGAAAAAATGTTTTCTCTGATCTATTCATGTTAGCACCAAAAAAAACAAAATAAGAAACAACTCCCCAGGATGTTCTACTGTAGACACAACTTGCTGCAAAAAGTGGAAAAGCTATGCTGAAGTGGAGATGGATCTCATGAAGAATGGTTATGCATTAAGAACCAGAAGTCCATTTAATGTGAACAACTAAATCAAGTATCAATTCTCCTCATTTGTTTCCTACTGAAAAGCACAGATTTTATATTAATGCTTTACATTAGATAAAAGCATCTAAATTGCTCTGGAAAACCCTGGTTTTAAATAGATACATGTTTTGTATTAGTTTTTTTCATCATTTGGAGATTACAATGTTTTTACTTATTCCCAAATACAGCAGTGTTACTACTGTATTCCCTTATGCCTAAGACCATCAAGTGTATTTTTCAGTTCAAAAGGGTGCCAGATGTTTTATCAATCAGCTTTACTGCATTCCTAAGTAAGAACCATACTCAAATGCCTTCCCCTCAGGTAAATGAGCAAGGGAAAATATTTCATTTTGTGATGATTCCAGACTACTGAGACCACTGTCGCTTTGCATTTAAAAAATCTAAGGTTATAAAGTCAAGGTAAAAAGCAGTACCTTGGTCTCCATGCCAAGTATCATTTTGATTTTACGTTTCCTTAAAAAACACCAAATTACCAGACAAGTCCATGGTTGCTTCAAATACAAACCCAGAGAGAACTAGTACAGAAGCTGCACTGCAGCCCCTAACCAATTCTTCTGTCAGTTATGCCATTAAATTCTGGTGTCTTCTGATTCAAAGTTTTAGAAAAGGAGAAGCTGATCATCAAATAACATGGTCAGTACATAACAATTAAGACTTTTATACTGAGAAATAAAGTTCATTCTGGCAACTTTGTTAGAGAATATAACACTATTACCAAGTCAGTTTCACCGTGGTGATCAACACGACAGCACAGAACTTTCCACTTTTCTCCTTGGCAAGACTGCACATCGGCGTGCACACGCAGGCAAGTTCAAAGCCCGGCCTGACTTGGCAGCAGGCAGCTGCCTGCTTCTGACAGAGCCACCAGAAGAAGTCTTTGATGGAACTTAAGGCAGAATCCATCCTTTAAATTCTGGGCATATCTGACAATTTAGATTAGAAACTTGCAAAATAAATCCTATAACGTCATTATTAACACAGTATTATATTTATTTTTTATTACTGCATTCACACGGTATTTTAAATATATTTTATACATAGCATACTATTACATGCTTACTTATATACATAAAGTATACATTTACATTATAAAGATATATGTATATAGCTTTATGTACAGTTCAATGTCTTTTATTTTAATATTGCTTTATAATTTGTTAATATATTATTAATGGCAGTATCTCCAATAACAGGCATTATCAAAGAAAAAGCCTGCTTTAAAAAAAAAAAAGAAATATTAGAAAAAAATTATTTCTGGAAACACCAATTTCCTGCATTTCATGTAAATTTTTCATCTACACTAGAGTTAGTCTCTGCAGTTTTTGGAGGCAGAAGGAAGAGTTTCTCTGCTGATTTGGCAAGGGAGCAGGGAAGGTATCAGTGCTGATAAGATAATATTTATTAGCTACATCTGCTGTAACTGCTTTTTATAGACCCCATCAGTGCAAGACAGTCACTGTTGAAATTTCTCCTACCCTGAAAGGGACACAAACCTTGACGAGCCACTTTAAATCCTGTTTGGTGTTCAAAGCTGACAAGACTCGCTTCTCTTGTCCCTCAGTTCATAGTGTAATAAAAACCTTCAGGCACAGCAGTAAGGAGACAGAGTATTCAGAATAGTAAGGAGACACATACCCTGAATGAGCATTTCACCCAGTTTTATCTGTCATTTATCTTTGATGACTATTTTAGCTAGTGTCTTTCTGGAATATTATTCAAAGAAAATTAAGCCTAGTTATGTTAAGTAACCTTATTATAAGGCCCATAGTAAAAAGAAAATTAGACATTACAATGTACCAAAAATTAGTGACCTAGAAGTACCCATTGCAGAAAATCACAAGATGGAATAAATAGCCCTAATGCTATCACCAGTGAAATCTATGTAACTTTCTCCACAGCACAAATTAACCCAGATTCTGGGTTATTTCTTCTTTTTCTGACTACCTTGTTTCTAAGATGCTGACTCGCTTGTTAGGAATAGCCAATTTAGCCAGGCACAGTCTTTATTTAGATAAAGGTCTGCAAGGAAGCGCAATACAGAGCTCTCACACTAATCCAGCAAACATGTGAAAAACAGTACAAAATTGCATTAACGGGAGAATAAATGCTACTGCTTGTACACAACAGATAATTTCTTACAAAAAAAAAGGCTAATTATCACTATGTTCAAAGTTTTTAGAAAAAAAAAACCCACAACAAAACCAACACAGCTTCCATCTAAGAAAGGAGATAAAAAAGAAACATTACATCTATTTTGAAACTATTTAGAGTATTGGAGGAAAAGTTTCATAACCCCAGTAAATAAATACTAGTTTCTTCTCTGGGGTCTTTATTAAAAATCAGAGTATCATTTTGTGCAACTTTTTCTATTCAAAGGAGTAATTTTTTTGATTTTAAGGCAAGCTATTTTCTTATTTATGTTTGTCCACTAACATAAACAGCTAAAGACTCTCAAACACTAACCTTTTATTACGTTGCACTTAAAACAGTAGCTAAAACCAGAAAAAAAACATGCAGCTTAACTCACCCCATCTGTCCACATGTATCAAAGTGCCTAGAAAGAATGTTAGTTAGATTTTATTTAATCACTGAAGTCATATAACAAGAGTAAATTCGAGTAAAAGGTGACAGATCAGATGAAAGATAGTTAAATTTTAACCTCGACCCCTAAGATTACATTTGACATCATGTTGGTTTAGTATCAATGAAGACACCTGCACAAAGAATCTCCATGCACGCAAAGAAGGGAATAAATGTAAATATTTTCAAAGCCAAAAACTTCAGGATATAAATATCCCACATTCAAAATGCTGAAAAGGATACTGTATATTTAAAGTTGAGAAACAAATGCACATCCATAAGTAATATTTAAGTCTATAATTAATTATAACATCATGGTCCTACAGATTCCATACTCTCTATACCACATTCTATTTTAGGCACACAAGATGACAATGTCTGCATGTCACTAATGCCGAGAATGATAGTTTGTGATATATTTAATATCTCAGTTATTGATTTAGACTGCTTGGTGGATACCTGATACATACAGTATTTCCATAACACAGTGAAATACAGAATTAAACAAGAGGTAGCTAAGGTTACCCTGGTTGGCTGCACAAGGCGAACAGTTTCAGAAAAACTTAAGTATACTTAAGGAAAAGACAAAAGATTAGGGTAGGCTGAGCTGGCAATCTAATTCCAAAGAGCTCTTCTTCCAGGGGAGATTCTTAAAAACTGGAGGAATGTTGTTTTCAGTTTACTTCTAGATGCATGGTAAAGAAAAAAACTTCATAGGAATATATTCACATGATACACCAGAGCTAGAAGGCACACGTATGAATTGTGTTAAACTGTCTTTTATGTAGCTATAAACTCTTGATATCTCAGTCACATAATAAAAAATCAACTACTCATTTCCTGTTCAAAAATAGGAACTATTTAATGCGTTTACCTACAAAGTTGACTGCTTGTCATGATCTAAGACAACTTTTTTTGGTAACATTTATCAAGACAGTAAATATAGCAGTAAAGATACAGCGGAAAGTAAAACACAAAGTTGGCAGAGGGATGCTACCACACGGTGACAAGAGCACTGACTGCAGCTCGCTGTACCTCAACAACGAGCCTCGCCAGCGTTGGGCACTGCTGTACAGAAATGTCAGGGGTTCAAAGCACTTTGAATCAAACTGGACCCCCTGAAAGGCTGCCAGTTTCTCAGAAACTGCAGTGAGAAGAAGATTTAAAGGCATCATCTTGCAGATGGTTCAAGGACCCACCCGAAGATGCAGAAAGGAATCCTTTCCTAACACCTTTCCTAAAGCTGTGCAGGGGACCGCTGCCTGGCTCCATGCGCTGCGTCCCAGACCACTCCGTACAGCAGAACATGTTCTGTCATGCAGAGAGAACAATGGTCAGCAGCAAAACAAGAAGCAAAAAATGGAAGACCAACATTTTAAGGAAGGGACAAGGTAAAGCAGGGAAGCGATTTTTTTTTTTTCATTATAATCCTTAAAGATGCTCCAACCTGTAACAGCAATGGTAATTTTAATGATTTTTACATGGCCTTGTCTTATTGCACAGATTTTAAGCATTAATGATCTGACCATGTGGTCAGGTTTGCACCAGCTGAATTCAAGTATGAGGCTTCTCCAAGCCTGTGAGCCTCATGAGTAGCATGATTATGTGGCTTAAAAACATTTGCATTAAATTTCAAAGCCTGTTAAAGCATTATGCTGCAGACTTATTTCATACATGTTTAATTTTACTTTGTGAGCATCGTCGTAATCTATTATATGTACATTTGCATTCTCAATTAATTTCTAAGTGAATGAAGACTCAGAGATAAACACTTTAAAATATTACTTAGGACACAAAAACTACTCTAGGATTTTTGATCCAACAAAAGTGGGCAATATTTTTCCTTTTATGACAGAGTAAGCACAAGATTTTGTGAGATTTCTCTGATTAGACTGCACATATTCTTTCTGGTTTTATTTTAGAACCACATTCCTCCCTCCAGGCGATTCCATACATCACTACAAATCCTTACGCAATTTTATCCTGGGTTCTATATTTATCAAGACACCTCATCTTTATAGCAATGTTCTTCCCTCAGCATGAACCAAGCTTTTAAAACAGATTTGCAAAGAAACCCCCACAAAATTCCAATTCTGACAAGATTCACCAATGTCTCACAATTTAAAGCACTTACACATAACTTATAGATTAAACAATGGTTCCGACAAAGAAATATGCTTTTAATTTTTCTATTTGGTGACTAAATTCAAATGCCACATACATACTTTTTACCTGCCAATATCAAAAATCCTTCACACACAGTTCTTATGCGCAGCTTACCTTCGTAAATAACATGATGTATTATGAAAAAATATTCAGAACTATATTGAGTGAGAAAGTGTGGGCTAAAAGAAGTGTGAGCATAAAGTTAAGCATTAAGTCACAAAGTCATCCCGGATACAAAGGACGTGTAAAAACCCATCAAAATCCCAGAGCTACACACTTCTTCCTTCCACTGCTCTGAAGAAATTCAAATTATTTAAACAAAAGCTGCTTTTCAGAAGCATACAACTGATTACATTTGTTTTGGAAGCATAGAATGAGGGCCACTGACAACACCACGAATATATTTTACACCCGTGTATGCCAGAAGTTACCAATCAAGTAAAAATACGCTACATAGGTAACATTCTTATAGTAGACATTATTTTGCAAATCAGCTATTAATTTGGGTTGGAATTTTTACCTGAGTGAAAACATGCACAGTATATCAGAACTTGTCTCAAACAACTCTAACTCAATTCACCTCTTTGGAGACATAGTGCACATCTCAAAGTGTCATCAAAAAACACAGACGGGGACCCTCAGAACTTTTAAAAACATTTTTATCAGCTTCTAAGTCTGGGAGTCCAGAGACTTCTACTAAAACCCTGATAAACTTACAACTGTATTTAATTAAAGCGCTCTCCCTAGATTATCCTATGAACTGTGGCACCTCCCCAGTTCTCTGTACCCCTAGGATTTGTGAAGAGGTCCTCAAGTGGATTATTTTGCCTTTTCTGTAGTGCCAGAACCAAAAAGGTCTTCCCTCAGCAAAACTGGTGTTTGGGGAATCCTTTACAGTATTCTGCATTCTTTAAACAGTGTTAGGCAATCATTCCAAAATGATACATTTTTAAAATTAATTTTTGTGGTGGTTATACAGATAACCCCAGAAAACTCACTTAAGCTCCAGTTTTGATTATTAGAAGTATTTTACACACAGCTGCTTGGAATAACAGTTTTCATATCACTGCGACACACAAAGTCACCACTACCATGCGTGGCTATCTTTGCTTCTCTTAAGAATTGTTGACACTGGAAAACTGGAAAAGGGTGAAACATTCAATGTAGTTCAAGGTGAAATAAAACATTTAACACAGTCCAAAAGAGGACTGTTTCAATAACCACATTTTAAATAAAACGAGAATTTCAAAAATATCAGATAAAAAAAAAGGCACAAATCGTTTGTTAACCACTGTTATAAGCATTATCTTCATATTTTCAGTATGATCAAATACTATTTATGTATTTAAGACCTCCAGGACAGGAATCTAGTCTCTTCTTATCTGGAAGAACTGTAACACATATCTGATGCAACACAAGCAGTAATAGAGAAGGTAAGATAAAGAGAACTGATTAGACTACCATCATGTAACAAAGTATTAATAAGAACAGACAAAACAAATGCTGTTAGTAAGTTCTGTTTCCCTCTTTACCTCAAGTAGCAGTATCAAATATTTAAGTACCAACTAATGTATTCACAATCCTAGAAAAAGAACGCTGAAACAAAATCACATTTATTGGCACCAAACAGACAGGGCTTTGCACATGCGTAATTTCATGCATGTGCTAGTAACAACTCCAGTCAGTCTCATTTGGAAATCAGTGACTTAGACTCAGCACAAAATGTGACACTCTGCAGGGATGCAACTTTTCAAGGGTGAATCAAATTATATTCTTCTTTCTGAAGCTAGAGACTAAACAAGTCCATAAAAAACTCAGCAGGGGCAGGAGATTCTGCCTCTGGCAGCTTCCTGCTTCTCAGAGTTTTCTTATCATTTACAGTTTGTGCGCGTACGAGATCAACGCTACGGTCACTTGGCAAGTTCCAAATTTAATTGGAGTGGGGAAGCAGAGGTCACTGCCTCTCACAAAATGCTACAGCTTCCCAATGTGTGCTATTCCAAATTCACTTGCATGCGCTTTGCCAATCATGTATTTGATTCTTGACCCTGACAAAGGCAACCTGACTGCAAAGCTGACTTGCAATAAGCAGCACACTTTAACCAAAGAATTCCAACAGCTTTAGGCCATATGATGCCACATTAGTATAGCAAACTGCAAGTTCTGAGATCATAAAGACACAGTAGACAATACTGCAAGTCTGATCAAGGTTACACATTATACACCCCTGTGCCATTTGAATCACACTACTAAAGAAGAAAGGCAGCCTGTATAGTATCACTGCAGTGTGTACATTTTTGAGCTGGCTGTGTTGGTTTGGGTAACACAAGACACACTTTTAATGAACTTCAGCATAAATGCCCATTCTAAGTTACACTGGTAGAACAAATGCTCTTACCCCCCTGCTTTTTTCACCCTTTTATACAACTTGACTAGTTGTAGGCCAGCAAATGAAGACAAAGAATGAAAACTCATAAATCACTTACTGAAGCTCTAAAGAGACAGTTAGTATGAAAGATTACACCTGAGGTAATCTTACATTAAATACAGAAAGTTTTATTATTCATATGCTACCCACTTAATGTAAGCTGTCAGAACAGATAAGTGGCAGTGAAAACACTGATAAAAAACTGGGCCAAAAAAAGTTTAACACACCCAAACTGAAAATGTATTGCCAGAATAAACATATAATCAAACATAAGGCACTACAAAATAAAACAGACACTACCCATACTACTCACAAAAGGCAAACAGATTCACAGACGCTGCAGGACCTTTGATTCTGAAAAGATTTGTAGACAAGCTTGATTTCATTCACTCTGAGCAGAAGTCAGAAGTGCCAACAACCAATACGAGCAGGATTAAACCCATTACAGCAGCACACAAGGACTGGAATTAAATAAAGATTTAAGAAACTAGGTGCCAAAGCTATCAGTCTTCAATTTTAAAATAATGAATAGCTTTAGAAGAAAAAAACCAACCCCAAACACTGAATTTACAGAACTTTACCTTCAACATGTTGTTTGCCAGTGTCAACAGTAACTTATACCTCTGAAGTTGTCTATAACAAGGTTTAGTGGAAAAATTTCCAACTAGTTTGATAGAGACTAGTTTTATGGAAAATCTAAATAGTTATCAACTTCAACTACTTAAACTGAACAAGTAGCAAGTATTTGCAATAAAGACTTTAATTCTGCTACAAAGCTATTACTGGTTGTTACATCTCACTTCAGACAAGAATGAGAATTTACTCAATGGCTCGAATTATGCTTACACCAGAGTCCCATACAAATAAGAAATTGGTCATAATGCCGGGACTTTTTAAACATAATGCAATGCTGCTGAAAAAATGTCACATAACTAAACAAAAAATCATATTATCTTGGCTCTCTACAGCACGGAGCTATATTGTCCCTTTGCCAGCTTCACTTTGTCAAATATTTTAAATAACTACCTCCCATTTTGCAGCAATTCATTCTTATGATTCAACAGTGAAGACTATAGTACCGAGGAAAACTGGGAAGCGCTGTAAAGTAATGTTTAATATATTCATCAATGACATAGACAGCAAGATCGAGTGCACCCTCAGCAAGCTTGTGGATGACACCAAGCTGAGTGGTGCAGTTGATATGCCAGAAGGACGGGATGTCATCCAAAGAGACCTGGACAAGCTGGAGAGGTGGGCCTGGGTGAACATCATGAGGTTCAACAAGGCCAAGTCCAAGGTCCTGCACCTGGGTCGGGGTAACCCCCGGGATCAATACAGGCTGGGGGAAGAAAGGATCCAGAGCAGCCTTGCCGAGAGGGACTTGGGGGTACTGATGGATGAAAAACTGGACATGAGCCTGCAATATGCGCTGGCAGCCCAGAAGGCCAACCGTACCCTGGGCTGCATCAGGAGAAGCATGGCCAGCAGGTCAAAGGAGATAATTCTGCCCTTTCCTCTCTGGTGAGACCTCACCTGGAGTCCTGCCTCCAGCTCTGGACCCCTCAGCACAAGAAGGACATGGAACTGTTGGAAGGGGTCCAGAGGAGGGCTACTAAAATGATCCGAGGGATGAAGCAACTCTCCTATGAGGACAGGCTGACAGAGTTGGGCTTGTTCAGCCTGGAGAAGAGAAGGCTGCGGGGAGACCTGGTTGTGACCTTTCAGTACCTAAAGGGGGCCTATAGGAAAGATGGGGAAAATCTTTTCAGTAGGGCCAGCTGTGACAGGACAAGGGGTAATGGTTCTAAACTAAAACAGGGTAGGTTTAGACTGGATATAAGGAAGAAATTCTTTACAATGAGGGTGGTGAAACACTGGAATGGGTTGCCCAGAGAGGTAGTGGAAGCCCCATCCCTGGAAACATTCAAGACGAGGTTGGACGGGGCTCTGAGCAACCTGATCCAGTTGAAGATGTCCCTGCTCACTGCGGGGGGGTTGGACTAGATGACCTTTAAGGGTCCCTTCCAACCCAAAACATTCTATGATTCTATAATCTCACTGCATTCTCAAGAGCAAATGCTAGGCCTGGTTGATGAGACAGAATTATAAACATTTCCTACATATTCCTTTGTTTCCACAATGATAATTAAAATTATGCTGTTTAATGTCAAATACTTGCCTTAACCTGTAATATTTCACATACCTCTGCTGCAAATATTTCCACTACATAACATACTGCAACATGAACAGTTCAGAACTGTTTGCCAGCACAATCTCAAGCAAGGCTGCTTAAGATAAATTATAATGAAAAGGAATAATAATAGAAGTTATCCACTGTTAGAATGTGAAAAGTGTCTCCATTTAACAGGACCGCACAAGCTCTGAACTGAAAAAAGATCGCTCCAAAACATAAAGATGCTATACTTGTTTCTACACTGCTTTGCTTTTGAGTATTTCCTATTTCTGTCAATAAGAAGCTACAAGTAGCATCTAAACTGCTTACAAGACTCGCAGCATGCTACTTTGGCTCTATCACTCTGCTCCTCATAGCTTTTACAATCCAGTTCCACTTTCAGTTTATTGGCCTTAGTGTCATGCTGAGCATGGCCAGTAGTTTTAAAAAGCTCCATACATTAATTGCAGCAACAGAGAGTACAAGACCTCTGGAGAACTTTTGCCTGTAACTACGACAGCATCTCCAACTGTCTTAACTGAAAAACTGAGAAGTTTAAATTGAATAAACTACTTAACATTTGTAGAGTCCAGCAACTTCCTGTCTCAAAAAATTAATCAATTAAATAAGCTGTAGACTTCTGGAGCTCCCCCAAAGAACTAAAAAGTTTACTTGTAGGACTGTCCATGCATTACATGGAAGCTACTCCATGAACTAGATCACCTCACTCAATACCCTTTCGAAGGGATTACTTCCTGCATTTAACACTTTTTACATAGAACTACGTACATGGTTACTTATGCAAGAGTCCTATACATATATGAAATTGGTCTCAACGACAGCACGTTTTAAACATAATGCAATGCTGTTAAAAAATGTCAAAAACTAAACATAAAATCATATTCTGTTGGCTCTTTACTACAAGGAGATACATTTCCAGTAGGATTTCTGGTGGAATAACATGCTTTCCTCACTAGGAATTGTGTACAGAAAACCAAAGTTTTAACATGTGCTGTCCAAGGAATCAGGACTAACAGTTAATCTGTTTGGGAACATGCTTATTTAAAAAAATCAGCATTTCCTAAGGAGATGCAGCTTAGAAATTTTCCACAATTAAGACCGCAATATATATATACACATATATATATATGAAGTCTTTGTTCTTGACTCAAGAATAGAGGTTGCTCTTTACCTGCCTGCAGTTCAGTCTGTTTAATATCTGTTGAGACAAGACATTGAAGCATACAAACTGTTGAATACTTCCAAAATTTCCTAGATATAAGTAGATGAACAGTACTGCAAGCATACACTGACCTCCTAACCCCATCCCACCTAAACCCTCTGGCCTAAAAAAAATGTAGGTCTTCCAGTCTTGAAATACCTAACCAGCCCTAATTGACAGCAACTTCTTTTCCAAAGGAAGAATGGGAAAAAGTTCACTACCTCCATGAAAAGAATAAAGTTGGGAAGCATAACTGTATTTTGGAACTTGTGAGGATTATTTTGCAAATAATGAGTATCTGTCCTTGAACACAACCTTCTGAGTGCACACTGATGCTCCAAGCCAAACTACATTCTCACATCCATAGCACACATTTTGAACATACAAGAGGAAGTCTTCCTAACTGTTACATGTGATGCATTTTAGACAAAGTATGAGATACAAAATCACTGGGTTTGTGAAATATTCTTTTTTAAGGAGAAAAAAGGTGCATGAGGGCCTAACAGCACCTGACACGTAGACCAGGCATCGTGGAAGGAAGACAAGCTCTGGAAGTTACCAGCAAAACGAGGAGCTCGGTACAGGCCGCATGCTCGTGCAAACCACACAGGCTCATCAGGTTGCATGACCACGGCTGTCAAGCGAACAGGGGGAAACGCTCGATGCTCAGGCAACCCCTGCCTTCTTCCACTGAACAAAACGGCAAAGTCCCCGTCCATGGGGTGCGGCGGGATTCGTTTAAGCGACACCGGGCTGATCCCGGCTGCCAAGGGGCCGGGCAGGCGCGTTATGCTCGTGCAAACCACACAGGCTCATCAGGTTGCATGACCACGGCTGTCAAGCGAACAGGGGGAAACGCTCGATGCTCAGGCAACCCCTGCCTTCTTCCACTGAACAAAACGGCAAAGTCCCCGTCCATGGGGTGCGGCGGGATTCGTTTAAGCGACACCGGGCTGATCCCGGCTGCCAAGGGGCCGGGCAGGCGCGTTACCTGCTGGACGACCCGAGCGA
>NW_009260611.1:440806-452685 GCF_000687185.1 Egretta garzetta
GGGCCTGGCCGAGGATCGGGGTCGCCCGGCGGGTTCCTGGTGGAGAGGGCAGGCGGTGGCAGGGGCCAGGCGTTCCGTAGCGTCAGGGAAGGGACCACCGAAGGCCTTGCCTGCGCGGTAGGGAGTGAAAAGTGGTCCTCCGGTCCCCAGGGGTGCCCCTGGCTGCCTCACAGAGCTCAGCTTCACGCTGTTCGCCGACGCGGCTCTTCTTCCAGAGCTTTAAGCCACTGATGAGGACGTGAAGAGCAATGGGTCATGAAGTGGGTTTGAAACCCTGCGGGAAGCCCAGTCTACAGAGCGAGGCAGGTTTGGTGCGCTCGCACTAGCAGGGCTGACCTGGCACCGTGTGCTGTGCAGTTGGGGTTTCCTGAGTGTTGGCGACATTGTGTATGGATGTGTTGCTCTGCGCATGTTCCAGACAAGAAACAACAAAAAAGCACAAGTAAGTTTAGAACATCCTTCTCAAACGCAGAGTAGAGTTTCTCATGAAATACGGATCAGAGAAGATAGTGGTTACAGAAGCCGTCATGGCAGAGGTGATAACTCAAAAGCATTAGAGATTGACTTGACCAGCGGTAATCACTTGTGTCAGACATTCACTGCGAATGCTTCAAAGTGCTTTTTTGTCCACTACCATGGCTTTAACAAAGCTCTCTAGGCCTTGGTTAGATTGAGTTAGTTGATCACACTCAAACATTAGTTAGTTGATCATGTTCAAACATTGGGCCATCTGGGAATTGATGATACAGCCACATGAACTAAAGCGGAGAGGAAGCTAAATGTCATTTTTAGGCTGGCAGTGCCAGTATCCACGTTTTCAGAGTAGTTCACCTCGTGGCTCCATGTGAATGTGGAAAAAGACTGGGGAGAGAACTGCTGCATGCGCTTTCCCATTATTTTGGCCTTTGGTTAAAGGCCTTCAGAAAGTACTCAGTCCATTTTAGCAAACTATCTTTCACCTCTTTCTGATACGACAGCCAGTACTGTGTTAGCATTACAAACACTGTGGTACAGGCTCTGAAACATGGAAATGCCTTTTTGCCCTCTATCTGCTGGCAAACAGTGATCGTTTGTCAGTGCTGCTAAAGTAATTTTAGTTCACTCTCCTTCCCTGACCTGAATTTGGAGTCATGAATTCAGTTTCATGGACAGTAATTTCAGTCATCTAACTAATGACATCTCAGAATTTATCCAGTCTTCCATTAGCATGTGTTGTTCAGCGAGTGTCATTCTGTGAAGTGTTTGGGACATCTTCAGGAATGTGCCACCTGAGTCCTTAGCAGGATACAAACCCTTCAAAAACACCTTCTCTGGGGAACACAAATGTCTGCTCATAACAAAATCACCCAAGAGTGCAACATGCAGGGTGAATGGTTTCCATCTCCACAGACTAATGCACACTGCAAAATCTTTTTCCTATCCCCAGAGACCTAGAAAGTAGCTCATACGGGAAGATCCATTCTAATCCCCAGATACTGTAAAACATAGCAGCAAAATCCCTCTATCATCATACACAAACACACACTGCAAAATCCCACTTCTGCTGTAGAGATGTAAAACTCTCAGCAAATTCCCATCCCCTATTTCTACTTCCCTCTAGACAGACAAAATGTTTTCCATCCCAGTCTTCTAGTTTGACACTGAATATTTGCACAAACACATTAAGAGAGCTCCCCTGTCTGTGTCGGCCAATAACAAGCACTTCGTGAATGCTGCAACATCTCAGAAACATTGTAAAGGATGGCTGAGAGATTTGAATTCTGAATGCCAGATCCCTTCATGCTGAACACACGACCACAACACAGGTAAACAGGTTTAGTTCAGCACTCTACCAGGCATTTTCAGTTTTCCTTTGAGTAAGAACGAGTAAGTAGGTCATTTGTCTTTCCTCAGATGACATTCCTGACGGGAACAGATACAACTGCAGTGAGAATGGAGAACTGTTCTCATGTGACTGCAAGCACGCAATGCTGATGGGGAAGTTAAGTGTCCTTAGCCACCCCTTCTCTCCCTGCAGTAAATTCACTCCATGTGTGCCGTGCCAGGAGTGCAGAGGTACTGCTGTGCTAACGTGGCTCACACCTGTGTTGTAGTAACCAGGCAGATACGTTTGTGGGTGCTAGAACGTATGCCTAAGTAGCTAGAAAACCCTTGGCTATTAAGACATAGTCCTGTTTCACCTCATGCTATATTACTGCAGGGTAGTTTATAACAGAAAGCAAAGATCGCTGCAGTCTATAGAAACGATGCTGGTAAATGTAACAGGAGTTTCATCAGAAAAATTGAGCTACATGGTGACAAATGTCATCAACTACTACGTTAGTTCAGAGGCTCCCTTTCCCACCCGGCACAGTTTGCTCTTCCTTGGCTCTTGTAAGCAGAAATCATTGCATTTAGCAAGCTGACATACCTGCTTTTTTAACAAGTGCTTTCTACATGTTGACTTCAGACTTTGTTCTAGAGATGTTTGCATTGCTGAAAATTTGCAAAAGCAAATGAAAAGCCTAATAAAATATTTTCTTAAATGTTTAAGAATGTAATTTCCCTGTAAGATTCAATGTTCCACTGAATTGTTACATAACAATACTTAAATGCAGTCATTTCTTGTTAGGCATAATGAACATAATGTGAAGGCATGTCAAAAGACAAAAACACATTACCATGGAATAAAAACTCTGTGACTCCTGTGATTCTTAGGAAATCATGTTTGGCAGAAACTTCATTTCTTCCAAGTTTTGTTACAAAGTCAAAAGCAAAAATACCAAGTAAACCTACAGCTCCACATGCCTGAAGGTCCACTTCCACATCTCAGTGTCTTTTAAGAGCGTTAGGCCAAGTTCCAATAGGGATTTGCTCTCTGCTACAACTCCAGTCCCCTCAAGAGCATTAGGCTTAGTGCCAGCATTCATTTACTCTTGTAACAGCTTAAATTAACTCCTGCTACATTCAATCTAAACCCTTTCTTGGTATTTTAGATAGAATAAGAGTTGAGAGATGGATTCAGTCATCCAGCCTGAGGGCCACCCATCATGCTTCTCTGTCTTTTGGGACTTCAAATACTGCATAAACTGGATTGGGGAAGGTGACGACCAGCCAGTTGTGAACTGAGGGAGGGGCTGGCAAGCCACCTTTTATATACATGACCCCATTTCATGAGACATAGCATAGGGGTGGTCTGACATTTACCGTATGTACATTTGACAGTGAGCTCCAACCAAAAGTAAGATTTTAGTGGGCTAGGCACTGTGCTAACAATATTTTTGGTACTTTCCTGGAGGAGCTGATCAGACAAGCTAATCAAAAGACAGGAAATATCACTGCTTGGGTTTGTAGGTGAAGAACTGGACTGTTGATTAAATTCTGCCCAAAGTCAGACAGAAGATTGAAATGGAAGGTCTCACAAAGCCAGGCATTCTTTAGCCCCTTCAAAATTACATTGGTCCTCTTAAGAATATCACTTGTATTTTACTTTAACAGACGTGAGAGCAATCTGTCTGACAATGATTACATGGCAAACACTCTGAAGCAGATAAGGATATAAGCACAAGGAAAACAAGTTTTGTTGAAAGTGATAAAACAAAATAATCCTAGCGCACTTTGAAAACTACAGGGTGATTGCATAAAACTGGACGGTCGTTAAAGTTGGCCGGCTGATACCTTGATCTCTATCCAGAGTCTCAAAGGTCCTGCATCAAGGTTGTTTATGGTGAAGGCTGGGAGATGACTTCAGGGATTTTCAAAGCTGCTTTGTATGCTAGAGAGACTATTAATCATAGAATCATAGAAACATAGCATAGTTTGGGTTGGAAGGGACATTTAAAGGTCATCTAGTCCGACCCCCCTGCAATGAGCAGGGACATCTTCAACTAGTTCAGAGCCCTGTCCAACCCGACCTTGAATGTTTCCATAATTTCTACCTATCCCTCCTCCAAAAGGAAAAAAAAGAACCAAACAACAAACAGATAAGAGATCAGTTTCAAGGAAAGAAGCCTTAAGATGACAATGTGCTGTTAGTTTACGGAAATTTTTTATAGGCTTTTTTTTTTATTTTATAGGCTTTGGAGATCATGGGAATGGAACTAATTACCAGATAGTCAATATTCATCCACTAGTAAGACTGAAAATGTGAACGTTTTGTGGCTAGATAACACCATTCAGCTCATAAATAAGAGTTCACAGCAATCTTTGCATTTAGGACCTAGGCCATAAATATAGCTTATCTTCAAATATTTTCATCTTGCTGAAGTTACTTGAAAGTTTGTCATGATAGAGTCCATTTAAAAGGAAAAAAAAATAAAATTTATCTAAGATATGTGTCCCCAAATACCTCTCATAGCATTAATTTATATTCACCTTTCTAACACACTAACTGTCTTCCCTCACTGTTTCTATGCAGTTAGCTGAAAAAGACCTTGCTGGCATATGTAACAAGTTCCCTCAAACTTAACAAGATTTACTTTTTTTAAGTCAAGTTGAAAAATCAGAGAGAAAAGTTGAAAGCAAAATTCTTATTTAAAAAAAAATTTGCGAATTGAAGATACTAGTAACGTAATTGGAAAGATTTTAAAATACAGTTTCTAAGATGGCAGTGATCTTTGTGTGATAAATATTTGATTCATAAAAGAAATAGTACACAGACTGTTGAAATACTCCTTTTATGTGAGTAAAAAATGCAGGTCAAAACTGATACTTTCCCATGAAGGATCACACATTTTTTTAAATTTGAGAAGTATATTCATTATGGCTTTCCAAAGTACGCTGTAGGTATCGATTCTGTGAAGAGTTAAATATATTATGCCTAATTTTAAGCATTATGAAATGTTCTGTGGTCTGAAGCAAGACTACTGCTGCATAAAATTAATTGTATACGTAAGTCTTTGAAGACTGAGGACTTGCTTGCTATTAAATGAGAACTGTGGTTGAACTGCTGTTTTATCTTTCAGTGACAAGATCCCATGGCACTTTTGCAACAATAACAGGTATCCTGGTCCCCTGAAAACTTTTTAAGTAATGGAATTACATTATGTGCTTTAGTGGTTAGTATTTTCCTCATGGTTCCAGCTGAATAAGTTATACTTCATTTTTCTTCCCTTCCAAACATTCTTCTGTAGTGTTAGTAGCACTGATTAAAAAGATAGACCCATATCTAAGTGAAATCCTATCATTTTGACTTTTTACCTATATCTTTATATACATACATATATATACACATTTATATATGTATTTTGCCTATAATATATTTATTGTAGGATTTCCTGAAATGTTATTACTAGTGCTTCCCATGTAAATATAAAAATTTATTGTGGGGACCTTACTGTATTTCAGGGAGTGTTTCTTCTCTTTCCTTTCATTCTCTGAAATCAGTGTGAGCATTGCCATCAATTTTAATTATACCAGTATTTCACCGTAAGTTTTATAGGAAGAGTTGGCAGCAATAACTATAGTTAAGGTTGCCCAACACTTTCCACTGTATAGATTCTGTACTTAAAAAGAGAGAGGGATAGAAATTGTACATAAGGGTATAATAAAACAAGTCAAGATTAGCAAAGTTAATTTTATCTGTGTTACTTGAAAAACCAGAATGATTTATTAGGGACTCAGACTCTATATTTTTAAATGAAATGTGACTGATATAATTTTAAATAATTATTGTTATGTAGTTCAAAAAATACAATAAAGATGGCAAAGACATTACTTCACAGTATTACTAAAGAGACAAATATAGAATTATCAGTATTTTAACCTGTAAAATATTTTTAAAATACATGTTTTCTGGAAATGTTGAAGTAGAAGAAGTATCATATACCTTCTTTCTTGTTTCTTTTCCCAGAGCGCTGTGTAAAGCTACTATTAATAACACTTTGTAGTACTACTGTGATTATTAATAAAAGTTATCCTAAATTATAACATCTTTAATACTGCTGAAGATGATGAAGTGTATATA
This sequence comes from Egretta garzetta, assembly GCF_000687185.1. Classification (NCBI taxonomy): domain Eukaryota; kingdom Metazoa; phylum Chordata; class Aves; order Pelecaniformes; family Ardeidae; genus Egretta; species Egretta garzetta. Next base: position 446,751 of record NW_009260611.1, read on the forward strand.
ATTATTTCTTTGAAAAAGAAAGGAATTATAAAACTCTAAATTACTGTTTTCTGTAATGTATTCCATTATTTTAAGTAGTGTTTACTTCTTTTTCTCAGAATACCATTTATGATCTGTGATTGCACCTATTTTTATATAATCAGGGGAAGGCATGGTTATTTTCCAAATACATATGTTTAGTAACTAAAATTAGTATAGGGTCTGATCTGAGCTAGTAGCATGAGTGTGTATACCTGCACTATAAAAGGCTCAGCGATCCTTTAACAAAGAAGTTAAAAGTCCTAACACAAAGTTCATTGTGGTCAGCAGAGTCTTTCTGTTTCCATTAATGTCTGCATTTGGCCGTTACAGAGCTGAAAAATAGCTGTACTATTTGTGCAAATATTGTGGTCTTGGAATATTTGCTAGTGAGGAGTTCCTTAGTCAGTAGCTACATTAAAAGGGACTGGTGGAGCCACTCACAAAGGTGTAGTAATAATGGCACTAATAAAAATCCCTGAAGAAGTGGTGAACAAAGCTGATTTTTGGGGAATGGTCCCCACTTGGCACCATTGAGGCAGGAGCTGTTGGCTGAGTACACCTGGAGAGGATTTCCAGTCCATTACAGGACCTTCCTCTAGAAAAGAGAAGGGTCTTGAGAGAACTTCAGGGAGATGGTACTCTGCAATATCTGATTTGCATGCATCTAAGGAGGCATAAGCTCTACCAAGAGAAGAAAGTCAAGATACAGAGACTGGCTCATGTTCACAAGGCTTAGGGGGTCTCCTGTTCACATAGCATTCATGGCATTTATGTGTCTTCATGTTCACACAGCTTAGGTATGGCCTCTTTGCATCTGGTCTGTAGCGGAGAGATTTAGTTAGAGCAGCCCAGAGCACAGCCAGGACACCTGTATGGTGCTGGTTCCGGTCCCTGAGCTCAGTCCTGCTCTCTCTTTTATATAGCACAAAAGATGTACCCATACAGTATTAGTCAGGATCCACAGGAAATCAGCTGTAACTCAATTTCTGAGGAAAGGGGACTGATGAGACTAAACCATGTGTGTCATAGGTTTCTGCAGAATGGCAAGGGTTTGTAAGACGCGACTAAAAATAAATGTCCACATAGTGGTGTCTGCACCTGAATTAATTGCCTTACGCTCTTGTTATAGTCAGTGGGGAGAAGTATGCATCTCTGTATCATGATTGAACTCATCCTAAGATAGATGTACAAAGTGGGTCAGATGAAGCTCAACCAAAGAAACATCAATTTCACTCTTCCTGGCTGTAAGCTGCTTTTATTTGCTGCTTACTGTTGCTGTTCTTGAAAAGGAACTCTTGCAGATCTGGATATCGAACTTGGGCACGTACGCTGTTGGGACTGGCAACAAAGGAGATAGTCAGATGCAGTTTGATTATGGGATGCCACCCTGATGACAGGTGGAAGCATGAATGTGTTACTTCAAGGTGCAGCTGAGGGTTGAATGTCTTACTGCTTTGCATGTGAGAAGTTGTGATACCCTAGCGAAGTACTAACTTGTTACCAGGCTTATGAACATCTGTTATTTGGGAACACTGGAATTTACGTCCCTTTTGTGTCTTGCCTTGTATGAAAAATATGCATGTCCTCTGTCAGTTCAGGCATCACTCCTGTCATCTGCTACAGAGAGAGATCAGAGCTCACAAAGGCAGATGGTCCCGTGTTGCAGAGGCTACCTGCCTGCTTGCCTGTGGTAGTTGAAGGCACTTAGGAGTGCTTAGGCTTACCATGCTAGGCTGCCCCTAATTTTAGCTGGGTGGGACTCTGTGAGTAGGGAGAGGGCGACTGATGAAAGCAAGCTGTTTATTGTTCTCCACAGCAGCAAGGGAGACTGCCATTTTGACTCATAGGACCTGAGGTCAGCCTGGAGCCTCCCGCTCCATAAGCCCTGAGAAGCTGCAGGAAGCTGTGGCAGCAGTGGAGGACTGAGGACCAGCAGAGCCTATAGACCACCCGCTGGAAACCAGGGACCGTCCACAGTGTGATCTTACCCCAAATCTACCCATGACAGCTGTCTGTTATACCTGATAACATCCCAACACCCAAAAGAGCCCACTACTCTTACCAGGCCTGGATGGACAAAGTAGAAGGCAAGTTTGAGGGTTAAGTATTGCATTTTTATATTGAGTAGATTGTAGGTTAGCAGTTGCTGTTTACAGATTAAGTAGGATCTAAATGACTTAAAGCTCATACCAATCTGTCTGTTCTCTTCTCGTCTTTTTAGTCTACTCAACTCCTCAATCTCTTTTTATATAATTTCTATTTTATTATAAGTCATATAGTGTGTATTCAGCAGCTAGGTCTACTTGCTGATCACCAGAAACTCAACTACCACTGGTGGTTGGGGAGGTACCAGACTCCCTGCAGGGAGAGCAATAGGGGACTCTGCTACTCTGAAGGGTTAGGGTACCTCAGCAAGAACTAAGTATTACAGCATCTGTGGAGGGTCACTAGAGGTTGATTGCCTTCTTTTGGTACCAGGAAGCGTAAGTAGGCTGAAGTGACTTGTCTAAGATCTTAAAGCAAGACAGTGACAGAGCTGGAAATAATCCCTGAAGGCAAAAGCTATTTGTAACATATTTTCTGCAAATGCTAGATTATTGTGATGGTTTCCAGTTGATTATTGCAAATTTAAAAAAAAATAAAATTTCTGCATTACTGAACTTTTGGGGTCCACATTTGGTTTTAAATCCAAGGATGTCTGTGTCTATCTTATACTACTACTCATCTGCTGTCTTACATCCACCTTACATGTAATTTTTAAATTTTCATACAGGAAGATGTAAGAAAGCAATGGCTAAAGCGTGGTAGGAACGTCTACCATTAACTTTATGCCTTATTTAGTGCACCTTATTCTAGTTCCTTGGTATCTAGATGACAAAAGTTAAAAGTCCTTTATATTCCCTAAGACTGTGAGACAATCTCTTAAGATTTTAATCTACTTGAAGTCACTGGCAAAACTATTTTGGACTTCAGTCCAGAACTTATCTTTTGTACTTCTATGTACACTTGATAGCATAAAACTTAACCTTACTTATTCATCATCTTTGTTTTTTGCCCAGCCTTAGAAATAGCTTAGCCAGAACAAATAGTGAATGTCCTGCAGAAGTGATTTTAGATTCCATAAAGTTATTCTCTTCTTTCTCCAAAAATGGTGTCATCCTGTCATGATCCGAATCATGTTTTGACCCCAAACTAGCAAAACCCATTATGTAGTAGCATTAAAAAGAATTACTAGGTTGCAATTGCCTCTTAAGGATTATGTTAAAAAATTAATTAGTTAGCACTTCCTTTGTTAGCTTACTTTTTTCAGAGCTGCAAACTTGTTCATTAGCCAGCATACCACATATCTTGCTAATTTGGATGACCACAAGTAATAAATATTATGAATATCACGCAGACAAGCCAAAGTTTCTAACACTTCTGAAACATCAGATAGTCTTCAAAACTCAGAAGAAAGGTTCCTGCTGTTTGGATATTTAACAAAATAATTTTTAAGAAAGTGAAGATACTTGGATAAGGTAGATTCATTCACATTTCCTACATCTACCTTCTGAAGTAATTCAGGAACTAGCCCAAGTAAGCGCTGAATTGTTTCCAGGTACTTCAGATATCTTTGAAAACTCATGGAGGACAGAGGAGATGGTAGACTGAAAAAGGGAAACATAACAAACAGCTTTTAGAAAAAGAGATAGAAGAGAACCCAAGGTAGCCACGTAGCCTAACTAACTTCCACCCCTGGATTCTGGAACAAATTATTAATTAAGCAGTTTTTAAAGGCCTAGAACATGATAAGGTGATAAAAACTTGCTGACATGTCTCTGCCAAGAACATATGCCAAACCAAACTAATTTTCTTCTTCAATATGTTATATATTCAATATATAGATACAGATGAAGCAGGAAAAATTACTTACATAGATTTTAGTGAGGCTTCTGATTCTGTTCCCTGGTGATTTTTATAAGTAACTAAAGAAGTACGGCCTAGATGAAATCATTAAAAGGTAAGGATGGATGAGGGCAACCGATAAAAAAATACTATGTTGGAAAAGTGGTTATTGGTGGCTTACAGTCAATTTGACATGGCATTTCATGTAGGCTCTAGGAATTTGGGGACAGTTCTTTTCAATGTGATGGGGTGAGTGACTAGACTATATGCTTATAAGTTTCAAAATTTCTTTCAAGGAACCTTGAAAGATCATCTGGTCCAACCTTTTGTAAAAAGGAAACCTAGATGAGATGCTTTCCAGAGGCCTGAACTGGTTTACTGTATGCAGTTTGGGACATTAAACTTACAAAAATATAAATAGAAGTTCAGTGAAGTGCAATAGTATAAGACAAGAGGAAACACTGCAATTTAGTTTAGTCTAGACAATGGAAAAGAGAGGAGGGAAGTGCTGACACCTCCCAGTATGGAAAAGACTTTTCTAAGAAGATCAGTTGTTCTTCAGTGGCCGTTCAGGGAAAAGCAAGGAGAATCAGCTTAATTTCCAGGTTAGAAAAATCCTTTTTGTTACGAATATAGGGAAGCAGTGGAACAAGCTATGTAGAGGGGCTGCAGAATACCCTTAATGGGAAATTTTTTTCTGGACAAATTAAGTTACTATCTCTTGGTACTGTTCTTTACATATTTCATTCTGCCCCAGTTTGAGAAAGTGATCTCTTGAGATCCCTCCAGTCCTAAATTTCTGTCATTCTATGGAATCCATATATAGATGTGCAAATGATACTTCAGGATACTCAGTGGATCTTCAAAGATTTCTTCTCCTATGAAAATGGAATGGAAAAATTCTGGATGATAGAGTCTAGCCCTTTGTGTAATTTCTTATATTAAATCTTGAAGTATGAAGATTATAATATTAATTATCTTTTTGTTGCTAGATACAGTTGATATTTTTTTTTATCTCAAGCTTTCTATCTAATTGGCGTAAATAAAAAGTTGCTCCCCCTAGATGCGCTATAAGTAATTCCAGAACATCCATAAACAGAAGTGATGCACCTTGTTTCACGTGATTGAGTTCTGGGCCAAAGGACAAGAATGCCATTATTTGTACTTTACATTTCCACTGGTTTCTCTGATTCCTTTAATATGTCATTAAAGTCATCTGCCCTGCCTTCTCCTATGAATCTGGAGTTATAATATTGATACTGTACAATACACAACCCTAATATAGGTAATAATATTATGTGTTAGGCTTATGAATACAAAGTAAAGGTTTACTGTCAGCCACATCTAGCAAATCAGAAAAAGGGTAAGATGTTTACTCACAAAAGGCATCTTGCCTGGTTCTCCGTACTTGATACTACCTTGGCAGTTATGAAAGTAGAAATTACTGCTATTGTTTTACACAAAACAGAGATTCTGCAAGAGAAAATTTAATGTAATTTGGAACACTTTGTAGTCTTCAGAATCAGCCACGTTTTCCCCACCACCCAAATTATTTTAAATTGTAAGTAGTTTTGCAAAGTTGCTAGCATTATTCTCTCAGCTCACCCAAATTTTTTTCTCAAGACGTATTATCTATGATGAATCACAGCATCTTTTATTAAAATAGTTATAAGAGCATTAAAGCTGTCAGGTATAATTTGCAGCTTTTTCTCCTTTAGATTCAGCACTCTTTCTGAAAAGAAGCTAATTTAATAACTAGGGAAGTTACAGTCAAATTTCTTATATTTACCAGACTTGAATTTCATGTGAGATACCATTAAAAAGTACTTGAAGAGGAAAGAGCAGAACTGCCAGTGGGCATTGAATTAGCAGCCTGAAAAGCGTCTGTTAATATTGTGATCAAGAGTGTTATGATGATGAGAGAAAGGGGAAGAGGAATTCTGTTTGTCTTTCTCTGTATCTTCTACATGTTGTGCAAGCTGAAATGAAGGCTAGAACCTCAACCCAAAGCTTCAGTTGAGGGGAAAGA
>NW_009260611.1:452766-460172 GCF_000687185.1 Egretta garzetta
AGTGTCCTCTTTTTAGATTTTTTTGTGACTTACAGTATGCCTTTATAACTTAGCACTGCAATTCTGCCTACAAAGCTCTGAATTCCTGCTAGAGAAGTAGTCACTGTTGTTCATGTGCGTATATGAGCACTTGCCACTGTACACTGCGTACTGGATGTCATCCTATGAGTTCTGCATCCACAGAATTTCTGCTGAATTCTGGGTGAGGTTTGTGCTTGGAAGGCTTCCAGATCAAGGTTTTCATGTCAGAGCTCAATAAAAGGCCTGTTCAAAAACAAACAAAAAACCCCAACAAAAAGCAGTCTTTTCCTGTTGCTGACATTAGTCTCTTCCAAGTCTCAATCTCTCAACCCCCTTAACCAAGTCTGTGACATAGATCCTATCTATGGATAGAAAAATGGAAGAGGAACATACTGTTACACAAGAAGAACTAAATGAACTTTTAGTAGAAGGATAGAAACAAGCTTAAATGTTGTAATACGCAGTGCAAGGTCACTGGGTATTATTATTAAAGGCAAAATACCAGAATTTCTGCTCTAAAAATGCTCATTGATTAAGAGCTTGAGGACTCCATACACGAATGAGTATTTCTTGCTCCAGTCATCAAGCAGCCACGCTAAAGCATAACTATGATGAAAGGCAAAGCTGCGGTGGAATGTGGAGCTGATGAGATAGCTCCATACTGAGAGCAGAACTGGAGGTGAAATCGAAGATGACTGAATTGAGTTGATTGCACCTTCCTGAAAAGGTAAAGAAGCAGGGAAGGGTAAGAACCTTTCAATAAATATAAGAAATTGGAGGGAAAAAACAAAATCCAGAAGACAAGACGTGAAAACATCTCACATGACATTGCAATCTTACAGCTTATGCTGTCAGCAAAAAGAGATTGGATGGATTTCTGCAGACTCAACAGTAATTACCATGCGGCAGCAGTTAGTACTATTGAAGTGCTGGAACTGATGGCAACCAACTAGGCTGTAGTGACTGGGAACAGATGTCCTCAGAAGAGCATGAGACAGCATTCTGCAATGTGAGAGAAATCCTTGCCTGTCAGTCTAAAGTGATGGTTTGATTTGTGGACTGGGACATCTCTCATTAGATAGGAGTTTTAGCTTTTCACTTCTTTTGTGTCAATAAATACCCAGTCTGGTCCTCAGTGAAGCTGGAATAGTCTTTTTTGTAAATGCAGCCTACTGGATATTAATTTTCAGCAGTTACATATGTTCTAAATGTTGGCATTAGGATGAACAGGGTGCCTGCATTTGTGAATATATTCAAGGAGTGCAATTTCAGGAACAGTTCCTCTCCAGCTCAGTGTAAATTCATGTTTTGTCATGGTCTAGGCAAAACTGACCTTGAGTTAAGCTGTTTATATTCCCCTTTGGAGTAAGACTGGAAATTGGTTAAGCTCATGCAGTTCTATACCACTGAGCACTTGCAACTGGACCCACTTGTGTGAACACAGCAGGCAGACTACTCTGTGTTTAATAGCGAAAGGAGTAAAGACTGTGATCTCTGTGCTTAAATGCTGTTCAAAAGATGCAAAAAAAAGGTCATTTGTAGTTTATCTAAGGTCTACTCTTAAAAGGAATTGCTAGTAAGGCCAGGCTGGAAGGCCAGTTACAAGCAGAATTTAGTATTAAACTAATGTTCTTTGTCTTGTGGTGTATATTGCGTACAGGCTTGCTGCTATCTTGTTGCCCGCACCAGCTTTCCTTCTCAGTTTGCTTAAGAAGAATCATGTGAATAAAAAGGTACCATGAATAAAAAAGTACCATGCTTATCAGCCCTCTTGGCAGCTCATGTCTGTTCTCCGTAACCTGGCAGGACTACCCCAATGACTACTCAGAAACTCTAAAGCAAAGATCATAGCTTTATATCCTATGACATAGGAAACCTTTAGTGATTTAGACTTGATTGACATAATTTACAGAAGGGCTAAGGAGATATGAAGTAAGGTAAAGCAAGTATTTTAAATTTTCACATGTGAAAAAAATGCCACAGATAAATGAATGTGTAATCTCCCTACAGAAGGATGAGGCCGTGAGTTTAGAACAGCATGAGCTTAAAGTCAGGCACTGAAATCCTTATCCTTACTTTTAGGACATAAGTAAGTAAATAGTTAAAGACATTGAAAAGATCTTAATGGACCCAATTTTCTGTATGTGCTTTCTGAAGTTCACTTACTGAGCACTCATATGAGGCATCTTCAGAGTTCTTGAACGTAATTGCCCAGAAAGAGACACCAAAGAGCAGTTCTGAGAATCTTAGCCTTTCAGTCTTAATTTAGGCTCTGTTTTTGAATATTTGCTCTTGGCCTTATAAAACGCATATTTTCAAATCATTTCAGTAATGGAAGTTACTCTATTCCCTGTTGCTGAAGAGAGACTCCACTTGTAAAACAACATTATAAATGACCAACTCTTTCCAAGCATATTACTAGTATTCTGTTATTTTTCAAGTGTGGCATTTTTCTGTCTTACAGATTTATTTTTACCTTTCAGAAATGCTAAGAAAGAAGCTTCATTCTCACTGTTAATAGACAGCTCTAATGCCTCAACGTTTTAATAGCTTTGGAATGCAATAAATTTGAAATATTTCATAGACTCTGAGTTACGTAGACTTTGCTTACACCCAAGAGAAATTGCAAATATAATAATAGCTACAAGATCCACTCTTGTCTGAATACTGTACAAGGATGTTTAAAATGACTAGACAAAAAATTACGAAAGCAGCATATGACTCAAATTATAAATAAAATATGGGGACTACTGGACCAAAATCTGCATGCGGGAAAAAATTAATGACAGTCAAATCTACAGAGAGGATTATTCAAGAACATTTACTAAGGGCTCAGTCCTCACACTTTTGCAGTTGAGAGTGAAGTATTATGAGCAGCTGGACTGCAAACAGTCTTTCCAGAAATTCACTGAGTGACTCTGTAAATGTTTAAGCAGTTCTTAGATCTTTTACTCATCTCCCTGTGCTTGGTGTACCCGGGCTTTGCTTTCATCTATCCTTCTATGGTGACTTCCACAGTTTTCCATAATTATGGAAGCTGTGGCCAAGAATGGCCTTGCAATGAAGAACTGTAAGAGGGTTTTTAACCTGAGGGAATAAAAGACCCAAATGCGCTTATCTTCCGTTCATACCAATTGTCAGAGCTGCACTTGTGACAGTTTACCTAAGCTGAGAGTCTGCTCCAGTTTTTTGGAGGAATGGGGTTTGTAGTGTCGTCACCATTACCCCACTGGAAGACACAACCAGAAAACACATACTCTAAAGAAGGGAGCAAGCTTACAAGCTCTGTATATTGGAGCTCTCCTTAGCAACCCTCAGCAGGGCAGCAGAACCAGGTTCCCAGATGCAGAGCTGGAATGATCAGATGATTCCAAGACAAGGCATGAATTCCAGAAAGTTCAAGTAAATTCCTTCTGCTTGTTCATATCAAGATTTATACAAATAGCATAACACGAGGCTTGGCAAGATAATTTTCCTTCAGTTTTGCCATGCGTTCCTTCACAAGCCTGTCCCCCATTAAAAAAAGCAGGATGCCTAATACTAGAGGTCTGCCTGATGTCTCAACATTTGCATGCATAGTTCTGTTGGCTGCAGTGCTACTGCAGTAAGGGCAAGGTAGTCAGAGCCAATTTGTCCATATCTGCAGAAGTGAGTTCTCAGTGCTTGGTTGTGCTATAAAGCAAGTCCCTGAGAATCCCTGACAGTAATTGTAATTCTCCTCCTCAAACCTAGAGCAGTATTTAAAGCGGAGGAAGCACAGGAACCTCCTGAACAGTTTCTTCCCCCGTTGCCTGTCAGTGATTTCACTGCAATGCCTAGAAAAAGCAAAGCAGTTCAGACGGCATCTATTTCTGGCGTGAAATCCTAGTTGTGGATTCCCAGTGCTGATGTGTTTTTCAGACCCTATGGTGAATTTCTAAGCTCTCTTGGAATAACAGCTGCTGAGAGGGGACTGGAATCCCCATAGTGGATTTCAGATTCACAGACTGATGAAATCTCTGAACAACAGGGTGGGAAAGCTGTTTTTTATCAAGGGCAGCTATGAAGGCAGAGAAGCAAACTCTTGTCAGTGAAGAGCTTTTCATCTCCTTGTCCCATTTTTCTGAGAAATGAAGGGTAGGCTATGGAAACCCAGTATGAATTTTGAGAGGTAGGGGCAGAGTAGAGACTCTCTTCTGTTCAGCTCCTCAGTAGGGAGGTATCCTGGGTGGGGATAAAGATACAGCTTGGTACTCAGAAGTGTGCTCGTGACCCTCGTAAAAGCAGTGCCTTGAGAGCCAGAGAGAGGGAGGGAGAGTCACACTGAGGGATGTGTGGTAGCTCAGAACCACTGTTGTTGGTTTCTTTTTCCTTTTCTTGAAAGCCTATTTTTCACATATTTTAAACCTAGAAGAGACCACTGTTACTGTTGGTTAACTCCCTGTGTAACATCAAACATAGGTTGCAGCTGTGCATGGTAAAGATCTGGAGGAGAAAAACTCTTTTATCTGAAACACCTTAGCAGTTGCTAGGCCACAAGCATTTCCCATTCTTCACCAGCACATGGAATTATAAATAAAACACTTTTGGTGGCTCACAACAGCATGTGAAAAGATTACACTGATGGCAATTTGTACAGCGCAGTCCCTTCTCTCCCTCTTCACCTTGTCAGTGTAGTAGTTTGCTAACAGTTGGCAGTGTTAGGGCTATAGTCTGGCCACTGATGAAAGAGCACCGAATGCCTTAAGATGGTGAATACCATCAAACATAAAAAGTCAATCCAATGTCATTTAATGGTGTGTGATGTTGCTATTGTCTGAGGATCAGCACTCCACCATGTTAATGTCTTGACTGTCATTGAATTTTCTACTAGGGTCAAGCTTAAATTAGTTGCACACAGCATTAGCACAGTTAGCCAGCAATCAAGACTTGAGATAAGCTTGTGATACAGTCTCCATGGTTAAAACTATATTCACCAGAACTATGTAATGGTCAACGCTTGGATACTTCTCTGGTACACTATGAGATCCATTATATGAAAGGTCCACTGCTTGCTCTATCTGTGATGATGGTCATATTGCAGATGTTGTTAAGGAATTCAGCATTGATTAGTTCCACAAAACATTTGACATACTGTACACAAAACTTAGGTTCCTTGACCTGTTCCTGGAGAACTGACCTGACAATGAGGAAGCGTGTCTCTGGGATTCTCCTGGCTGAAGTGATTTTGATAATCTGCCTCATGTGAGCTGCATGTAACACATTGCATAAGCCCGCTCACTGAGCCCATTTTCTATCATCCTTTAGCTTAGCTTGATATTGCCTAAGTTTCCAGTAATGTTTATGATGTTTATTGTCTCCTCAAAGGAAAGTAAGACCCTTGCACCTCCTGGGTGCCTGATGAGAGGCCACATAGACTGGGACTCTTCAGTTTGGAGAGGAGAAGGCTGAGAGCAAAGAGTAAGGTTCACAAAATCATGAAGGGAATGCATCAGGTGAATGAGTAACTATTACTTATCTGTTATTCAACAGTTATAGCACAAGGATTAGGAGGCATTCAATTAAATTAATAGGAGATTGGTTTGAAACTGGTAGAAGAAAGTTCTTTTTTACAGAGAGTAATGAACTTCCAGAATTTGTTGTCATAGGAGACTACGGAGGCAAGGTCAAAGCAAGGTTAGGCAAATTCAGGGACAGCAAGTCTATAAGCAGATATTACAGGCAGAAGGCAGGGTAGTACCTAACACCCCTAATCCAGCAGTTGTGGTTGCTGGGGAAGAACAAGGGGATCAGCCTGCACAAAGTGGCCAGGAACACATGTACTCCCTAAATGGTGTTGCCCACTGCCACTCTCATAGAAAAGGTAGTGGCATAGCTGTACCCTGGTGTGCTATAACCATGTTCTTATGTTCTTAGGTTAACTGGAGAATCAAACAGGTCAGACACTGTCTCTCAAACCCAAAAGATGGCGTGCATTTTCCATGACCTTCCACCCTCTCCAAAATGTAAAGCATTCATTCTTATACTTTTGCCCAGTTACTTTATAAACTTCTTCAGATTGGGCAAACATAAATACCTTAAACAGAAGATGGCAGTCCTCTGTGGGGAATGGCTTAGTAATCTTACTCAGCTCCCCACCACTACTGATTTCTCCAGAGTAGTGCCTTTCCTCCCTGTACAAGAGGGAAGGGTCTCCGGTCTTGCTGTAAAAGCAGGAAGTTCAGGAGAAGCAAGCTGAGATTCTACTCAGAGATGCTTTTGTCTTGGCCAGTCAAAAGGAAAACGTACAGTACATGAGCATATACCCCAGGTAATTATTTGAGGAAAATGGTTCTATTCTTTTCTGTCCCTTCACATCACTGAATCTGAGTGCCGTAACATACTGTTGAGTTATTGGCGAAATAGCAGCAGAATGATTAAGGAAACCAACAGGCAAAACCACGCAAAATATGTTAGTTATCAACAAAGTAATTGGATAGCGTTTAAGCAAATGAAACAGACACAGGCATGCAAAATATTACAAAGGATTATACTAACTGTAGCAGAGAGTGGAGGTTTCCAAGTGACTACATTCCAAGTGACCCGACTACATTCACTACTGGCAAACAGAGGACTTTCTCATCACTACCCTACTTCAAGGAACCACAACGAGAGGGGACAGTCACCCCAGAGGTATCAGGGTGTCCCAAAGAATGGGAAATTATAAATGAGAGTGAGAGGAGGAAAGCCTGAGAGAGGAAGAAAATGAACTCAAATTCTGAATTCTGTTAGATGGCTAACAAGCTGTATTTCATAAAAAGGGTAACATTTAAGCCTGTTGTGGTTCAGTGGTTACAACAGCAGCCAGAGCAAAAATGCAATATATAATACTGAAAATAATTTTTAAAATGGGGGGAGAGCAAAAGTATGAAAATTATTTACAAAATGGGGAAAAGTGATAAAGTCAAGCTGAAGACCACAGGAAGAAAGTCACTGACAGGTTTAAAAAGAAATTCAGATTTTCTAAAACATATTTGTAAAGCAAGAATTCCTAGTGATGTTCTAAGATCTTTTATTAGATGGAGATAGTACATTTAAAATAAGGTAGGAAAGGACAAAGTTTTTACTGATTTGGATCTGGGAAGGAAGAAGATGATGGAAGTGGTGAAATACTTTCCAATTCATTAGCAAAAAGGAAAATCTTTAGTATAAAGACAGGCTAGAAAACTTAAAAACTGGTCTTCCGATGGTACGCCAGGACACCCCACATGAGCGCAGACGTCCTCCCTTCCCCAAGCACAGCCTCCATCTCCACTTCCACCCCCACTCAGCTGTGGGCTCACTCCAGAGCTGCTTCTGGGTCCCTGCGTGGCAGGGCCATGCCTGGGACACCCTTGCCCTTGGCTCCCTTCCTCAGCAGCAGCGGG
>NW_009260611.1:460195-460462 GCF_000687185.1 Egretta garzetta
GGGCCCTGGGGGGGGGGACACGGCCAGCCACCGCAACCGGTTGAGGGGCTCACACCCATCAAAGACGAATGGTGCCTCCGACCGCCCCGCCATGGTCTCACTTGCCAGCTCTTGGTGCTGCTTGTTGGGCCGCGGCGCTGGGTCCCTCTCCCTGCTGCCGGCCGAGCGGTGGTGGTGGCATCTTGGACAGGCGCTCTTCGTGGTGCGCGCCCCAGCCCGGCTCTCCACCACCCGCAGCACAACCGCCCATCACCCAGGGCACCAGCA
>NW_009260611.1:460755-464678 GCF_000687185.1 Egretta garzetta
GGCGGGCCCGAGGCCTTCACCTGGGCTCTGGGCCGCGTCCTGGATGGTGCCGTCGAGGGAGAGGTAATCGCTTCCATCGGGAAAGCTGGCGAGGCCTTTGGCCATTCCGGAAAGCGGGCATGGAGCCATCGTGGAGCTGGCATGGACCGCCTTCTCCACCAGGGCGAAGGCGCACCGGGCTGCCGCGGCGCCGGCGGGGTGGTAAGCGGGGGCACGCGCTCAGCTCCTGCCGAGCTGGGCAGGCACCGGGAAGGCACCCGTCTGCCTGCCCCCCGGGAGCTGACGGCGAGCTGGTTGCTGGCTGTGGCTCCCATCTAGCGCTGGTAAGAAGCGTCCAGCTGGTGGCCTGGGAACATGCCTTGGTTGGTATACGAATGCCACCTCATCTTTCAGATAGCGAACTATCTATGAAGGAAGCATATCGGGCAAAGGAAGAACCTCAGGGACACCCTGCAGCATGCTGGCAAAGCCTGCAGAGCCTGCAGTTGCCAATGAGCACCGACAGCGTGGGAGCAGGAAGAAGGCAGAAACCTCTTTGGTTAGACACCGTGTGTGCTTGGGCAGGAGACGTGCACAAGGCAAAGCGTGGGCAGTGACAGACCCGTTCTCACAGGGAGAAGTCCTGTGAGCCATGCCATGCAAATCGCTTGCCACGCAGAGGCCTCCATGGTCACCTGCAGCCATGGCAACTCTTGATTTTTTCTCCTTCCAATCAATGGCACTTTGGCTCTTGAGCTGGAGGCACTTGCAACATTATGGACAATCAATTAATTACTAAACCCAGCAGGTACAAGCCATGTACAAATTACACGCATCAGAGAAATTTTACACATATTTGGCAGCTTTCACGCTTACATCACCCTATCTACCTTCAAGTATCACCAACAAGGACACGCATTCCAAAAGACTGTATCAACACCTGTGTCAATGCACTCGACTGTAGCTGACTGATAATGGCATTATTCCTTCTGTACTTAAAACATGAAACCTGATAACTCCCTCCCTAGGACAGTCACAAAGATCATAGTCTGCCAATAATTATTCAACGTAGATTCACTAATTCCTGTATGCGGCAAAATACCGTAACAGCATAAGAAATCCATGTCGGATATCCTGCGGTGGCTGCGTATCGCATGGTGACAATGATGCTAGTGTTTTCTTGAAGTTTTCCGCCTAAACTGCATGTTTTACGCTCCTCTGGTCTGAAAATCTGGTGCACTGGGAAGTGGGCCCTTTCATGTTGTCTTCTGGGACTCACAGGTAATTTTTTTTCGTTACTGTTATTTTTTCTGCAGTTTCTGAAGTCAGAAAGCAAATACATTCCTCTAGCTCAAGTTTTCTAAACTTGTAGGTACTTCTTACGTTAATCCAGTTAACCTGAATCACATGGTTAATAGGTTTTTGCAAATGTGTTATTTATTTCCAAGCAATCTAATGTTTCATAATCATGACTTTTAGTAACTTTTCGCTGCTGAGATGACAAGAGTTTTCTTTGGAGGATTAATTTGTGCAGCTGTATTAATAGTTTAGTGTCCTCACCAGCCATTCTGGGGAAATGCTGAATCACATGTATAGCGCAGCAGGTGGGATCCATCCAGTCCTATCTAGACCTCTGTCATGTAGAAGTCTACATCTAATATAGGCTCCCTTCATACACGAGGAAGAATTAAGCATCTTTAGAGCATGAGTCATGTCATCCTAAAGTAGACGCCTAGAATAGGTCAGATGATTTGTGCCCTAAAATTGCTCCTGTTTCTCTGTGTTAAAGAACAAGCAGTTTAGTTCTCGATGTCTCCATTTTAGTAGCCTCAAGTGAGGTGAGAAGAATTAATGCTCTGATCATATCCAGGTTTATATCGTGCTTCAAAGTACCCTAAAAATTCTTATTTGTAAAGAAAGCTGAAAATAGCATTACTTTCTATATTATTCTCGATTTACAAAAAAGCAGCTTTTAAAAGTTTGCTGGCTCAAGACATTTTAGTAAAAATGGCAAATGCCATGTGTTTCATGGGAAAGTTGTAGCACCTCTCTTTTTAATAATCTATTAATAATTTTTAATAAGTCTCCCAATTCTCCAGTTCCCAAGGTTGGGAATTAAATGAATTAGATAGATTAGGATCCTGTACTTTTGGTGAAATTATGCAATCAGGAGGAATGAAAAAAAAACAAAACATTTTTTTATGGCAGGCTGATTTATTTTTTAAACAACACTCAAAAATTGATACGTGAAAAGTTCACGTACAGCTGAACTGGTTGGTAGAGTACGGGTGAAACAGTTTTTAAAAGAATAAGAGTCTTAATGTCTAAAGCTTGCCAGAGGTGTCGCATTAGTGTGGTACGTGTGAGGAGAACGTGTGCCAGGAACTCCTCGAGAAATGCGGGATCCTTCCGGCCAGCTCTGCTCGCAGGAGTTAAAATCCTGCATAAAGCTGATGAGTAAGCTCCTGATGACTCACTGTGGCAGATGCAGTCTTTAATTCCAAGAGGGTATAAGGGAAGTGGGTGTGAATCTCGAGTAGAGGGGAGCTAGGGGTAGGGATGTTCCTGCCTCAGTGTCTTGGGGACAAAAGTGTAGGTTTGTAATACAGCCCCAAGCTATCAGTAAAGCCAAACTTCTGTAAGGGGTAAGTTTGACATTACACATCACACATAGATTTTATGTGAAGCGGGGTTGGAACACCACCTACTCACAGATGGGTATAATTTCGGGGATGTCCTGCATAATTCATGTGTGGCTTTGATACTTATGAGTAATTCAGACATCAAAGCCTCAACTTAGATAACACTTTTATAACACTAAACTTCCTATAGCCAATAATCTGTGGGCTTTCATTTAAGTTCCTTTAAAAAAACCCCAACTATACCAATACTTTCTTCTTCACCTGCAGATATTTTTCATAATGTGTGTTGGTGTGAAGTGCAAGATAGAAAATCCTGAAGCCTGGACTAGAGAAAAAATAAAAATTCCATATAATACTCTTCACTGGAACTGGAAATGTAAATTTTAAAGCACTGGAAAGGAGCTGCGAGCACACCGGATACCAGGCCCTTTGGTCACTCTGCGATATTCCCCTCTGCTTTGCCCAGCGGCACAATCCTTCGCTTTTCAGCAGTCCAATTTCCTAACAAGCAATTTTATGTTCTTATCCAAGTTAGCCATTACTCATGGAAAAACCTTCCCATTAATAACCATAAAGCTCCTTCATTGTTCTCCTTCAAATCTCCTTAAAACTTCCTTCTGACACCAAACACTTGTCATTGGCCAGGCCTGTTGCTTTTTATTCTCAGGGCTGCTTTTCCCTTATCCTTCCCCCACGGGTCTGTAGTATACACCTGTTGTCTTTCATCATGGGTTAAGATCATAAGCTCTTTGGGCATGGACCATCTCTCTTATTACATGTGTCTACAGTATCCGACACAATGGGACTGCAAGCCCTCAACGGGGCCTCTGGGTACTGCCATGATCCAGTTGATAAAGAATAATGATTTTTGACATGGTGAGTTCTGCAGTTTTTCCCAAGTCATTCTGCAGTTGTTCACGCCGATAGAACCAGCGTGTGTGCATAAGCAGTGTCCTTAAACCCGATGTACAGGGTAAATGCTACGGAACTATTTGCCGGAGAGCGCCAGCTTTCCTGCTTTGGGGCTGGGGGGCTTGTGTGCTCTTGCACGTTGAAATGCGTGGGCTGACGCGCAGCAACTTTTTATTTTTGTGGGTTTGCACTGAACTAGCGTGATGGGACCCTGCTCCAGAGCTTCTGCATCCCATCCTTCAAATAGTAATAAAGACTGATGGAGTCAAATGAAAGGGAGGTGGCTCACGCGCCACTGGCACGGAGCATGTTGGTTCCCTAAAGGTCCGTGGGGATTCAGGACACAGCCTGGCCCTGCTGCAGCTTCCCTGCTTGCTGCAAAACCAGAAG
>NW_009260611.1:464690-465379 GCF_000687185.1 Egretta garzetta
TCCAGAAGTCTCTTTCGCGCCTCTCAAGTGTTCAGTCATGGTGGCAAGGTGAGGGATGCAGAAAGGCTGCACCGGTCAGAGCTGGGCTGCTGCCTTTTGCGGTGGGGAAGGCAAGGAGAGGTTCCCACTGAGCAGGGGGACATGCAGAGAGTCGACTATGTTTAATTAACCTCCTTGCAAAATTCTCCTTCTCTGGAGCTCTGTTTCCAGCCTCCTCCAGTGACCTTCCCAGGCCCTGCCACCTCAGCGATGCACATCGTCATTCACGCCGTGCAATCTCTCCCCCCAGCCCCCAAGATGCTGTGTTTCTTCTCCTTTTCTCCCTGCCTCTCTTGCCCCCCAAAAGAACCTGTCTTCAGGTTTTGCATTTAATGGAGGGGGCTGCCGGCGCTGGCCTCTCCCCCGTGCAAGCCTTTGCATCGTGCCCGGCCCTTGAGCTCTGCCCCAGCAACCCTCCTGCAAGGGCAGGAGACCTTTCTGTCCCTTTGCTAATTAATGCAGCTATATCGGAGCGCGGCAAAACCACAGTAACATCAATCCTCGGCATCGTAAGAAAAACCAGAAATCCTCTCCCCCCTCGCCGGGTCTCTCCTAGGGGTTTTAAGTAACTTCTTTTTTTTTTTTTTTGGGGGGCGGGGGGGAGAACACGCGCTTAGCATCGGCACCCCCGCCTCCCCCCGTGCCACCTC
>NW_009260611.1:465798-467254 GCF_000687185.1 Egretta garzetta
TGTGTTTATATTTAGCACCGCGCCGCTTTTTTTCCTCCCCCGAAGTTTCGCCCGCTTATTTATTTATTTGGCCGCCTGCGCCGCGCTGCCGCAGAGCAGTAAGAGCCGCTCGGCGCCGCGCCGGGCCTTGGGGGCGGCTCTGTATTGCAGCAGGTAGGGCGGAGCGCTAGGACCGCGGAGAATCCTTCCAGCAGCAACCAGGACTACCTTAAACCCAGCCCAATGCCTCTTCCTGCGCCACTCTGCCTGCTGGATGGAGATCCACAGTCAAGAGCTGCAGCTCAGTGCTGGAGTACAACATTTCACAGGGAGCCCTGCAGAAGCAACACCTGTTTCGAGCCAGCCAAGAAAGGCACAAGCACTTGTATGTTGCTGCTTTGCTTGTGGATCGTCAAAAATCCCAAACCAGTGGACATCTGCTGAGCCTCCTGAGAATTCTGGATAATAGATTTGGACGTCAAAAGTTTTTTTTTTTTCCCTTATTTCTTTTTTCCTTGGTGGTGTTTTTTTGGTTTTTTTTTTTTTTTTTTTTGGATTTATCTCAGCCAACAACGTGAGATTTCCCCCCTCCCCCTTTGCAGGATTCATGCTGATGTATGCAGTCTGTTATAGAGTAAAAACAGCGCATGCCTTTCTGGAGTCAGAATCCATAAATCCTGACGTAGCCTGTGCATCTTAAAAAAAAAAAAAATCCCTATAACGCCTAGGTATTTAAGTTGCTATGGTCATTCTTATCTTAAACCAAATGGAGAAACTACGGATTTTTTTCTTTATTACAGTTGGATGGGCTGAAGACCGTATTGCTTGCTAAGAGCTGGGGATATATGCATTTATATAGATATACACATCTATATGTTTATAAATATGTCAGTGTGTGAGTATAAAGTGGTGGTTTCTTAGACTAACTGGTTTGACCTTGAACCTGTACCAGTCAAAACAGAATATTACTTTTATTTATGCATTTAATGGATTGAAGAAAGAACATTTTCTCTGTAACTGCGCTAGGGAGGGGAGAGGAGTGGAATATACCTAATCTTATATCTCCTGGGTTTGGCACCATCATTATTGTTTATTCTTATTCTCTAAAAGCAGAATCTTCTGATGGCTCCCTTAGGTGAAGTTGGGAACTATTTCGGTGTGCAGGATGCAGTACCCTTTGGGAATGTGCCCGTTTTGCCGGTGGATAGTCCGGTTTTGTTAAGTGACCACCTGGGTCAGTCTGAGGCAGGTGGGCTACCCAGGGGGCCAGCGGTCACGGACTTGGACCATTTAAAGGGGATCCTCAGGCGGAGGCAGCTATACTGCAGGACTGGATTTCATTTAGAAATCTTCCCCAATGGTACTATCCAGGGAACCAGGCAAGACCACAGCAGATTTGGTAGGTATTATCCTTAACCCTTTAGTGGTCATGTGATGGAATAATGGGGCAGAACGGCGGGCAGGGGGACGGCGGGGG
>NW_009260611.1:468047-468356 GCF_000687185.1 Egretta garzetta
AAAGTAACTAAAACAGCCTGGATGAGCCGATTCTCTGTGGGTTTTTTTAAGGAGGGGTGAGGAAAATACGCCAGGTTAGCTCGCCACGCTCCCAGCTGTTGGAAGGAGTTAACTCGTGAGTGAACCAACCTGACAGCACTTAAATTCGGTCGTAAAAACAAAGTCCTGTGGTGATTCCGCCCCCTCCCCTTTCGAATTTTAATGCCAGATGTTGAACGATATCTAAACTGTGTTTTATGGCTTTGTGAAGCTGTTTAGATAACACCGGTGTTGTAGGAGATGATCTCCGAAGGGCGCAGGAGGGAAGGG
>NW_009260611.1:468559-469699 GCF_000687185.1 Egretta garzetta
GCCGCCCCCGGGGGGAGGCCGCCAGCTGTTCCCTTCGCAAGGCGGCGGTGACCACATTATTCACGGCGTCTATTTTTAAAAATGGCTTTCCAGCCGCAGTTGTAGGAAGCTGACGATTCCGAGGGGCAGCTCTGCCAGCCCTTGCAGCGCCTCGGCTTTAAATAGATTTGTTGGGGTTTTTGTTCCTTCTCGGTTTGATAGCCCTCTCCTCCCCGGGATGCACCCGCGCGATAACGCTTCTCCCGTGGCGTGCGCCGGTGATGCCCCCGCTCGGGCCGGGGTCGGGCAGACTGGGCACGGCAAAGCCACGGGGTGCGGCGGGGCTCCCGGCTTATTTGGGGGCGGGGAAGGGATCTCGGTGCTTCTGTATCGGTGCCGTGACATTGCTGTTTGTGTTTGTCGGGAGGTCACCGAATAGCAGATGCTATTTGGGTTTTGCTGATTGCAAAGTCTTTTGATTATCTTGGGAAGGTCTGCATCCCAACTCGGGAGCTGCCCAGGGGAGAGCGGGTAACTTGGTCTCCTCTGAGCGTGTGAGGGAAACCTGCGTGTGTGTGGATGTGGGGGAGACGAGTCAGAAGGAAGTTTTCTTCTAGGAATAAGGAGGACAAAGAGAAAACCCCGGGGGCTGCGCGTAAACTCCTCTCTGGGCTCTGCCCCGTGGGAATCCCCCTCCCCGCGCGCACACACACACACGCACACACCTCTGGAGAGACATCAGATAAGAGTAATTCTTTTGTGATGCTATGCTGGATGTGTGCCTATTGCATACAATAAACCGAGCCATATTGTGTGTCTATACTCGCCCGGTTCTGGGAGCCCTGGCATTTCGCAATTCCTGCAGCGAGATGCCCATCTCTAAAAGAAAAGCTCCCCGGGAGAGCCCGGCTCGGTCCCCCCCGTAATGCGAGCTCAGGTGATCAAAGCCTTATCTCTCCTGGGTGACAAAAGAAAAAAAAAAATTTCTTTTTTGATGCAGTCTCCTTTAGTGTAGGGCATTTGCTAGACAGTGGAGTCATTGTAAATTCAGGAACTCTGTAACAGCGGAGAGGCGTGCCTCTGTGCGTCAGCACAAGTACTGCATGCACAGCATTAAAAAAATAGGAGCATGCAGGAAAAGGAAAAAAAAAAAAAGCTTGT
>NW_009260611.1:470334-540674 GCF_000687185.1 Egretta garzetta
AGAGACGCTTGTTCCCCGTATTCGTTGGCGGTGTGTTAGGGTGCTAAGTGCCAGCTGAGCTGCTTCAATCCAGCGATACAAAGAGAGCCCCTCTGTAGCCAGAGACAAAAACGTGCGAAGGGTGGAACACCAGCAAGAGAAAGATCTGTAGTTGCGAAGATGCGCGTTGCTTAACGCCAAGGCAAATGCTTCGCTCAGTCTGATCCTCACTAGAGCTAAACGAGATGAAAGTTACTGTCCCAGCGTTGTGTGAGCGACCCACCTCCTCGCCCTGCCGTGAGCCTGCCAGCAGAGCGGGGCAGCCTTCGCCCTCTGGCTGGTGTCCTGCTGCCGCTCGCTTGGCCCGGTCAAAGTTGGATCATGTGGCAGAAGGTGCATGAAGGGTTGATGTGGACGTGTAAGGAACAAGTTTCCCCAAACTTTTTTCCGAACCTCTTTATGGAGGAGCGGGTCTTTGCCTTGAAGTGGTTTCATTAAAGTGTTCAATGTCTGACAAGAAGATGCTCGGCATCCCACGTACGGAGACAGTTACTTCCTCTCTCCTTTTCTTCTCTCCCCCATTTTTAGCTATAAATAGAGCTCTAGCTTTAGAGTTTGGAGCTGTCCTGATTTTCATTTGGTCCAGCCTCATTATGAAGAGGAGTATCTATTTTAATATCTGGTTCAGGTCCTAAGTACTACCTGTACATTAGAGAAACTATACAGTGAAAATATTCACAGGAGTGTTGGGCCAAATCATGCAATCCTTGAACTGGCAAGACTTGTGTAAGACTGCATGCTTGGCCCCAGATAACCTCTTGAAGGACTTAACAGCATGGCACATAAAACCTGCTGTGAATAGGCTTTTGAATATTTCAAATGAACAAGTCTCTATTCTGATCTCAAATATGTGGATGCACTTTGCCAAGTACCTTAAATTCATCTTCGGCACTTACAATAGGACGTGACAGTGCTTTTTTGTTCTTTTGACGCACTAAGCAGCATGCACCCAAATGTTTGAAACGAGGACAGCAATTAAAGTCTACATTTATGCTGATGAGAAAGATGCCAGACTTACTGACTTAGCTGTAGTATGGTATATTCCACACTTAATGTAAGATTTAACCTCAGTTAAAATTGCTTGGTAATATGTATCAGGTAATGTGATAGTTTGGTAAAAGCTTTACAGAAGAAGCCTTAGTAAGAAATCTGGAAGTATTTCATGTCCAGATACAATGGGAATGTTTAAATTTAAATGGATCGATTGTATCCGAGGTACTACATATAGCAGATAAACAGCATGCTACCACTTTTTATTACTTAAAAAAAAATCCATAATTACTGAATATTTCCTCCCAGTATTTTTGATTTGTGCATATGTAGAGAATAATTTAAGATGCCCAGGCCTTAAAACTGGGTTATCAAAACAATAGGACTGTGGTGTTTGTAGTACTGAATAATATATAAGGTAATGATCGATAGTCCCTTACAGGGAATGCATTTCATCTTTACATTAGCTTGGCTATAAATTTTCCCTATTGGCTTCAACTTGTGCTGTGTTAGATTTATGTGATTCATGCCTGTTATTGATTAGTGCTCAACTGTTTTGCGGGAGATGCCAAATTAATTGTTCAAAAAATCCATGAAAGTGCTTTTTTATTGGCCACGTGAGGCTCAACACATACTATACTCTTTATTTTATTATTTCATGTAAATACAGTTTCCAATAAGCGTTAAAAATAGTTACTTGGTGTGCTTAGACATGAAAATTCACAAAATCTCTTGAAAATGCTACACCATGCTTTATTTTGTGGCTTGGAAAGTAGCGTAACGCAGCAGTGTGCTTCTGAACGTTGCTGGATAACTCCTGTAAGGCCATTACCCTCTTACACAGATGGCCCCAAATAGGAAGAAGCAATTTCCATTTTTTTTTTTTTTTCCACAAGACTCCTAGGTTTATGCAAGGTTTGGTTGGTAGCATCCTCACTGAAGGAGGTAAGCAATTTGCAGGGCAGGCTGCCAAAAAACCCCCAGACCCTCAGAACCAGATGAGCTGATATTTGATATGGACACTTGCTGTAGCGTGCACATCGATGCTGAACCTCGGGGCTTTGCAGAAGCGGGGCTTCTCTGCAAAAAGTTAGTCTCTCTAGTGCACAAATGTCTGCGTGAGCTTGCTGTGCACAGGAGGACTTCATCACTTATACACTATTACTTAGGCTTAGAATATTTTAATTTTCAAATTTGAGATGAGTAAAAAATAACACACCAGGGAGATGGTTAACACCTAGGCAGAAATGTGTGAGACTCTGGACTATACTAAGGATTTTCCTTTCTCAAGCCTCTGGAAGATCATACTGTGAGTAAGCCTTTCCACATATTCCTGGTTCGTTGATGCCTGATCTTTTGGTTCCACGTGTAACATTGTTTTCACCTCAGAATACTGATTCAAATGTATTTTCTCAGAATTTATTTTGCAAGACAAATTTCATAGGTTCTTTAATACTGCTAATTTTGGCAATCTAAAAACTTGGGTTTTTTTTCTTTGAATGTATTATTTGTCATGCAAATCAGAATATGACTGAGAATATGAGCTTTAGATTTGTGTTTAGAAATGATGAGAAAGATTGAGAGTAATCTTTTAATTTGGTCTGTTAGTGCTGTCTGCAATGCAATGTTCTAGCAGAGACTCAAAGGACTTCACTGTTCAAGTATTGTATTTTAAGACATGTTCATTTGTTCCTCATCTTCCTTCTAACTGGGAAATGGGAAAACACCTTTGAAAATAGCTGCTTGTTGCTCAGAGATCAATCACATCTGGAAAACAAGATCTTTCAATGGAAACCAATTGTTTGTTTTTTCCTGCATTTTATAGGTATACTGGAATTTATCAGTATAGCAGTGGGCTTGGTCAGCATCCGAGGAGTCGACAGTGGACTCTACCTTGGAATGAATGAGAAAGGGGAACTGTACGGCTCGGTAAGTTCCCGCTTGTCTTGGACGGTTGAGATCCTTACATTCTGTGGGACAAATACTTGATAGCTCCTACAAGCCGTGGGTGGTATAATGAATACAGGAGAGGGAAAAGGTGACAAAATCAGGAAGGAGTAATAATGCGGATGGACGACAATTTAGATACAAGCAATGGAGACTGATGGCCGGAGCTGGTCACTGAAGACTAAAGGATGTAAGATTTGTAAACCTGTCCTTTTAGTAGAGACCTAAAGCAAGACAAAGTGGCTGCCTTCTGTGCGTAGGCAGAGCTTTCTAGGAATTGACAAAAGAAGGCAGAGGGGGAGGTAAAGGGTGGCATATGGGGATGAGAAAATGAGAAATAGGAGTGGATAAAAGTTATAAAAAGTATAGGAATGAGGGCAAGAGGCTTGGTGGTCTTGTCCTGAAACTTCAGCTGGTGCTCCCTGCGGGAGTGGGTAATGGGTGTAAGGGAGGAGTAAAACTTGGTATTTCAGATGTGGGTTAGACTGGCAAACCAGCCTACCTGCATGCATGTGTGTGCGACCCTTACCTGGGCTTACTTGAGCCACCTGATGTACACAGGGGTTCATACTCAGGGTGGATCGTGAGTGGGGGGGAGGGGGAGGAATCTGAAATCAAGCAGGTAACTCCCCAAATAGTAGAAGGCAACCTCTTCTAGCAGTAAAGTATCAACCTCCAGAGTTGACAAGGACTAGAGAAGCAGTTGTATTTGAGGAAGAGGATGGCAGGTTCAAAGGGTAAGCAAATGTCTATACTGAAGGGAGGCTGTGTATTCACTGTCATTTGTTCGAGGCACGGAGGAGAAGGTGACAGTGGTCGACTGGTGGTGTAAATGTTGCAAAGAGAGACGTTCAGAAAGGAGTTACAGTGGTGGAGAGTTATTTTGGTGGTAGCTGACGATACCTGTGTCAGCGGGGAGTAATGGTAACTGGGAAAAGGGTGGGGAGGGAGCTGAGTGGGACAGCAGTGTGAGTGGGGGGAAACATGGGAAGATGGTGATGAGTGGGCAGGTGAAAACAGGAGTAAGAGGGAGGTCCAGCGGGAGGTCCAGCTTCCATAAACATGATCCGTGGAGGAGCGTGAGGAAGTGAGACCAGGAAGATCCAGCAGAAATGTTTGTATGGGGGTGTCCAGGTTCACGGATCCCTTCCTAATAACATTTGGTGTGAGGGAGGGAAGGTAGAGAGGGGAAGCAAAGAGTGGGCTAGGGGAGGAAGCCAAAAGGTACAGGTTGTGACAATGTATGTGGGAGGCAGAAAAAGAGGTGGTAGAATGAGGGGCAAAGCTGGAATGGTTAATGTGTGGACATGGGAGAAGGTGCAGAGGTGGTGAGAACCAGTGAGTGGGAAAGGCCAAAGAAAAGGGATTTAGCATAAATGGCAATATGGAGGAGGAAGAGGTTGGAAGGGTGGAAAGGAAGGGAGAAAGGGAATGGATGCAATTACAGATGTAAACAAGTTGCCTGTAAGGAGTGAGTAAGTTGTCCTAAGTCACAATCCTTGTGCAGCTGATGAATGGGATAAAGAACTGGTGAAGTCATGATTACTTTTATGGTTCAGTTAGGCAGCAAAAAGGCAGAACAACAACAGCAATATGAATCAGTAATGTTGATAATCATCAGTAAGAGTAATTGTTTAAATAGATAAACATAGTGAATCAGTTACTCTACACTTCAGATACTCTGAAAAAGAAAATGTGGTTATTGATAGAGCTTAAACGCATAGACTTGGGAAAGCAAATGTTATATCACTTTTCTGTGCAATGTATATTTTGTGTTTGCAATATGTTTGACTGTCAGAGCGAATTACTCAAAACGTTCTTTGATGAAGAAATATGCCCAAGAAATTATTTGTAAATTACTAAGATCACTGCGTTAATAAAATAGTTGTTCCATGAACAGCATGGAACGACGAGTCTACTTTCCTAGTGGTTTGTGTCTCACAGTCCGAGACAAGGGTCTCCCTGACCTTCTGTCCCTGCAATAACACAAATTCCCCAGCCTTTTGTGTTTCTTGCATGGAGAAAGAGATACCGTTAGCTGTCCATGCTCACCGGGTTGTCAGTTTGCAGGGATTACATAGCTCACCGCTCCCAAGTGGGATGTGTAAATGATTTCTCTTCTTTACCCTGCCTCTGATCAGTCGCAAAACTGATAGGAACTTAATTTTCTTGAAGACCTTTGCCTTCTGATTGAAACTGGTTGAAAAGCTAAGGCAGGCAGGCAGATGGATGTAGAATATAATTGGATAACCTCTTTTCCCTAAGAAATGACGCTAAAAATATGAAGCCAGTCATAATGGAGAACTGGCAATCTATAGGGCCAGAATGCAAAGTTCAGGTTAAAATCTGATGGATGACATGGCTTATTGTCAGCCTCTAGAGATGGGACATACTAAAGAGTGATGGTAATTGAATTACATTACTTCCAATGAAATATAACCTCTAATGGCTGCTCAGTGTGATGATGCTTTAAAGCCTTGTCAACACTAGCAATCGTAGTGCCTATATTTCAGCAACTGTCAGCTCTCGTAGAAACACTGAGATAAGCAGGCCTCAGAGCAGATTTTCGTGTAGAATTGGCTGGACATTTTTAAGTGACAGTGTTTTGCTTTTGGTTTTGGTCAAAAAAATGCAATTAATTGAACGTGAAGTTCTCCGATGGGAATAAATGCTGCACTTTGAACCAGAAGCAAGGCACAATCCAGCATACAATTATCTTTCTGGCAAGAGAGAAGATCAGTTTAACTGAAATTGGTTTTGAGACTGATATGTGATGGACTGAGGTTCAGGTTTTTCACATGAATTAAGCAGAGTTAAGTGTTCTGTGGCACCAGCAAGTTGCCCTTGTGCTGCTTGTGCTGGGAGGTGGGTCCCTCCGTCTTGGTTTCTTCACTAAGGGCTGTGAATAGCACCAGCTTTGTCATGGAGCAGCTACACTTACGAGGCGGAGAACGCGTTTTCTAAGGTGGGAAACCTGTTTCCCACACACAACTGAATAGCAACCTCAGAAATACCTGGTCCTGCTAGTCTACATCAGCATTGTGGATCTAAGCAGGTGTGTTTCTGCAGGCAGTCAGTACTTGCCACTGCCGGAATAGACGCCCTATGTGTATGACACTATCATATTTATATTCAAATTACTGCATGAAAAATATATTAAGTGTGAATCAAATCAGCGACCTAAAAGACTTCTATCCTTTTGTATTTGTGGTTGAAACATTTGGCACAGGAAGATTTTTCCCAGCATATTTGTAGTGCCACTGGAGATGGGACATATGGCAAAGCAGAGCAGCCAGGATGGGTGATTGCTGCCAATTTTCATGAAAGGCAACAGTGAAGGCAGGTTCAGTGTATCTTGATCCAGACATGTTCCTCTTGGCCTTCTCAAAGTGCTGCTCTCCTCCTAGATTAGCTTCCTGACAAACTCTTCCCAGCTTGCCACCCTTACGGGGGTCAGTTCCTACTGCATCTTCTGCTTAAAAGAGCACGGCAACTCTCACGCTGCTCTCAGGCAGCAACGTATAACATAGGGTGGCTGTTCTCAAGTTCCTCCTCATCCCACAGATTTAATCATAGAATCATAGAATGTTTAGGGTTGGAAGGGACCACTAGTGGTCATCTAGTCCAACCCCCCTGCAGTGAGCAGGGACACTGCTAACTAGATCAGATTGCTCAGAGCCCCATCCAACCTGGCCTTGAATGTTTCCAGGGATGGGGCCTCCACTACCTCTCTGGGCAACCTGTTCCAGTGTTTTACCACTCTCATTGTAAAAAATTTCTTCCTTACCTCTAGCCTGAACCTACCCTGTTCTAGTTTAAAACCATTTCCCCTTGTCCTAACACAGCTGGCCCTATGAAAAAGACGTTCCCCATCTTTCCTATAGGCCCCCTTTAGGTACTGGAAGGCCGCAATCAGGTCTCCCCGTAGCCTCCTTTTCTCCAGACTGAACAAGCCCAACTCTCTCAGCCTGTCCTCATAGGAGAGGTGCTCCAGCCCTCGGATCATTTTTGTAGCCCTCCTCTGGACCCGTTCCAACAGTTCCATGTCCTTCTTGTGCTGAGGGCTCCAGAGCTGGACGCAGTACTCCAGGTGAGGTCTCACCAGAGCTGAGTAGAGGGGCAGAATCACCTCCCTCGACCTGCTGGCCACGCTTCTCCCGATGCAGCCCAGAGTACGGTTGGCCTTCTGGGCTGCCAGTGCACATTGTCGGCTCATGTCTAGCTTTTCATCCATCAGTACCCCCAGGTCCCTCTCGGCAGGGCTGCTCTCGATCCTTTCTTCCCCCAGCCTGTATTGATACTGGGGGTTACCCCAACCCAGGTGCAGGACCTTGCACTTGGCCTTGTTGAACCTCATGAGGTTCACACAGGCCCACCTCTCCAGCCTGTCCAGGTCTCTTTGGATGACATCCCTTCCTTCTGGTGTGTCAACCTCACCACTCAGCTTGGTGTCATCCGCAAACTTGCTGAGGGTGCACTCGATCTCGCTGTCTAAGTCATTGATGAAAATGTTAAAGAGCACCGGTCCCAGTACGGACCCCTGAGGGACACCACTCGTCACCGGTCTCCATCCGGACATTGAGCCATTGACCACTACCCTCTGGACGCGACCATCCAGCCAGTTCCTTATCCACCGAACAGTCCACCCATCAAATCCATAGCTCTCCAATTTAGAGAGAAGGATGTTGTGGGGGACCGTGAAAATTTTTGCGACCAAAAATTTGCCAGGGAAAGCTGAAGATAGATGTATGTGGTGTTGCAGAGAGGCCAGTGGTAGCTCTGTAGCGATGACTGGGAGGCTGGTTAGTGGCAGCAGCTTTCCCTCCCATCGTGCTCTGTTCCTGCTCTCCCTTTACCTTGCCTTCCCCTTGCAGCCCGCAGCTATGACTCATCATGTTTCACAACAGCTACTGTGTCACTGGAGAGAAGGAAAAATCCAAATTACAGATAGGACTAGGACCCGAAGCGTGTTAAGATGAGACACGAAGACCTTTTTCCTTCTCGAGTGCCAAATGGCTCTTGCCAACACCTCTGACAAGAGTGTTAGCAAATGTAGTTTAACAGTGCCATGCCATGGAGTGCAGGAGGTCTTTCTGATCAGTCCTATGACCTTCATGCCTTCATGGGCTGTCCCCATGCTCACACTGCCCTGCACCCCTGCCCCTGGGAATATCAAGAGTTGGCACCCACATGGCAGGCAGTGATGAGCACCCACACCATGGGGTGCCCATTGTTCATGCTGCAGGCTGTCCTCTGAGGCAGTCCTGCGCTACCTTGAGCACAGCAGGACCATGGGACACCCTCACCTCAGCTGCCCTCACTGTCCCAGGCTCTCCTGCAGTAGAGAGCTGTGTTACATCCCACTGCTGGCATCCTTGCCCCACCAATCTCCCATGGACATGGACCTGCCCCACTCCTCTTCTCGGACTAGAGAAATTTTTGACGATGAAGGTCGTGAAACACTGGAACAGGTTGCCCAGAGAGGTTGTAGACACCCCAACCCTGGAAATATTCAAGGCCAGGCTGGATGGAGCTCTGAGCAACCTGATCTAGTTAAAGGTGTCTCTGTTCAGTGCAGGGGGCTTGGACTAGCTGATCTTTAAAGGTCCCTTCCAACCCAAGCCGTTCTATGATTCTATGATTCTATGAAATGCTGGTGTCTCCATTGCTCCTTGTGTCCTTGGCAGATAGCAAAAGACAGCTCAGATTGGATGCTCAGGAGGAAAATTGGGAGTTGGGAGATCTGGAGCAGCTACAAGGGGAGCTGTGCAGGAGGGAGGAGGAAGACAGGAGTGGAGAAAATGGAGTTACTGGGGAAGGGGGAGAGGGCTAGGAGTGCTAGAGAGGGGAGAAGAGGGTAGAGAGAGAGGCTTCATATACCCACAGAGCAGCTGGGACAGAGCCGAAGAGCCCAGATCTGGAGCCAGGGAGGGAGGTTGCTCACCTCTGGGTTTCAGACTTACAGGGTGCATGCAGCAAAGTGAGATTTAGGACTGCTTATAACAGGGTAATATACTGCTGTCCTTCAAAAAATTAACGGAAATCTTGTTTGTCCCAATGTTTTTGGGACACTAAACCTGCCTTTTGCTCCTAAAACTACTGGGGAGAGGGTGGAGGAGGAGGAGAGCGAGTACTGTCCTTGAAGAAGCATGTTTTCCCAGCAAGTGTGTGGGGAGGTGATGGTATGCCTCTTTATTGTCCCAGCAGGGCTGCACCTGCAGTGTTTTGCTCTTTTGTTTGGGTCCCTACAGTCCTGGAAGGACTTAGGCAGCTGCAAAGGCAGGTGAAGGCAAATTTTTCTCCACAAAACAGGGACAATTTTTCATAGTTTACTGAAAATTGCTTGGTGTAGGTAAGGATTTGTTTTGTTGAGTTCTAAAAATATCTCTTATGTTCCCATGCAAATAAAGGAAGGGAATTGTTCAGCCCTTCAAATGGGAGGTCAAGGTGCATGGAAACAACGTGAAGAAAAAAACAGGTTGAAGGTGCATGTTAGGAACAGCATCTGGGCCAAGTGTATGGTCACTGCAGATATCTAAGAATAGGACAGATAAATAAATTACACCACATTTTCATTCACACTTTCCTGTTAAACACCTTTGATCTAAAGTCATTCCACATGCTTTGGCTGGAATGATTTTTTTTTAATAATCTGGATTATCTGTCCGTCAGTGTACATGCAGGCGCCTGGGGCTGAGGTGAGCCTGGAAACTCACTGGATGGTTGCAGCGCACAACAGGTTTTGGAGGGAGAATTAAATTCAGTTTTCCTGAGTGAAGGCACAGACTTCCAGGCTGAGAGTGGTCAAATCCCAGGAGGGATAATGGCTATGGCAGCAGGTTTAACACCCTTCTGCTTGTGTGTAAAACAATGAAGTGCTTTTTGGTGAATGGTACAAATGGTGGAGACGCAGAGGGCAGTTCCTGGGGGGGGCTGAGTTGCGAGGAGTGGTCAGGCTTTCTGCATGTGCGGCATTGCTCAGGAAAACCTGGCACTCCCATGATGGTGTCTTTTAGCAGTAACAGCGACTCGTGTCTTTCTGAGTAAATCCGCTTTAAGCCGAAGAGTTGCAAGAAGCAGGCCTGTAGCTAATTTGAAAGGGCAAACTTTGAGACCTGAAAAGGACCAGTTCAAAAAAGGTGCTTATGGCTCTGAATGTGAAGGAAACCTGAAACTTTTTCAGAGATGCAGAAATCCTGTGGAAATGGCATTCCAGCAAGGGTGAAATTCCCGGGAAGGATTTGGAGACTTAATAGGCTGTGGGTGCTTGGCAGAGAGTCTGTGAGGAATGGGAGAAGGGCAGGTTGCAGAAAAGCACATGTCTTAGAGGTGTAGAAGCACAGGGATAAAATGGAAGTGGCTGCAATAAAGCGGACTGGGGCCCTGAAACGTATACTAAAATATAAAGCAAAGACTTTAAGCTATATAAATGAAAAGGGAACAGGGGTCTTTACAGACACAGTGTATTCAGGTGGGACTGTAAAAGCAATGCAGTCTGAATGTGGCTGTGAACTGGGCAACCCAGTATTTCTGATAGACTCCTTGCGGTGATAGCAGAGGGCTGGGGGATTCCCCATTATGTGATGAGCAAAGGGAGTGGGGGCAGCTGACACCACTGCTAAAAGAAGCAGCTATTTTCCCTCCAACCATCCGTCCCCTCCCTTTTGCTGGCACAAGCATTTCTGTTGCTGCCCGATGAACTGAAGCGGGGAGCTGGAGGGCAATCTAGCCAAGCAGAAGGGCTGCCTCCAGCCACAGGACACTGCAAGATGTGGTAGTGCAAAGGTGGGAGTAAGCCCGAGTGAGGAAGGGATTGCTTCTTTCTGATGCAGTGCAGGTGTTTGCCAGCCTTGAGCGTTTGTGGACCTCCATCTGCATCGTTTGTGTTTGGCCAGGGGCATGACCTAGGAAGCTGCAGGGCCATCAGTCTGACCTGGGTTGTGCTCTGGGTGTAGGAACACCTTTTTAAATGATGGAATAGAGCAGGGCCTGAAAGTACATGCAAGATGACTGTACTGAAGTTGGGTGAATAGAATTATAGAATTGTTCAGGTTGGAAAAGACCTTTAAGACCATCAAGTCCAACTGTTAACCTAACCCTGCCATTCTACCACTAAACCACATCCCTAAGCACCTCATCTGCCCATCTTTTAAATACCTCCAGGGATGGGGACACGACCAATTCCCTGGCCAGCCCATTCCAATGCTTAACAAACCTTTCAGTGAAAAAATTTTTCCTAATGTCCAAGCTAAACCTGCCCTGGTGCAACTCGAGGCCATCGTTTCAGGCAAGCCTAGTATTTTATTTTTGGTAGGAATTTCTTTTTCAAGAAATGGGAATTATGGTTGTGCTGATCTGCAGGGCTGTGTGAGGTATGACCCAGCAGAAGAGAACATTTGCTCCAGCGTTAGGAGACCTGTATGATAGATGGTGAAAGAATCGAAGAGAAGACAGCAGTGGGGAGTGTTGAAAAGTATTGGACTGGAGTGAAGCTATTAGTGGAGTTTTTATGGATTGGTCCTCGGGCTGGTTTTATTCCCTGTTTTTATTAGGGACATTAAACATCTTGTCATAAAAAAATAGTAGTATGTTGCTGAAATTTGCAGATGTTGCAAAGTTGGGAAATATTTTTAGCACAGAAGGCTGCCTCGCAGAAGGGACTTGGTGACCTAAAGTGCCTAAAATATTTACATGTGAGGCTCATGGAGAGCTCTGTTGGCGCAACTGCATACAGCACTGGTATTATCCATTCTAAATGCAAAGTGCAGTTATGGTTACTTGTGTTAAAGAAGATGAATTGAAACTGGAACAGGTGCAGAAAGGGCTTACTGGGATGATCAGAGGGATGAAAAGACTATCAAATGATAGAGTCTAAAGATCTTGGCTTATTTAGCCTGCAGAATGAAAACTGAGATGGTACGCTCTTGGCCTCTGTAAATACACGGATGTTTAATGCCAAGGAGAGAAAAAAAAGTCCATGAAATAGAGGACAAGAACGAATTGGTTTGAATGGGTCACAAGAAAGCTTAGGCTGGATAATGAGGAAGTTTCAGGTCATGAGGAGGTGAGATTTTGACCTGGCCTGAGGAATTTTTGCAGGGAGGTGGGAGATGGAGCATAAACTGCTTTCTCTCTGCACTGTATGGTAGGAAACAGCTTTGTAATTGTGGATGTTTTCTTTGTGGAAGGCATAGGTGTGAGGAAAGCCCTGAAACTTTTAGTTACTTGGGAAGATTTGTCTACAACCTCATCTACTTCACCTTTGTAGATAGGCTATCTCTGAATTTGGATGGGCAGCCTTGCAGAAAGCTGGGTACTGTTAAATGGTGTTCCTCACAGGCACCAAAACCTGCAACCCACTCAGCAAAATGATAGCAAGGTATGAAAGACTCTGTAGAAAAGACAGGTCTTTTGAGATGTGGGTACTTGTACAGGAAGAATTTGTAGGTGAATTCCTACACTTAACACTGGGTAATCAGTGAGAAAGCTCTGTGTGAAACTGAAACTACTGAGGTTCTTATTAAACTAAGACTTCAGTCTATTTTTTAAATCAGAATTTCACAGATTATAACACCTGTCACCAAAGAGGTCACCAAAGAGAGATACCTGCTAGTAGCGTCCTGCGGGATAGATACTACACTTTTCCTCAGGTCTTTGATTTTCCTCAGAGGACTTCATTCCAGATGCTTGCTAGGTCTGGGGATAATTTTATACGAGAGAAAACTATCAGTGATCTCCTTACCTTGGTCTGCAATGCTGGGCTGAAATTGGATTCTCACTCCATGCCTTGGACAGGGAAATTTTAGACTATCTCCTACATAAATGAGGGAGATACATGTGTGTGTGTGTATAAAGCTAAACTTTGGTAAAGCAGGATCCTACTCGAACCTTAATTTAATGATTTGCTTTCCTGTAATTAAAAATGTCTGAGATTTTGTATTCTTACAAAAACAGGAGATGAGAGCTGCTGCTTGAGGAGGCAGCCAAGGTGATCTAACATCTTGCAGAAACCCCCTTCCAGAAAGGGCAATCCTGGTTCCCTGCCTCCACTGTGTGCTTCTGCTTCCTTGCTCCGAAAACAGAACTCATCTGACCTGTCAGGAGCCTAATTTAGGGATCTAAGGCCACAGAAGAAAGCTTGGGGTTTTTTTTTGTAGGGTTGCTTCTCTGCCAGTGTAGCTCACTGAACTGTCATGTTGCCTGTTTGGGCAAGGACTAGCGCTCAGGTGGAGGGATCGGCCGCAGCGCGGGATGGGAGAGGGGTTGAGTACGGCGCTGTTGGCAGCGGGTCGTTGTTAGGATAGCATGACTGCATCGCAAACCCGAATCCTTCCAGTGAGGAAGCGCTGGGTGTGTTCAATTTGGATGTCTTCAGATTCACTTCTTTGCAGCTGTGTAGCTACCCAGTTGCTGCAGCCCTGAATGTTCCCAGAGCCAGCTGTGTTAACGACGCAGAGGTGTGAAAAGGTTCAGCGGCTTCAGTTGATCTGAGAATGCTATGTTGAAGTGACATGCTAAAAGAGCATCATCAGCAGTGGCATACTGAGATATGCTTGGGGATTATTCGCTGCATCAGATAAAGATCTGATGTGCTCTGTTTCTGACTCAGGAGCCAGTGGGATGTGAACGTGGCACTCTTTCCCACTTTACCATTCATCATTTTCAAAGGCAGAATAGAAAAAGTCTGCCCTGCGGGGACTTCATTAGGGATTTTGTCTAGGTTGAGATTTGCTTTGCAGTTTGAATGTGCTCAGGCTGATTTGGTGATGTGCGGTATCACAGTTCATTTGTCTTGCATTCAAAAAGCTTAAGAAATAAAGCTTGTTACAGTGCAGATCCATTTTTGTCCCTTATATAAAGCCCTTTAGTTTCTTCTTCATTCCTTTCGCAAAGGCAGACCTCTGCCATTACTTTTGATTTGAAGATCAGATTTTATATCCGTATTCCACAACTGCTGCTGAGGAAAAACTTGGCTTCTGGTGTGGATGCTGCATGCTTTTGAGGTCTGGCCCAGGCTGTGCATCTTTAAATGCTAAACTTTACTCTTCAAATTTAACACAATTATGGAGGCACTGTAACTGTGACTCAGGAGAAATTTTGACTTGATTTTA
Organism: Egretta garzetta; assembly: GCF_000687185.1. Lineage (NCBI taxonomy): Eukaryota > Metazoa > Chordata > Aves > Pelecaniformes > Ardeidae > Egretta > Egretta garzetta. The sequence goes on from NW_009260611.1 coordinate 484,422, forward strand.
TTACGGTTGAAATGCCATTGGCTTTACTAGAAGCAGGATTGGACCTGCCCCTGTAAAACCACTGGTTAATTTTATGGTTGTGTCAGCAGACCCCAATCAAAGTAAGAGCCCTACTGTATTCATCATTTAAAAAACCTAAATCTAGACAGGGTTCCTGCCTGTATGAGTCTGCAATCTAAAGACAGTCTTTTAACATGTAAATGTTTATTGCCATTGAATAGCAAGGGAATTTTGGCCTGTTGATGCCTTCCTTAGGACAGTGTCTAGTGTATAATCTGGACTCAGAATAGGAAACTTATCGGAGAAGACTTCAGGAAAATCCTTGAGTCATTTTAGAAAATACAAAAGTGTTAAAGCTTAAACCAAATCATCAGGGTTTTTTTTCCTTTATATGTTAAAAATCTGAATTCTTTGGAAGGTCCATGTGCTGCTAGTACCGGGTAGACCAACTGCCTGGTTTTTTGAGCTCTTCAATCACCGATTCTGTTGAAGTTGTTATTACATATCTATTTTTTTTTCAGAAAGATTGACAACTTCTTTCATCAAAGCTGAAATTAACTGCATGGCTAAAGTTTGACCCACTGAAAGACAGGCTCCACAGATGTGTGTGAGGAGTAGAGGACTTGTGGAGGAGGAGAGCCACCTGACTTCCTCCAGCGTTTTCCAAAGATGGGGTCAGCTGTATCACTGAGAACCTAAGTCAGGGCATAGCAGCACCACAGATATGTGGATTTTTCTGAGAAATATTAGGGAAATCTTTTTTGTCCTGCTCAGAAAGTGAAATACTAAAAATTGCATATCTAGATCCATTACTTTATGGTGAGATTGTCGCTAGTAAAAGGAATGGGAGAAGTGTCCAGAGAGTCATCTCTGGAGAGACCGCTTGTCAGAAATGTTTGACAACAGAGGAGCGCTGCTGTCTAAAAGGGCAAACGTGACATGTTTTCTTCAGCAGCAGCTCTTTGAAATGCTGGCCTTCTTTTGTGTCCAGAAAATGTGAGAAATTAAATTAAATTAAATTAAAAGGCCTCATTTTCAAACAACTTAAACTGAATATGCAATTGAGTCCTGCTGGGTAAAGATCTTAAAGTAGCACCAGCTGCACTGCTCACCAAAGCACTGTAGGTTTTTCAAATCTCTCTGGCAAATGTATTGGTTACCAAGACTCCAGTGGATGTTTGGCATCTCAACGAGGACTGGATCTTTCCAAAATGCGATAGTCCATGATGCTTTGTTTGTTTAATGATCCCCCATCCAGAATGACACTGTGGTCAGTAAAGTCCCTGCCCTCTGAGCTAGAACCTAGCAGGTAGCTAGGTAAAATCAATAACAAAATACAGAGACGGGCTTTTGTTCATCAGTTCTTGGCCAAATCATCTTGCTGAAAGAATGAAACACGAAGTACTTTATAGTGTACATTTTTATCACTACATATGTATTATAACTCTTTGGTCCCTGTGGCAAAGTGTTTTATGAAAGGCCTTGAGCGTTCTGCTGTTTCTGCTGTTTTTATGACCCCTTATAGCTGAGGGGTAAATCTCTAGCAATGGATAAATCCAGTTTGGGTGGTACTTACTGAGTTACTACACTCTACTGAGTGTAGAGACTCGTGCTGATCAAGTACTTTTTCTCACTCACTTTACAACGTCTTTCAGTGTGTGATTTTAGCTGCTTGTCCTGGTTTCAGCTGGGGTAGAGTTAATTTTCTGCCTAGTAGCTCGCATAGTGCTGTGTTTTGGATTTAGGATGAGAGTAATGTCGATAACACTCTGACTTGTTGCTGAGCAGTGCTTACACTAAGTCAAGGACTTTTCAGGTTTTCATACTGCCCTGCTAGCAAGGAGGCTGGGGGTGTGCAAGAAGCTGGAAGGGGGCACTGCCAGGACAGCTGACCCAGACTGACCAAAGGGATATCCCATGCCATATGAAGTCATGCTGAACAAAAAAAACTGGGGGGAGTTGGCTGGGGATGTGTGGCCTCTGCTTGGGGATGGACTGGGCATCGGTCAGCGGGTGGTGAGCAACTGCATTGTGTTTCACTTGTTTTGATATATTCTTTTATCATTATCATTATTTTCCCTTCCTTTTCTGTCCTATTAAGTTGTCATTATCTCAACCCACAAATTTTATCTTTTTTTCCTATTCTCTCCCCCATCCCACTGGTGGGGGAGTGAGCAAGTGGCTGTGTGGTGTTTTGCTGCCTGCTGGGTTAAACCATGACACTGCTCCTGCACAAGGCAGCGCTTTCTGCTAAAGGAGGGCTATCTTTCCTTTAACCCGGCGTTCTGTGCTTAGAGAACCACAACACAACGTAAAAATACTGACAAAACACTTTGGTGCTATGCTCCATCTCAGTTGTGTTTAAGGAAAGCGTGTTTTAGTTAAAAATCTCTATTCGGTTAAAAGCTTAAATTGGTGTTTCAGGCTAAAGAGTGTGTGTGTAGCTGTAGGATAACAGCCCTGGTTTGACATGCACGTTGTCTTTTGATAGAAGAGGATTTGTGGAGTGGGGAGCCGGGGTAGGTCAAGTTACAGCTTTCAGTAAATCTGAGCGTGCCTGAAATGGTTCTTTTAGTGTTTTAAAATATTTGTTGCCTTTTTATCATTACAAGCCTGATCCAAGTTCCATTTAAGCTGATGGGAACTTTTCTTCTGTCTTCTTTATAAATTGGCTCCTGCCCCCGTATCAGATTGCATACCACCTTGCTTTCTGATTCTTGGAAAGGTTCAGCCAAGCGTTATGAATTAGATGCTTAGATAACATTGATGTCTGCAGTTCTTGATTGTGCCAGGGAAACCAAAAATAAAATAGCGGTCAGAAGTGTCACTAGTAAATGGCATAGTGTGGGCCTGGTCCTGCTGGCACGGAAGGGAGGGAACACACCTGCTTGTTTTTTTTCTTTTTAAGAGTTGGCTTCATCCCGGTCCTGCTCCATTGTGGTGCAGAGAAGGAAGCTCTTCAGCTTCCAGAGAAATGGTGCTGTGGCAGCTTATGTGGCCCGAGGCCTGTCTCTGGAGCTTTGACATGGCTTCCAACAGCAGTGTGGGCAGACCCTGGGTGTTTAGGTGAAAATGAATTTTCATCTAATGCACTTGGCTGGGCAAATCAAACCTTTATGGATATAAGCATGGCTGCTGGTAGGCAGCCTGTGCTGCCAGATGCGAGCTCGGGCACAGTGGGGTTGCTCTTCCTATAATGATTTTATGTCCAGGGAGGGCATGCTTAAAGCTTGACAGATGCTGCAAACTTGAAATCTCAAAGGAGTGGCTATCAGTGAAAGCAAGAGCTGTGGATTTGGCAGTGGTAAAAATGGATGGAGGCCTAATTGGCATCTCATCCTCCTGCAGCTCATGTCAGAAGAGCTCTGTAAACAACCCTGGGAAAGCATAGTGCTGGATCCCAGACTGGTCCCTCCAGGGGAGGTCCACGGTGGTGTGGAGGGCATGGGAGCGGGAAAAGAGGGGCAATGGGGCAAAAGGGAGAAGCAATGAAATCCCTGCTGCATTGACAGTCTCTGGGGATTTTATTGTTGATGCTGAAGTCCGCTTGCTTTGTTCAGGAAGCTCTGCTTTTCTTTCGCCTTCATCGGGACGTGGAAGCACCATGGTGTCTGTATCTGTAGCTACTGCGGCTTTTGATGGTAACGCTCCCAAGGGGACCAGGTTCTGCCAGGTCTTGGGAACTTTACAAGCTTATTGTATGAAAGATATTAATCTTTAAGCACTCTCATAGCTGCTCCATGGCAGCAGTACAGAACAGTCACACCTGGGTTTTTTTGTAAGTGGGGATTTATGTATAATAAAAAACTTTATATGAATTAATTAGAAGTTTAGGAGGAGAAACTAAGGTGAATACTCCATCTCTGTGGAAGTACAAGGTGACCTCAGGTAGGGAGAATGCAATTGCCCAACTGTGCTTTTGCCAGGACACCTTTCCTAATTTCCCTCATCTTGCGAAAAGTGCCATGGAATATGAAATGCCTGTGAGTGGCAGCGTGGGTGCCTGGCTACTGGCCCGGTCTCTCTTCTGGCCCTGCAGGGTTTCCTGCTGTCTTTCTGAAGTGCTCGTGGAGCAGCACTGACACAAACACAAAAAAAAAGTCCACTAGCCCTTTTTGCAGACTCTTTCTTTCTTCTTTTCTTTCCATGTTCTGTCACCCTGTGACATTCACCAAGTCAGACTCTCGATGTGCAGGGCTTGCCTCGCACTGCCATCTAACTTGGAAAGGAAAGTGGCACTGCTCGGACACCAGTACTTGGCTTCTCGTCGTGGCTGGAGGTTGTCCACTCATCCAGAGACTAACAGGCTTAGCATGGGAGATCAGACAACACCACAGCAAATGCTAAATTACACCTTTATGACAACTCTGGATGAGCGTTAATTATTAGCTGAAATAGTATGTTCTAGAGGCTATTTGGATTTTATTAAGAGAGGGTGGATTAACACGGTGATAACGTGCACAGGTGTATGGAGGAAGTGCTGACTACATGAGATACGCTTCTTTTTAATAGTTGTTTGGGCTTCTGGATTAGGTGTTTTCTTGTCAAGTGTCTCTATTGAATCAGTGTAGCAGCTTGCAAAAGGGAGCACTATTTGGGGCACAGACAGAATAGTTTGCTAGATGTGAAATGTAATTTTCTTGTAATTTTAGGAATGATGGTCTGAAGAGGTTTCCTTTTGTCAGGTTACAAAATAAATCGGAGTTTTAGCTCTGTGAGGTCATTTAAAAGAAAAAAGAATATTGTTGTGTTTTATACAGGACCCTGTCTGTGCTTTCACCTACTAAGCAGCACAAATGTCTTACTGTTCTTTAGAGTCATGAAACTGTTCTCTGGGCAGTATACATGTGTTTTGCCTGTTTCCGCTTATTTCCGATTAGCTGCCTCACAGGAATATCTGTTTTTAAACAGGCTGGCAAATCTTTCATTGTGTGGCTTTCATGGCCAAATAAAATCTTTCATGGCTGTAACTATCTACTTTACTAATTTGTAATCTCACTTTTCATCAGTCTACCTGGAAATAGGGTAACATAATTATTTTTCTCCCTGGTTAGATGGTGGAGAATGTAGGAAGGGAAGGGTATTCTGGGCTTGCTAACACTGACCAGGCATTAGCAGACTTTTGAATTAAATCTGCCATGGGTTTCCACCCATGTGATATGTGCACTGTTGCACAATTCAGTTATTTAGAATCATAGAACAGAATCATAGAATGTTTTGGCTTGGAAGGGACCCCTAGAGGTCATCTAGTCCAACCCCCCTGCAGTGAGCAGGGACACCACTAACTAGATCAGGTTCCTCAGAGCCCCGTCCAACCTGGTCTTGAATGTTTCTAGGGATGGGACCTCTACTACCTCTCTGGGCAACCTGTTCCAGTGTTTCACCACCTTCATCATAAAAAATTTCTTCCTTATATCTAGTCTAAATCTACCCTCTTTCAGTTTAAAACCATTACCCCTTGTCCTATTGCTACAGGCTGCTAAAAAGCTTGTCCCCATCTTTCCTATAGGCCCCCTTTAAGTATCAAAAGGCCGCAATCAGGTCTCCTCACAGCTTTCTCTTCTCCAGGCTGAACAAGCCCAACTCTCTCAGCCTGTCCTCATAGGAGAGGTGCTCCAGCCCTCGGATCATTTTTGTGGCCCTCCCTCCTCTGGACCCGCTCCAACACTTCCATGTCCTTCTTGTGCTGAGGGCTCCAGAGCTGGAGGCAGTACTGCAGGTGGGGTCTCACCAGGATGGAGCAGAGGGCCAGAATCACCTCCCTCGACCTGCTGGCCACACCTCTCTTCGTGTCCAGCTTTTCATCCATAAATACCCCCAAGTCCCTCTTGGCAGGGCTGCTCTCAATCCCCTCATCTCCCAACCTGTATTGGTACTGGGGGCTGCCCCGACCCAGGTGCAGGACCTTGCAAGGTCCGGTTTGAACATTCCAAGTAAGTTAAATAACAGGTTAAAAAAAAGAAACAGGTGAAGTATGGAAATGTAGTAAAATGGGAATCAATCACTTTGTAGTGGAATACTCTAGTCCTCATAGAAAACATGTGGTACGTGGTGCAACATCTGATTTATGTAATTTTGAGGTCACCTCCTTATTTGGCCCCTGAATTAAAGATTTGATCAAGGCAGGCAGCCTCCCCTTTCACAAGAATGCAGGTTACTTGCCACAGCTGTTCCAGTTGGGTATGCTTGGTTTTTGTGTCAGCCTTCAAAAAAGATGTCTAGTGACATTAAGTATGGTGCAAGGAAATATTGGCACTGGAAAAATGATAGAGAAGTCAGCTGCTAGAATGACAGTATGGAAAAATTACCGTATTCTATGGCTAAATCTTGCTTTTCGACTGTGCATGCGGGGGCTTTCTAAATGTCACAGCCAGAAGGGGAAATGCAAGCCACTTGTGATCAGGAAACACCGTCTCCTTCCCATACTGGGAGAGTTGGCTTTCAGCAAGACTTTCCCATCCTGAGCTGACGAGCCAAGAAGGTGGCAGGATAGACCAGCCTCACCCCTGTATTATGCTCATTTCTGGCTTGAATAAAGGCATGTGTGCTCAAAACGTTGAGTGTAAGCTAATGTTAAGTAGTGTTGTGGTGGTACGTAGATGACCATCATAGTGGATACTGGTTTCTGTCTGCCATGGTACTAGATGAGCCATTATCATAAGGATCTCCCAGGGCATGGACAGAAGGATATGCTGGGATTTTGGTCCCCACATTATTTACAGGTCCTGATCCAAAGTCACCAACACTGCTTTACTCCAGTGGCCTCTGACTACAACTAGAATTTCTAGGTGTCCTGGAAGGAAATGGTTTGATAAATTTATAAAGAAATTATTTCACTTCTCTGCAGGTGTTATTATTGTCCCTACAAATCTGAACCTGCATCCCAATTGCTCTGTCAAGTTCATGTCGAAGTATTTGCCTACTGTCTATACATGAATTTCTCAGAATTTTGATGGACAAAAGAGATGTATCTGTGTTGTAAGAGGATGAGAAGTAAAAACAGGATAAACTTGTAAAATAAAGATTGAATTTGTAAGTTTAAAATCCGTTGAAGTCATCCAGAGCGCAGTACAATGCAAACCCCCTTATTCAAGGTCTGCTAGTTAAGTGTACCACAGCGCTGTCGTGATCCATCAAACCTGCCAGATAAAGAGAGGCTATTTTAAAATTTCTCCTTCAGGGCATGGGGAAGTACTGTTCTTGCAAAGATAGAAATTTATGATGATGCTAAAAAAAAATGCAGATGAAGTGAATAATTAATGAATTCAAGACAGGACTGAAATATCTTCCTAAAATGTTGCTATTTTTAGCAGGGATGGCTTCTGCAGTGCTTGTCATGTGATCTTATTGCCTTCTGAGAGCAGGAAAACAATTTGAATTAGTTTCTCTTTCCCCATGGACCTAGACCAGCATATAATACCCCTTAGCATCTGCTTCTGCCTTAAAGCGAACAAAGTGATTTTAAACCTCATGCAAAATAAAACACTAATGAAAGCTCTACTTAAAGATAATCTTTGTAGCAGCTGAATGATTTTTATAATAGTTTGTAGTCTGAGGCTGTATAAGGGGATGCTGCAATGTGTCTTAACTTTCAGCTGATGCTGAGGTCCAGCAATATTCATTACTGCTGCAGTTTCTAGCTGTCAAAAGACATAGAGGCAATTATCAATAGGAGGTTGCAGGATAAATATTTAGATAAAGATAGATGTAAACAGATTTGTGCTTCTTTTCCCTAGAACCAGTGCAGAGTGTTGATGTGTTTGTCCTACTTAGTGCATTAAAAATGTTATAGTTAGAAACACCTCTAAAATAAGTTGTTCTATACAGCCTGCCCGCAGATGCTTTTGTGTTTCCGCACACGCTGCTCTGCTGGACCCGCAGAGAGGGAAGTCTCTTGGTGGAACTGCAGGAGAGGGTGTGAGGGATGGGACTGCCGCCTCCTCCTCTGCCACAGGCTGCTCCCGTGACTGTGCAAGCTGCAGCCATCCGGCTCCGCACAGGGACAGGGCCACTGCTGTAGTGAATACTTAAGTGTTTAACATCACACATGGTTCTGTAGTGGATTTCTTCTTCCTGAAGGGTGAAGAGGTTCCCAATGCTTGTCAGAAGCTGCTTGTTTGCTGCCTTTCTTGCCTATCAGAGTTGCCACAGCTTGAATTTAGGAGAAACCTGCAAATCCCAAACCTTTGGGCACTGAGGAGGACCCTGGCTTTGTAGCCCAGTCCCCGGTTTGTGGGGGTGCAGAGGCACACTGGCTTGCTTTCCCCACATGTGCAGGGGTTGCTCTCCCCACGTGGGATGGTTTCTGGGTGACTCCTGCAAGGTGCGTAGGGCTCCTTGGGCCTGGCTGGGACCCCGGTCCCCAGCCCTGGCTGGCTGCAGAGCTCTACCCCGAGAGTGGCATGATTGCCAAACAAAACAGCAGCAAAATATCTAGGCTGAAGTATGTCGCTTTGGGAAAGGGTTGTGAGCTGAGTCCTGAGCAGCAGAGGTGGCCCCAAAGGCTCCTGCAGCCCCAGGGCAAGCTGCAGGCTTTGGTGATGGTGTGTTTTGGGAAGCTGCTGGGTTAAGCCATGGATGGTGGCTTCTCGGGGGGCACTGGAGCTTGAACTGTGGCTCCTTAGTTGTGTTCAGGCACACATTTAGGGCTTAGGTGCCATCAATGCTTTGCTGCATCTGGGTCTTGGTCTCCATTTTCTCTTCCCTGTGTATCTATCTAAAAGGACTGGTTTAAGATTTAAAGTCTGTAAAACACATGCACAGAAGTCTGCGTTGTGTGGAGCTTTGTAATAATTAGAGATTGATCATCAGCTGGCAACTGAGTTTGGTAGATGTGAATGCTATTCAAGTGAGAGCTCTTGTTACGAAAAAAATACTAAATTATCATTATTATATCTTTTCTGCCACCTGAAAAGACTATTTCCAGGCTTATTTTTCCCAGCTTTCCATCAGCTCTGCCATGCTAGAGCTCATCATCTTTTTTCCAGTCATCTTGCTCAGTCACTTGTCTGAGTCCTTCCTAAAATGAATCCAGTTATCAGGTGGCTACTTTTTAAGCAAACCCCATCTATTCAGACCAAGAGGATGTCGAGGGGTACACACAGACTGAATAAGTGGGCGAACTGGAAGGAGTGGGAGTCTGTGGCAGGGGGATCTGGTGAACGGTTGTCTTCAGTGGGTCCCATCAGTAGGACAGGACATGAGAATAACCCTAGTAAAGCAAGCCTGGAGGAGTTTCCTCACCTAACTTCATCTCAGTGCCTGGGGTTTGTGCTCCTGTTTGATGCTTTCTTGGGTTGTGGTTCCGTGATACAAATAATAAACCAAATGAAGGGTAGTAAATTGTATCTTTTTAAATTAATGGAATGCATCAAGTTCTCCATGCAATGAAAGGATGTAGAGATTGTAAGGCCCTAAACTGTATTACAGCCCTGCAAACGAGTTCTAGTTTTCTTTACTTATGTCTGTTTGTTCCAACACCTGCGCTCATGATTGAAGCAATTAGTTACAGAAGTCCAGTAACGTCTTGGGAGCTGCTTGGAAATGATCAGAAATTAAAATATCTGTTTTCAGTTTTGTTGTTGGTGTTTTGATTTGGGCAACAAGGCTTTTGGAGAATCATTTTTGATTCACGTAGAGTTATCCACCCTTGTGACTGCTTAATGAAATACCCAGCAATGCAGCTTTACGTAGCTAAAACTGGGAGGATTGAAATGGTTCATTCTGTGAATTGAGCAAGGAGGTACTGATTTCAAGCCGTGAAGATAGTAATTCTTTTAAAAATAGCTTATTTTTGTGGCTATCTGTCTCCTTACTGCTTTTTCTTTTCTTTTTATAGGAAAAATTAACCCAGGAGTGTGTATTCAGAGAGCAGTTTGAAGAGAACTGGTATAACACATATTCATCAAATCTATATAAACACGTGGACACTGGAAGACGATACTACGTTGCGTTAAATAAAGATGGGACTCCAAGAGAAGGGACTAGGACTAAACGGCATCAAAAATTTACACATTTTTTACCTAGACCAGTGGACCCTGAGAAAGTACCGGAACTATATAAGGATATTTTAAGCCAAAGTTGACAAAGACAATTCCTTCACTTGAGCCCTTAAAAAGTAACCACTATAAAGGTTTCATGCGGTGGGTTCTTATTGATTAGCTGTGTCATCACATCAGCTCCACTGTTGCCAAACTTTGTCGCATGCATAATGTATGATGGAGGCTTGGATGGAACATGCTGATTTTGTTCTGCACTTAAAGGTTTGTCCTCCTGGAGGAGAGCCTATGCCCACTCGCTTGATTTAGTACGAGAGGGAGCGAGAGAGAGTGAGTGCGAGAGAGAGAGAGAGAGAGAGAGAAAGGATGAATGGGAGTGAGAGCGCGAGAGAGAGGAGCCAAGGGGAGGAGGAGGAGGAGGAGGAAGGCCTGATGCATTCTGGGGAAATAGACACGCTTTTAAATTTTTGATCAGTTGTACTTCGTCATATATCAGCATAGCTGCCATACTTTGATTCATCAGGATTTTTGGCTGGTGGCCTGCTCAAGTGTACGCTGCATTTTACAAAGGCATGGAGGGTGCAGTCTTACTTAAACAAGAGACTTTTCAGTTAATCGCTCTCTGGGTCTCACCCTACTGAGTTTAAAGCAAAGACCTCTTAGTAAAAAAATAAAAATAAAAAGTTAAATTTATTTATAGAAATTCCAAAGGCAACATTTTATTTATTTTATATATTTATTTATTATATAGAGTTTATTTTTAATGAAATATGTACAGGCCAGATAGGCATTTTGGAAGCTTTAGGCTCTGTAAGCATTAAAATGGCAAAGGCCACTATGAACCTGTGGTAAATTCATGCAAGTAAATATAAAGGTGCATGGATAAAACAAACAAACAAACAATAAAAAGGTAATAATAATAATAAATTCTAGTGACCCTCATGTACTAAAGGCGACAATCTCTTTTGTGCCCATATTATTGTACAAGTATGCACACCACTCATGACACTGAGTCCTCACTCTTCTGACTGCTTGTTTCATAGCTTACCCCCAGAGGATTAAAGAGAAAACTGGGTCTTCAACATTTTTTCTGTGTCTGTAATATTTCCTCTCTGATAAAGGGACTTCTTACATCGTTGTAAACTTCACAGCTGTGGAAAATATAGGGGTTGGAATATATTCTACTTGTTAAAACCTATTGCAGATTATGCCAAAGCTAAATGATAAATATGCTTTTTTTTTTTTCCTAAAGCAGAATGCCAGAAACAACATAAGTAATATCAACAATTGTACTAATTTTAAGATTCCACAAATAGCACATAATGGTTTCAGAGGGCAAGAACCAGGTTAACAGGATCACTCTTGTAAACATGTTTATTTGTGCACTTGACTATCTACTATGAAATTATACAAGTTCCATAGGGGTCATTGTAACATCTTTTATGGAAAATTGCTTTCAGTGTGAACTGTCATAATACATGATATTAGCACCCTTCCTAAAGTAAAACTTGCAAAATGAAACTAATAAATCTCTATCAATAATGACAATGAGGGGGACAGTATTAGACTTTTTTTTTTCCCCCCCCTAAAATACGTTCAAATACTCCTGAGCTGTGAGTGAGCTGACAGTATGTAATATTTAAGGAATTGTAGCATTTTATGTTAAGCACACAAGCACGTTGCCTAGCAGTTACCACTTGGGAATTAACCCTTAGGAAGAGGCATTTTTTTTCCCCAGTACCCTGAAGGGGAAAAAAAAAGAAAAAAATCATGTAAGGTCCATATGACAAATGCATTCTGTAGTTGGTTTATCCCTTAGGATTTGAATTTGGTGGCATTAAGTTGAGTGTAACTTGTGCTATTGGATCAGTTGGGAGCGTGGCTGGTCCTGACACCCCTGGCTGTCCGCAGATGCACGGAGGCTGAGACGTACCTTGAAGGAGCTATACATAAGTTTGTAGCTTATTCGGAATTAAGTAATTTTTGCCCTAAGGCACTCCTGTCCATGGGATATATATTATTTGAAACATAATCCTGTTCTGGAATAACCTCTGGCTTGGTGTCCTGAATGGACGTGACCTTTCTGTACTTGAGTGGGTAGGAGGGGCCACGTCTCAACCGGTGATATCAGTAATCTTACATAAAATGTGGCATTTTATTATAATTGTTCTTGAATGATAGAGATATGTAAATTACGTTAGTTCATTTGTAGGATACAATTAGACATACTTGTCCAGGGACTGTTACTGCCTGGGAATTTTCAGCCTTCGACTGCAGCCCATGTGTTTATTTTTAACCCTTCGGAGCTGCTGAGACCTGCAAGCAGTTTGGCCACTGCGGGTTAACTGGGTGCTGCATCACTTGGATCCAGGCGGTGCAAAGCTGTGCTGGACCGCAGGACAAGCAAGCGAGCTTCAGGGGAGGGCTGGGGTTCATTGCTGAGTTTTAACCAGATTGATCCTACCACGAGGAAGGGGGGTTACAACCCTCCGCTTTTTTGGTAAATCTGACATACACCAGGAAATTAATCGCAAAGATTAAAAACACTATGAGTTGAGGCCAGAGTACTAGGCCACAGTTTGAGTCTTAATGTTAAATCAACTTGGATTTTTAGTCATAGGCAAATCATTACTACTAGTTAACATGTTTTATTTAATTTATTTTTTTGTATTTTTCTAAAGAAAGGATTAAACCCAAGAAAAATGTTATGAGTTTATGGCAGTCCATATAAATAAACTGTAACCAATTTACTCGAATAACCCATAATGGTGTGTAAATACTGACTTTATGTAAATATAGAAACATGTAATTTAACATAGGCATTATTGCGAGACTGGATGGTCCAGGAGCTGGCAGTTTGCCACTCCCTGCAGGTTCACTGGGTCAAATCCAGCCTGTTTCGGGTAGCGAACAACAGATTCTGTTCAGTCACTTGTGTAAAATGAGTTATTTCTGTTTGGTTTTTGGTGGGGGATGGGCAAAACCATCGTCACCTGGGTGCTGCTTAGCTCCTTTGCCAGGGCATGAAGGGGTATGGATGCCCTCCCGCTCCTTGCGTGGTCCTGCTAAAACAGGGCTGGAGAGAGCTGACACGGCAAAGTGGGGAGGCTTGCGGTGCCACTCCTCCCATGCTGTGGACAAACAGAAGTCTTCATTTTCTATTGCTGTCCATCTGGCACCTTTCTTGAGCACTAAAATTCACTTGAAGAAAAATCTGAGGGAAAAACAAAAGAACAATTCGTGTTATTTACTTGATATTCTGTAATGGTGTGTAAATACAGACAGAATTCTGTAATTTGTATAAATACATTGCTATAGAATTTTGAAAATTGGTATTATTTGCTTGATGTCCCTTCAGAGCATTTTCTTATAACCATACACATGTGTAATAACGGGATTGCAAAAAGATGTCCTTTCTTTTTTCCTAGAAAGTGTATGAGAAAATTCCAGGAAGACCAAAACCATAAATATTTTCTATGTCTTTTTTGCTAAATTGCAAAAAAGTGGGGGGATATCTTTTGCGCAAGAATCACACTACCATTTCACCTGAAGCACATCTGTCTGGGCAAGCAACATGGGCAAAAAGCTGATGGAGCTCCAGAGAAATGTTATTGTATGGGCTAGTTCTGAGCTGCATCTGGTAATGTGTCAGGCAGCGCTCCCAAACTTAAGTGGGGTGGATGAAACCTAGCAGAGCTGGGCAGTGCAATGAGTGGAAAGAAAGAAATCAGAGGAAAATTGTCTTAAATTGTCACCAATCAGTGCAGAAGTTAAACTGCCTGCTAACTAGAGGGGAAAAAAGACATTGTTCATAAATGACTGGGTGTAACATGTGGAGGCTGGAGTTGGGACTCTCTGGTGTAAAAAGTCAATCATCACTGTTGTCCCCCTGGAAAAAGATAAATCTGTGTTTTAACAAGCACACAAATAGGAGTTGGAGTGGCTGCTTCCAAGGCAGTCTCTGAGTTTCTTTGGAAACAGCATATGGCAGGAGGTAAGAGGAGATGCATCTGCACCATGTCTTTCAGACTCCCTTGCATCATCTTCTGTGTCTATGCTCTGCTCTGCATACTCTTGTATCAAGTAAAGAAGCGAATAGAAGGTCCAGCTCTGTTATCCATGATCATAGGAGTAGAAATAGATGGGCTGTGAGCCATGCTGAGTACCTTTTTGTGTGAACTCCTGTCCTAGTTAAGACTAGAACCATAGGCTGGAAGGGACCTCAAGGATCATCTGGTCCAACCTGTCTAGGTAAGAGCACAGTCTAGACAAGGTGGCCCAGCACCCTGTCCAGATGATGAATTCTCACAAGGTCCCTGTGAGGCGCATTTAGCAGACATGGTGGCAGGGATATGGCCAGGCTCCTTACAACTGCAGTTTGTTTTGCAGAAATGCCAGGTTCTGGATTCTTTGAAATCTTGATGAAGTCTTGGAAACTCAGCCCCTGCTCATGTAACTGTGTATATGTAGGCAGCTGTATTTGGAGGTAGGGAGTCTGGGGGAAGCAGTAACCAACAAAATCATCCTGAACACTTTTTTCTGCACAGCCTATCATTTACCAATATGAGCATAGAAATCAGAAGACTTCTGTTTTCCAGATTTTCACCTCTGTTCTTAAACTGTTGGAGCTCTCCATGGGTTGCTCACAGGTCAATTCTGTCCTGCCTTGGTGTTATCTTTCACCTTACCGTAACACTTCAAGGTGGTTTTGCCATCCGGCCCCTAAATAAGTACCAGTAGTATAACCGCATCTCTTTTTGTCAAGAAGCGGGACTGGCTTGCCCTAGAGTTTGTCACTGAGCAGTTTGACATTGTGAAGTGAGCAGGGCATGGCTAATTAGCATCTTAAATTTAGGGTTGATAAAATCTAGCCATCAAGGGTAAAAAGACAATTAGTGACTAAAACCAAAGAAATGGTATGGCACAAGATGTCAGCTCAGTTTTGTGCTTGACATGAAATTTGAAAGCAGAAAGTGTTTTTCTAATGGTTAGGAAATTTAAAATGAGAATAATAGTCAGGTTCCACCTGCAAAGGAGATTATAAAACCAGTCCTGCTGCCTTTTTCCTTGATGGTTATATTTTAACAGCTTGTGTACATTTTATTCTACCTGATGATATTGGAAAAGAGTCTTTTATTTTTCATACATTATTCCTGAAGTCCAGATGTCTTTGTATAATTTTTCAGAGCTATTCTGGTCTGAACCCCAGGGCAGAAAAGTCACCATGTGATCCTGGGTTAGGACAGAGGATTGTGTGCATTGCAAAGATGCTGCTGTTGTGCTCAGAGTAGCTGGTATAGCCCGTAGAATGACCTTGTCTCACTGTAGCTATCACACAGAGGGCTACAGCATTATTTATTCCTTAATATATTGTATGCTGTTGTTATCATAGGGGAGATCTTTTAAAATGACCCTCAAGTCATGCAGGCTTTATTAAACATGTATCTGTCTCTTGAACACACGCTCACGAATATCCTGTCATGGAGAGTAGTGTATGAAGTAGAATTGAGGCCCATATTGCTTAGTGATGCAGAAGAGTTTCACCTCGTAGCAAAAAAAAATAAATAAAAATAAAAATCCCTTTTTCTTTAGGTCAAAGGAAGTTATTGTTATGTGCAGTACTCACAAGTAGCAACTATGGCATAGTCAAAAGAATTCTGGAATTAGACTGAACTGTCAACATGTTTCTCACATTTCTGTTTTCTTGAGAAATCACAGACCATCAAATTATGGTGATATGCAAAATATGCCCTGTAGATTTTGTTTTTCCATGTCTAGAGGGCCTGGATTTATGTCTGTCTTACCGTTGGAGGCAGTAAGTCTAGGTGAAAAGAGCATTTCTGTAATGTTGTAACTCATTCATGTTATTGTCAACATCCCCCCTCCCCCCACAAGGTGTAGCTTTAACTAAAATTATTGTTATTCCTACCCTTGTTTAGAGAGTAGATGTAAACATTGAAAGTGTCTTGAAATATTCCCTCACAGCTGTGCTCTTGAATGCATAATTCTTTTTTATATTTCTTATGTAATATAATTTCTATTGCTTTTTAGAAACCTTTATGTTTGTTATGAATGTCCTACACACGTTGACTTAGTTGCAGCCAAATTATGTACCTCTGTCTTCTTTGGTTAAGCCAATTTTCTCTTTCTGGTCCTTTTATGTTTTGGCGGGCAAGGCAGTAACTTCTCAGCTAGGAACCTTATTTTTTCTTTTCTCTTCTTCCTGCCACAATCAGTTTTTTTCATTAGTGGAATGTAGTTTCACAAACCTTCACAAAGAACCTCCTTGGTAAGACTGTAAGTCCCATCTTTTCATTCCAGGGAAGCAGAAGATTTGCTGGTAAAGATCCTCAGTGCATTTTCATCCTGGAGACATTGTTTGGTTTGACTCCAGATTGAATTGGTGCTCATATATACCTCTTCAGGATGGTTTGGGTCTTTGTCTCCCCTGTGTTCCTAACAGGATTATTAGAAGGTTGTTCCATCTATAACGTCAGTTTATGCAGATACTCATTTCCATTTCTCCCTTGACAGAGTGCTCTGTGTAAGCTCTTGTTTATAATCCATTAGGATCAGTTAATATCTACAGGCCACCACAGACATCACCTTATTCGCTTGAAATCTCTTCATCAGCCACTTTGTACTACTTCATGTTTTCAACTCATTTAATCATAATGAATTGACATGTAGCGTGACATAAAGATGCAGAGTTTGGTTGTCAACCACTTCTGTTGTAAGACTTGAACAGTTTTCTGAAGAATGGAAGTCACATACACATCCCCAGTTCCAGTAAGGATATTCCCCTCACTGGCGGCAGTCCACCCTGCTGACCTTCACAGGCAAGCAGTTCTTTTGGCCTCCTCAACGTGCATGTAAATCATCCAAATGGCCTGCTGTATCACCCGCTCTCCTGTATTAGCTCTTTTCCTTTTTATTCTCTTCCAAACAGGGTTTTTTATCTTCTTCTTCCTATCACCTTAGCCTTCCTAATAACATTTTGTTGTATTTGGGTGTTGAGGCAGATACTGTCAATGAAACTTGTATTTTGTAATTGCTGTGGCTGGGTCCAGTGTACTCTCATTTCTAATCAGGCCAGTCTTTATCCGGTAAAAAAAAATGGAAGAAACAGTGAAGGAAAAGAAAACTACATGATGTTACCCCTTATCTCAAGTGGGTCTGAAGGAGAGCTAATGCGAACTTGCTCATGCTAAGATCCCTGTTAAGAGACTTCCATACTCTTAATTGTCTTTCTGGGGTTCTGTTATGTCCCATTATTTTCTAAGTGCCATCCTCTGCCATCCAATCAAAAGCTTTTTTCAATATCTATAAAGTTAATGTACAATGAACTCCCTGAATGCTCTGCTAAGGGGCTGTTCTCACACACTGCCATGGCCCCAGACAATTTCTGTTTGTTGCGATCAGCCTGCTCTTTTCCAAGGAAAATGTCTCCTGCTTGTTTCAGCCTCCATAACAGTCTTCCTGCCAGGCTGCTGCTTGATATAGAAAGGAAGATGCTGTCTCTTGGTTTCTTGTACCACACAAGGTGTTTCCTCAGGAAGAGACCACCTTCATCCTTCCAGGACCACATGAAGGAATTAATATTTGGCTTCAGTAGAAGTTGCACCTCTTATCTTTCCCACCCTGGCCCATATTCCACGCACTTAATTAATGTTTCCATTTTGATGGCCTTATTATCTTTCTGAAAACTGCACTGCTGGTGTGTGCAAGAAAGCAGTTCTGAGCAACCTGGTGTTTTCCTGCTGGGCTGTCTTCATATCGATACATACACACACAGGTATACTGCATCTTCTCCCAAGGACGGCTAGAAGCATCTCATAGCCTTCCTTCTCTTTAAGACAAACAGGCCTGCTTGGTTAGATTAAGGTAGGAAACTCCATCCCAGGAGTATCCCCACTCTCCAGTATCAGCATTGTGGAAAACAGGCAAAGTTCTTGTCTCAGTGGTCAGTAACTCTCTTTGCTATATAAACTCGGTGGCTCAGACATGTTAAAAAAAAAGATCTAGATGAACAACAGGCTTGAGAGTACATGGGAACCAGATCATTTCCAGTTCCCCTCTTGCATTACTTAAATAACCAATTAAAAATCAGCCGAGACAGTCCTGAGCTGAAATTTTGAATTCAAAGCCATGTTACTTGTAGTCATAGTTTCAGTTGTGGTAATAGTCAGGTAACGGCTCCACAGCTTATGAAGCAATGTGCAGCTGAGCACCCATTTCACTCGTGATGGAAAATGTGATTTGTTCGCAGAAATGTAGTCTTGGAGACCATATTCAGCTGTTACACAGGTATGCAGAGCCTCTAATGCACAGTAAAAGTGCTTACTACCCACCTGCTACAGATGCCCATTAAACCTTCCCTTCAGCTGCCTGTCGCCCAGCTGCAGGGTTGAACTTCTACCGGGGGCGAAGTGCTTGCTCAGACAGGCTGAGGCGCTTCTCTGCGCTGCAGGGAACGTCTCTCTGAAACGGGGGAAGCCACGTCCCTGGGGACAGGAGAGAGGCAGCAAAGAGACAAGTGGGGAGAGGTGGAGAAATCAGGGTTCATCTAAGAAGGGTTACAAGGAAGGTCCTGAGTTTGATGGGGGGAAAACCAGCACAGGCTGGAAACAGGGACAGAGACATACAGAACACAGAAATACAGTTTTTTCTGTTTCTTCCCCTTGCTTTACCTGTGTGCTGCCCCTATTCCCTCAAGCACACCCACTCTTCTTCAATGTCCAGCTATCATGAGTTGTAGTTGAAGTAACTGGTGCTTCTTAGCAACTTTAGAAGATTGCACGCCTTTAATGAGTGATCCATCTCAAGGGTTAGTTCCGTAATTGAAGTGGCACTAAAAAGATTCAGACCACAGAAGAGGGTTTGGTTTGCAAGCAGTCCTGCCTTGCTGGGGTCAGGGGGCCCTTCCTCCATATCCTGAGGTCTGTACCAGCCCTGCTGTTGCCATGAGTGGGTGCTGCAGAGCTCGGTGTGCCAAGGTGTGTGCTGGGCTGTGGTGGTGACAGCGAAGGTAGCTGCTGAGCAGGGGGCCAAGCCTGGTGTCAGGAGGCGTCTGTGCTCCTCCTTTGTGAAATCCCCAGGTGGCCACAGGCAGCTACTGAAGGTGCGGGCAATTTGTTCTTAATTTATCTTTACATAAATGAGTTTAGAGCTAAGCCCTGGCTCGGAGGAAATGAAAACCTGTACGATCAGTATACCTGCTGCAACTAAGGAATCAGGCTTAATAGTGAGAGAAGGTAGGACAGTCTTGAAGTTTTCCTTTCTTCCATAATGCTGCTTGTCACAGACACAAATCAAAGTTTTTTGTAGAGGTATTCCTCTTGCTAGGGTCATGCTCATTCACTGCTTGGTCTTCAACAGCCAGCTAGGATGTATTATTTGAGCTGTAGCCTGCTGTGGTAAGAAATACATAGGATGAACAGAACAACATTGTGATGATCACATTAGGGTGAAAGTAACATGAAAATTAGATACAGTTAGTTCTAAATTGGCCTGAACCAAAAATCAAATATCTGAAGCAGGACATCTTGGTAACCTCAGGCTTCTTCCACTGCTGCTGTCCCTGGGACCTGCTGCTTGTCTCGGTAGGGTGTACAGTGCCCCATGGGGCACTCTCCCTGCTTTTGACTCACCCCTCCTGGTGTGCGTGGGGGTAAGGGCTGGTACAGGAGGGGTGTGGTGGCCCTCTGCTTCAGAGGAACCAAGGACCAGCTCTCACAGCCTCCATGCACTCAAGCGGTGGCACTGGTGGGCAGGACCAAAGCCATTTCAATGCTGGCATCACTGTCCCTGAGCTCTCTCTCAGCAAAAGCTCCCTGGATTTCAGAATTAACACCCAGTTTAAAAATGGGGGTTTCTCCTGGAGTTAAGTTTTGATTAAGATAAATGGGAAAAATTATGTCCCACAGTGTTATTTTTTTCAAGCTGTCAGGCATGTCCCCGGATCAAGGAATTTTTTTTCCTCTTCTCTTTGTATTTTACCCTTCCTATGAACAACCAGCTGAACAGCAGCTTTCCATGAACTGTCTCTGCCTCTTCTCCTTCCCACTTTCAAACTGAAAATTTGTGCCTGCAGGTAATTAGGGTGGACAGGGCTTTAATTATGTCCATAAGGCTAATGCCTAAATTAGGGCCTTTAACGACTAACAGAAATCCATTGCAGCATGTTTTTTTCTAGGAACAAGGCAGGAGGTGAAAGATTAAGGAAAAAAGATGGCACTTTGACTTGCTGCTGCTTCCCAGCCCAAAAGGGCAGAAAGATTCCTTTTATAATCTCTGCAAACCCTGACCATTAAGTGTCTTATCACCTGCAGTGGTAACTGGATATTGAGCTGGAAGCAAAATGCTTCTGCTTTTACCCGTTCCTTATCAGAGATGATTGTTATGCTGCTGGGAAATAGAGCTTGTCACCTGTTATGTTTTATAGAAGATCCAGACAACAAATTCTCCTTTCTTAACTCAGTCCTCCCGCCCAAAGCAAATAAGAAACTACCCTTAGATCTTAGCTGAAAACTTGCATTTTCTGGTGTAGTTTCCTCGTCAGGAGCTACAGCTTGCATGACCTTGTAGTACTTGCTACCCTTCCGTTCACCTCCTGTAAGAGGAGGCAATTCTTCATCTATTGAACCTTATGTTGCTGCTCATGCCCTGACCACGAAGCTTCATGCTGCTGTTCCTGCCCCAGCTAAAAGGTGTGTGCTCTCCGTGACGCAGGCAAAGACATTGCTCATCCAAACAGAACGGCTCCTGTTGAGATGCACAAGAACCTTCTTCTTCCCTTTCCCCAACATCCAAAGAAAGCCTGGGCCAAGAGTCTGACATTTAAATGGGTGGAAATACAAACTAACTCTGCTGAGGTAACAGCAGGATAAATGGAACTCAAAGACTGAGACTGGCTCAGTGTCTCCCCCCCAGCCCGGCTGAACCAGCTGTATTTTAGCAGCTCACCTGCAGCTGTTCTTGAGGAGCAAAGTCACAGCACAGCCACCAAACTGCCCCACGTGAATACACTTGAAAATAGCAGACTGTCACCCTGCCTAATTAGGCTGTGGCTCTTTGTGTAGCAACAGAGCCGAAGGGCCCCTGACCTCTTATAGGGAACATTTATTTTGATAGCAATCTTAAATATATCAGACTATGAGATTTTGAGCAGACGTTGGCCCTGAATTGCTTTGAAAAATCAGAAGGAACCACATGCAATTGCCTGCTCTATTTTACTTTGAGGAGGAAGGATTGGGAATTTTGCACTAGTCCCTGGTTCTGGGAAGACCTGGATGGGGGCACCTCTAAAAAAATGTAAAAACACACGGGTAGTTCCCACTTTGTGACTTATGAGTTATACAGGAGTTTTGGAAATAACCTGCACAAACCAAATCATTGCAAGGGGACAGCAGTTGATGAGGCAATACCTGAGGCATGTTATAATTTTGGGAGGCAGTGGTTTAAAATTGCAACCATACAGCCTGTATTTGACTGTATGCTTAATGAAAACATGAAAGAACTTTGTATGCTTAATGAAAACATAGCAGAATATTAAATTTCTGGAGCTAAACGAAAGAAATCTAAAAAATTTGCCCCAAACTGTGTTATTGAAATAAAGAAGCACTGGAAAGAGTTATCGTGCTTTCAAAGTTTTGGCTTTAAAGTTTTTCCTAATCTTTTTGGGGCTGAGCATTCAGCACTGAAACTCTTGTAAGATCCATAAAAAACAGCTCGCTTGCTCCTCAACTCTCCGAGTCACTGGGAAGTTCACTTAAACAGCAACCAGAAAAATGAATAGGTACTTAGCGAGCTGAAGCGGAAGGGTCCAAATGGTAGCTACTTCATTTACACAGTTTTGGAAGCCCCTTGGCTCCTCCTTGGTTTATTTTCTGCTCCCATCTTGGCTCAGGTCTCCTTGTCTCTGTCCTTCAGGTAGCTGTAGGATGCTCCTCTGCCCTTGCAGGTCATTTGTTATAACTCTCCAGTTTAGACACTCTCCAGTTTCTTGATATCCCTCTGTATGCGTGTGGTGTAAAACTTGGCACAGCGTTTTCCCATACACCCTAGTTTTTTGCACTGCAGACACGCCCCATCTCCTTTATTAAAAATAAGGGACCTCCTATGAGCTGAGTCCCTTTCACATCACAAGATGCAATTATTGAACCCTCATCCTCTTCCTTGTTTCTGCTTTAAAGCATAATCTGCTAGAAGCGCTTGTTTGACAGGACTAAATCTCTGCACTCGCTGCAGAGTGTGGTGTGGCAGAGTGCGTTCTTCCCAGCTCCTTTGGACCACAGTGACCTTCAGTAGCAAAATCCTTTCTCTGAAAACGAAAAAACATTCCTTTGGAATATTAATTAGTCTTCATTTAGCAGGCTTGGTTTTAATTTGTGTCATGACAACACGTATTTGAGGAGAAGCGGTTGAAAAAGGGTCCATATTTACCGTGGAAACTGGACCAGGGGAATTTTACGGGAATTTTTCCATTTTGTTTCATGTGTGTTTGTTTTACTGGAGTTTTTGAACTGCCAGTTTTTGTACTGACCTGTCTTGAATTGCATGAAAAGGTAGCTGAAAAGCAAAGCACAGCGAAATAGATCAAAATATAATTTCCCTTCATGTGACATTTATTGCTTTAGGTGCTTCAGAAAGTTGCTCACTCCACATTGCGGCTAGCGGGGAGGCAGTAGCTGTGAGCCCACGGCACCGAGGTGGGCAACACTGCAGCCCACGCAGGTGGCAGCGCTGCTGCTCTCAGGGCCTGCCTGTGAGAAACGGGCTTGTCGGTATGCAGGGCAGCCTGAAGCTCCAGGCCAGCACACAAAGTGGTCCTCAACACCCAGCCCCCCTGGATCCGCAGTGCCTGAGGGACTGGAGGAGCACCGAGGCGGAGCTGGCAGCTCCTGCGGTGGGGATGCAGCTGGGGCTTCTCAGGTGCTTGGAGATGGCCTTCACCTCAGCTCGGGCTCAGGGCACCCTTTGCTTGCCCTTCTTTTTGCTGCCAAAAAATACCTACCAAGCTGATGATTTGGCCTTGAAAGCCAAGCATCGTGACGACTGCCAGGCATAACACTGGGTCTTGTCTAATGCGCCAGGTTTGATTTTCTTTGACTGCTGCTGCAGTGAGTAAGCAAAAGTGGAGCTCCTGACCCCAAGAAAGATCAGCAGCGTGAGTCAGGATTCGGCTAAGCAAGTTCCCTGCTGTTAGGTAGTTGCCGTTCTGTAAACTCAGCTTCCTTTCCTGCTGGGAGAGAAAAAGAGGCAAACTAAGCAAACTGTACAGTTCTACTGCTGTAGATACTGTACTTTTTCAGCATTTATCATCCCTCCCCAAAAGATTTTTCTCCTCTCTAATTCCTGATGTTCTAACTAAGACAGATAAAGATACTCAATGGGTAGCACTGCTCCCGACCGGGTACGGCTTATCAAGCAACCTGAGCGAGCTCAGCTGCTGTTTAATTTTTTGATTAGGCCAGGGACTGTCATAATTTTCTGTCTCAGACAGCAGTGACCACCCGACCAGGCTTTAGCAAATAAAATACCACAAATACATTCTGAAAAATGTGCACATAATACTCATGAAGGACTGTTAATGTGTGCAGAAACTATGCAGGCTGCAAATACACCTTCATCCTGACCTACAACATTCCTTTACTTTAGCCCTAATGGAGACAGCCAATTATGGCTTTATGATATAGATTACGGGTGAGCGCCTGTTGCTGTTTGTGCCAATCAGTTTTGCTGTTAGCTTCAGCAGGGGTCTCTTTTTTGTATCTAAAAAGAGGGAAGCTATACAAGTTACTCTACCAAATAATTTCATTGTACATATACCCAAAGGTCACTGTTATTTCAGACTGGTGCTTTTTTTCTTTTTAACTTGACATGCTATATCCAAAAACATGTACTGCAGAAACTTCTTAGGACATTGTACAACAACTGGGTTTATTTCTTCCTGGATTTCTTAACATTTTAAACCCTCTAAAATGAAAAGACTCCATCTCAGAGGCATAGGAGTCCTCACTTGCTAGCAGTGAACAAACAAAAGTAATCAAAACCTTCAGTGAGAAAACTTCAGCTCAGCTAGACAGTTCAAGAGGAGAGCCCTGCGTGGAAAATATATTTTGGATATGTAATGTTTGGACAATATTTAAGTTAGACATTTTCAGTAAGACTGGAGCCTGAGGTCATGGAAGGCCATGCATGCTACTCTCCTTTTACATACCTTTTTCTTCGACAGGGGACAAAACAAGGTGGAGAAATTCGAAGGGGAATTTCGGGAGTGCCTGCAACCCACAAGGAGGTCTAAAGGACTGAGTCGCAAAATGTTGAATTGTTTTGTCGTTCTTATTATGGCAGACCAGAAAGAGCAAATATGTGAGTTACTGTCTGATGGAACATTATTTTAAAACTGGAGGAGACAGAGGAGGCATTTCCCCCGCACAGGCTGAACAGTTACTTAAGGTGGGAACCATCTGAATGTGGCAGCAGCATATCTGGTGTGTCCTGCTTTGATGCCATTTCAGTTGCAAAAAATGAAATGCAGGGAGCTGGTACCTGCATGTCTGGAGTCTGAGTCACATGAAGGGCTCAGTGCTACAAACAGTTCATTCCTTCCAGCTTCATACCTGGAAATTAGACGAGTTTGATTTCTCTTCTTGTATTTTCCGTTTGACAATATCTTTCTGCTTACTGCTAGCATAGGTATGGTATTTCTTGTATGGGATCATCAAGGTTTACCCCTGTTCACATCCAGCCTCCAGCTAGATGGACAGAAAGATGGACGTCTGGGGCGAGTTCCCCCTGCCTCATCCTGATAGGAATCATCCTGCATCCAGTGCAAACACCACTGAGATATCCCCCCAGGGAAGAGTAGCACTGTGGCTTTCCTGAAGCTGTTTGCCCCTTACTTGTTTGACCTTTCCAATGCAAATGTTCCCCCTGGAGTATCTGCCCCCAAAGCACCAGTAACACTTCTGCTTTCAGGAGAAGTGGCCGCGGGTCGCTGTTTCTAAGAACACCACACTTGCAAATTCCTAGAACACTTTTGCTCTGTGTAAGTAAGCTGGGAACGTTGTTTTGCTAGACAGAGTATGTGAATGACAACCCAGTGCCCATCTACTCAAGTCCTCTGGAATGTGAATAGATTTCCAGCACGGGGCCGAATACTTCTGTTTGTTAACTTAGTGGAAACCACTTGGCATAGGAACATGTTCGAATCATGATGCAGGCGTTTGAAATTAATACAAAGCACTCTCGCTGGCCGGGGATCCAGCTGCTGAAAGGACCTGTGAAACCAAACTAATTTTTTTTTTTCAGGTTTGTTTGCTCGAAAAGGTTCTAGAAAGTCAGCGCTGCAGATTTTTCATTTCTGCTCTGTCAAAACTGATCCTGAAAGTTATCTATCCTGATGTACCAAAATATTTCTAGCCCAGAGAGTTTATGCAATGCTGATCCTCAAAATGCAGGAGATATCTAATTAATCAAAATAATTTCCCAACATTTTTGCCATGTTAAATTGTGTGAAAAATTTTCTGGAATTTAGAGAGATGAATATTTAGAAAGGTGCTGTGTTTCCTCTCTCTCCAAACCCCAGTGGCTTCACTGAGACCCCGCTGCAGGCAGGACCTGCCTGTGTGAACGGTCACTGAAGTGCAGGCATGGCAAGAGCTTTCACGTTCGGTTTCCTTCAGGTTCACGGTTACATGTGGTTTTGTGCTTGGCTGGCATAGAGACAAAAAAAAAGGACAAATAGGAACCTTCCTAATTTAGGTTTTGTGAACTATTAATTTTTATAATGCTAAAATTCAGCACCATGTAAAATCTATTTTAATGCATTACCTTGCTCTGTTAGGAGCGTGCACTTTAAAGTAGGACTGCTCCCAGCTCCCTCAATGCTCTCAGCTCCCGTTCTCCGTTTAACCCAACTTTAGCTGCTGCAGCAGCTTCTGGAGCTGATGACTGACCATGGTGCTTCTAGTTCTTCGAGTTTCAGAGTGCAGCCTTGAAAATTTATTGAGAGCTGAAGCTTGGAGGAGAAAGTATGATGATGCTGCAGCAGCGTGAGGGTAAAATCTAGTAGTTCATGAACTGCTGGCCATAGTGAATCCATTTTCTTCCCTAAAGGAAAAGGATTTCATTTTGCATCAACATACTTTCAGCTGATCAGAGATCTTCTAGGTTTCCCAAGACCTGAATTTTTGCTTTAAATATGAAACAAAAGTACATGTAATTCTGTAAGTTTTTAGGTAATCAGTAGAATTTTACGTGAGCTTCAATATTATGAAACACGGTCCCTCAGAAAGCTGGTTTTTTATAAAATTCAACTACAAAGAAGTGTTACAGATGGGTTTTTATTTTTTTAACTAGATCTAAAAATGACTTCATACACAGGTGAATTGATTTTATTATAATTTGAAAAGGAAAGAGAAGCCCAGTGTAGGAATGGCATTCTGGTGGGGCTGGCCAGATGACAAATTAAGGTTACAGAACTAAGAGTAAGAAAATTATCTGCTCCTTTCTTCTTCTCACTGTCTTACTCTCTGGCTGTGTGAGACTAGGGAATTGGAATAAAATGAGAAACCTGTCAATCTGCAGGGTGTCCTATACTTGACATTGGCTGAGACTGAAGAAGGTTATCTGCAGTGCTGAACGAGCCGAGTGGGATAACGAAGGGTATGAACATCTGAGCATTTTATAGCCTGCTTTTCTCCACAGCTGGGTTTCAGGACAGCTTTGGGGAGAGCCTAGGATTGTCTTTGTGGCCTCGCATGTCAGAAGCTACTGCAGTGACCTATAGGCATTTTTTTCCTAAGTGTTTCTAAGCAGCTAAGTAAAGGCAAGAAATCATCTTAGGGGGGACTGGGGTAGAAGTCCCTCTGCCACTGGTGTCAGATGTGGGTTTGGACAACCCCTGTGGCTAAGAGGGGCTCAGCTGAGCAACCTCTCTGCTGCTGCTCGTCTTTGGACACGCTTTTCCCTATCTCCCCAGCACTCTTTCATAAATAATTACGGAAAGGAAACGAAGATGAGTATGTGCTTCTGCAGTCTCAGCTCAATCTGGTGTTATACATCATTGCCTTCTTGCTTATGGGCTGAACTGTCAGTGTAAGCAGCACGTTGTTTTTATATTTAGAAAGTAATGTATTAGCTGAGTGGCAGTTCGTCTGGCACGTGGTTTGCTGTCTTTCTTTGTCCAGCTTTGTGTAATTGAATTTTAGGAGGCAGAAATTTCCACCTTCAGAAGAACATCTCGGCAATGTTTCCTCCAATTCCCATTTGTTAGAGGTTTTTAAACGAAGAAAGGGTTCCTGCTTGTTGTGCACAGCTTGTCCAGTACAAGCTTCCTTCGTTGCGTCTAAAAATGTCAGAGTGATTCCAGGGGAGCTGACACGGCATCCAGCGTGTTGGGCTGTACCCAGCCGTGGTAACTCTGTCCCCTTGGCCATAAATACTGAAGTATTGAGAACTTCATTAGAGCTCCAGTAAACACAGACAAGAAGCATCAGGAAAACAGAGGCGAACAATACAATACACATAATTTTCTTTTTTTTAATTGATGACCTGAGAGAAACCTCATTGCTCCTGGTGGCTGTAACCAGGTACGATTCAAGCTTAATGTGAGAACAAAGTGATTTTTGCCTTATAGATTGCTAAAGCACCGGGAGCTGCCAAAGAGG
Organism: Egretta garzetta; assembly: GCF_000687185.1. Taxonomy (NCBI): domain Eukaryota; kingdom Metazoa; phylum Chordata; class Aves; order Pelecaniformes; family Ardeidae; genus Egretta; species Egretta garzetta. The sequence continues at coordinate 512,095 of NW_009260611.1, forward strand.
TTTAATGTCCTTATTGGGCTGGTGGGAAGGGGTTGCCCAAGAAGCTGACACTGGGCAAACTTGTGTGGGGCAAGGAATGGAAACTGGGGGGGAGCGGGTGGGGAGGGGGGCAAGGGCTGCGGGTGAGTGGGGAAGCCTTCAAGGGGTGGGGGAAGATGCATTTTGGGGTGCCTTGGGGGATGGGACAAGCACTGAGTCAGTGAGCAAAGGAACCATCTCCTGAGGTTTGAGTCCTGCTGGGTGGAGGGCAGCAGGGCTTGATGTACAGTCTTTAAATAAACAGGATTACAGCAGAAAATAAAAGAAACCCTTGTCTGCGTCATTCTCTTCCCAATGGAAACAACATGTAGGACACTGAAGTTTGGCTGCTTACTCAAGTAGCAAAAAGTCTGGGTACTAAAGAACAGCGGAGGGAAAGGGGATATTCATAGATGGCAAATTCTTTAGAAATGGGGTGTGAAGCAGAAATAATTGGTGAAACTACAGGAGAGGAAGGGGGATTTTTTTTCCAGTAACTGTTAACCATAAAGTAAAATTGAAAATTATCCCTGCATCTTTTGAGCACAGAGGAGGGCTGGGACCAAGCTAGTGGCAAAGAATATTCCAGTTAGGCAATTTTCAAAGCAGAGGTACAATTATCATGGAGACATTTGTAAGTCTGTAACAAGAAATGGTGTTCATAAGATAATCAGTTCAGCCTTCAATCAGAGCACATTCACTTCCAAAATTAAATATGTGGCCTGTCACAGCGGGAGTTGAGCTGGCATTGTCATCATGGGGAATGATGGGGCTTTTGGAAATAGCTTTCTCACATGTGGGTGTAGGTCCTGAGGATGCACACCTCGAGGCAGCTCTGTCCGCTGCGCTGGGCCTTGGGGAGGAGGCAGCCGCGGGGTCTGTGCTCCGCCAGACAGGGATGGGTTTCCCCATGCAGCAGCAAAGCACAGCAGAGAGCTGCAGTGCAGCACGGAGAAGGCTGCACCACCCAGGGAGAGAGTAAGCACGGGGAATAACACACCCGCCAGTAACCCGGCTGACTTACGCTCAGCATGCCTGACACCCATCTCATTTTTGCCCCGTGCGGGGCATTTTTGCCCGTACTGCAGCACACTAAAATACTGCCATCCTGATGTGCTAAATGTGCTGAGCCTGTGGTGGGGGGAGAGATGCTGCAAGCCGGGCTGGACCACTAGCACTTCCCAGAAAGGTGGTAGCTGACAGCAGGCAGCAGTGCCAAGTGTTTTTTCTCAGCCTTTAATAAAACTGTGAGATTCCTTTTACAGCTGTGCAGTCCTGGAGAAGCTGGAGGCTTGCATGGATTTACACAATGGCAGAGTTTGTCCCTGGGCGTATAGGAGGGGGAACGGTTAGCATTCTTGTACAAAGAATATGACCAGAGACAGCTGGCAACCTATTTCTGGTACTCACCGCTTCAGTTTCTCAGATGACATCTGAGAGCACCTACCAGAATTTAATTCTCATTAGTACATTCTCGACAATTTTTGTAGTTTGCATGATGTGCGAATTCTGCCCCTCTTTTCCTTCGCTACGCATTAGGAAAAAAATCGTCATAGAAGACACCTATCCAACTGTTTTCTCCAGCCATGTAATTCCCATTGCTCTGTGCTTTGATTTGCACGCAGCCATCACTGCCTTTAAATAGACAGTGTCAAGATTACTCCACCCTCCCCTGCCTTTGTTTCTCTGCTCTAAACATAAAGAAGTGGGGAATGAGCCAAAACCTGCCTCTTATGCCACCGTATATAAAGGATTTGTGGCAGCAGTCAATACACTAAAAAATCTTGAATGCTATGATTTAAAGTAGTATAATAAGGGATGTCTGGAGTTTACCAATATGTGATCCAGGGGAAAAAATAGGAGGGAGGTGGCTCATGCTGTCTGCTTTAGGCTCTGTCAGGCTTCAAACTGAGGTGCAATTCAGTCTGCTTCAGGCAGGTACCTCCAGGACATGCCTGAAGTGAGATGGAGAGCCTTTCTGGAGAACAGCCCTGCTTTGGAGGAAAGGATGGAGGCAGCAGTCCCTGTCAGCCTTCTGAGGAGGAGGAGGAAGGGAGGAGAGACGAGGTTAATGGATGATATCCCCGGTGGTTTCTATCTGCAGTGAGATGGAGGAAGGCAGCTAGTCCTGCTGATGAAAGGTCATAAAACCGAGCTGGGGAGGAAGAAGCGAAAAGTCCCCCAGATCAAGGGGGAGGGTAATATTCAGGCGGGCGGTGAACAACTGTGAGCTGTCTGAAAGGGGACCGAAGGTATAACCAAGGTGTGAAGCCTAGCTGGCTTTCAGAAATGATTGGTTTTTCTCTCCAGCTTTCACTGTTCTTTGTGAGAACTGTGCTTTCTCTGCTTCTGCTTCTTCCATTTTACGCTTTTGCTTTAGGCTTTCCCTAAATTCGGCTTTAATCTTGGAAAAGAGAGACGAAGCACTCATTTCAATTCAAATGTGAGCTAGTGAGCGAAAGAGGACTTGCATGAATCTGTTAAATCTCTGGATCTAGCTAGAGTTTTCCATTTTTCAGCAGTTTCCTAAACTGAGCCTGCCTTGAGGCTGAAGTCCTCTCATCTTGGGAACAAAGATGGGAACAAACGGGACAGCATCACACATTCGTCTTACCTTGAAGAGGGACCCCTGGTAGCATGACCCTTCAGAGGGTAAAGTTACATGTTTCTATCAAACAGTACAGTGAGTTTCTTCCTAGATTTTGGTGAGTATTTTTGGTCTCTGACTAAAAAGAAGAAAGGAGATGAGTTTTTCTTACAGCAGAGAAGCAGCAAGGAAATAATCTCCTTTCTGGTTGGTATAAAAATGGATTTAAAAACAGAAAAAGTCACTCTGGTACATGGCAAGAAGAAAAGCAAGCTGATCTCATCTCTGTCCAGTTTTCCTCCTATTTCTGTCCTCCAAGGTTGACCATCACTGCAAAGGAGACCTGGCCTATGCTGTAGGAGTGGAAGATGTTTTCAGGCCTTTCCTGGCAAGTGTGTGCCCTTTGCAGCAGCTTTGGGTACCCCAGAGCTGCTGCAGCACCAAACAGGGCTGGCGGCTGAGGACTTCAGCGCTGTGAGCAGGGACCCCGGGCCTCCCCTCTGGACACATCTTGCTTGGGGTGGGTTCCTGTGTCCCCTCTGGCATCCATGGTGGGGATCTGGGGCTGCTGTGAAGGCAGCCAGCTCAGCCTTCTCTCCCCCAGGCATGCTTTCCCCACCCACTCCTGGACCCCTCTGCATGGGAGTGTTTGGGGGAAATTCCCGGGCTCCGAAACAACATTGCAAAACTCTTCACACTGTGACTAAAACGGTGCTAGTTTCCTCTCTCTCTCTTTTTCAGCAAATAAAGTGAGGAGTGGTGAAGCACACCTCACCTAACAGGCAGCAGGAGCAGCACCCATCTGGGCGTCGATATGTATGGGGTGCAGCCCCACAGCAGTGCAGCATTTGGCACCTGGGACCTCTGCGGGGAGACCCCTGCCATTTGGCTGTGCCATGGCAGGGGTATGGGGATAAGCAATATGAGGGTGTGTTGGGATGCCCAGGCAGGACATGGACGGGAGCAAGGGGCCTGAGGCAGCAAACTGGGAGCTGCTGCTCTAGGAGCAGCAGGGGCGTGACAGAGCTGGTGCTGGCAGGAGGTGAAACAGAGAGTGGGCACCACGAGCACCAGTGGGACCCTCATCTTCAGAACCTTGCTCTGGGCTGTTCACGGGCCTGGGTTACACACTGCATTGGTCTTTTGGCAGAGCTTTCTACAGCACAGGGTAATGACCACTTTATTCATAAGAAGTTTCAGCTTATGAGAAAGAATATGGTAAAGAACTTCTTTACTTTGAGGGTGACAGAGCACTGGAACAGGCTGCCCAGGGGGGTTGTGGAGTCTCCTTCTTTGGAGATATTAAAAACCCGCCTGAACGATGTCCTGTGCGACCTGCTCCGGGTGACCCTGCTTTAGCAGGGGGGTTGGACTGGATGTTCTCTGGAGGTCCCTTCCAGCCCCTGCCACTCTGTGATTCTATGATTTCTCGTCACTAGAAAACTTGTGTGTGGCTTGGAAAGCAGCTATGATGGGGACCAAAGCAGAGGGGTCAGAGGCATTTCAGCAGTTGCCTTAGGGTATGTTGCTGTATGACACCCGATCCAGCCCCCCTAAAGGGCTTTGTGCACTGCTGGGCTCTCCCCAGGGGCTCACCCCCTCCACACCCACCCCCTTGTGGCTTAGCCCGTTGGCGGTGCCTTTGCTGGGAACCACCATGTGCATTGCTCCAGGTCCCAGGGCCAGCCCGGTGCCATGTGTGCCAAATTTCTCCTGTCAGAGACATGACACAAGGCCATACGTGGATGTCAGTGTCATTTGCATGACAGGGCTCTGTAATGCATTTCTGCATTGTTTACACCCACCCTGTGTTTAAGCCCCAGACTGCATATGTACTATATATGATGAGTATCTTATGCTGGCTCAGAGTCCAACCACATACAGTTATTTTTGCACAATCTCCATTGAGATGCAGACCAAGCTCCCATTTTTGAGCTGAGGGCGTACGGGATAGGCAATTCCAGCTTCCGCATGGGGAGAGAAGGGCAGGGCGCTCCCCTAGCACCTGGCTTGCAGAGGAGGGGGCAGAAGCCTTGTTGCTTACAAGTTTTGGAGTTATTCTTGGGGAAAAAAAACCAGAAAGCGTACAGTAGGAGTAATCCCAAAGCAGGAGGGAGATGAACTCTCTGACCCCAGCAGGTGCTTTCTGTCCAGCTTTCGTGGAAGGAGGGTGGCGGTGTGCTTAGAGCAACAGTAATTAAGACTCTGAGGACAAGTTAGGAAAACAACTGCTGGGTTTAATAAGGCTGGACTGCCCAGCTGCCCACAGGGCAGTGCGCCCCCCTGAAACTCCCGGTGGGGCCATGGCAAGGCTGCCAGCCCTCAAGAGGTGGCTGCTTCCATGGCAGAGGCTGGTGTGCTCCAGTGATGCCTCAGACCTTCTCTATGCCCTTGGAGTAGCCCGGAGTTTTTAAATCTGACCCCTGGAACAGCACCTCACCTTGCCCTCTCAGCCCAGCAGGTCTACCATCCTGTGACCAAATTTTCCATCTTTTCCACAGCAAATATAAATCCTGGATTCAAACAACTCCCAGGCTTGAGTAAAGCTCAAATTCAAAAGGAAAAAGCAGAAAATTGGCATATAATTTTCTAATGACATGAAACGATATTGCAGAACCAAACCCATCCTACCCCTGTGTGAACTCCATAAACTGTCCCCCACCCCGTTCTCCGTCCCAGCCCGCGTCCTGCGACCTGCTCCTTATCTAATCTCGCTATATTGCACAAGGTGTTTGCTAACATCCAAAGTATCTTTTACCGTGCTGAATACTGTTATCAAAATCTTGGAGGCAGCTTGGTGTAAGCACTGAGTCTTGTTAGGCAAACAAACACTTTTTCACATTAAGTTGTACTTAATAGCTGACCAAAAATTCACCATCTCCTATTAATAAAATGCTGAGCTGGAACCATCTCAGGCTTTTTGAGCTCACCTTCTGAATATTTATATCTGGAGAGTACACAGTGTTTACAAGAAGTCATGTTTATTTATCCAAGAACACTTTCACAGAAAAGCTTCTTTATGACTAGCTGCACATTTTCCTTTGCCAGTTTATTGACCTTTAGCAATGCATGGTTAAAACGATAGTGTTAATCTTAACTTGCCACCACCATCTTGGTAACTACTTTCCTTTTTTAAAAAAAAAAAAGATTTTGGGTGGCAGGAAGCCCCCCTGCCCTGGGCACTGGGCGGAGGGTTTGAATCCAGCCCAGCGCAGCAGTAAGCAAATATCACCGCTATCTGGTGACACCTGCTAAGTGGCTGCGTGAAAACGAGTCCATGCTGGGAGTACACTTGTTAGCACATCCCCGATGATCCTGCTGGCACTTTCAAGCTCTCCCCGTAGTTTTTATCCCTGGGTGCCCTCTGCTCGGGTGGCCCTGCCAGGTGCTGCGGGTGCAGGGCAGGTCGGGAGGCGGGTGCGTGGCTGCTGCCTCTTCCCTGCCTAATGGGGTGACTTTCAATCCCCTCGCTGCCTACTCCGGCATTTCCTCAGAACTAAGTATATTTATGCAAGAGCACTTCCGCAGAAAAGCTCCTTTATGCTTTGCTGTATATTTTCCCTGCCAGCATCCTGACCTTTAGCACTCACCCACAGGTTTGCCTCAAAAAAGTTCATTTCAGCAAAGTCCCTCCCGAGTTGCGCAGAGGCCAGCGGGCATCGACCTGGGGACGGTGCCGGCTGCCAAGGACCACCGTGTGCAGAGCTGGGCTTCCACAAAATGCATGTGGCTGTGCCAGGTGCTGCTGGTCTTCCAGCTCTGCAAGTACCTGGCTAAGCAAAGCCGAACTGCTCAGAAGCAAGGGAAGGCAGGAATGAGAGAGGAAGGCACATTGGCAGATTGCAGATGCTGATCGACCCCCTCTCCTCAAATTGCAAGAGCAGAGAGTCTTTAATTCAGCCCTTGGTATGAACTGAGATTACCTTCAAGTTTGAGTTAGTTAAAGATGATTTCATGCAGCGTTTCTTTCCTTCGAGAGGAAGCTATTTACCTGTGCAGGAGATTTGAGATAAAGACCTGAATTTCTGTTTCGCTATTTCATAGTTTTACACTAAGTAGCACAGGAGCAGAAACCGAATCTAGCTTTCAGTGCTTCCAAGGGCACTAAGCCCAGGTTGCAGAGTTGTAACCATGCTTCTCCAGCCCAAGGAATAACTACACCATGCAGGCTGCAGTAGCTGTATGACGCAGGGCTGGAAAGCTGTATTTCAGATGTCTGCACACTGGCTGCTCACTGAACCACTGGTAGTGGCTGTAAATTCAAGATGGGACCCAAGGGTGGGAGCGCTGTGTGTGAGCACCCTGAGCACTGGGTTCGGAGTGAAAAAAGGGAAGGTGAAAACCGGTTGGGATGGTGAAGGGGGAATGGCTGAGGGTCAATAGAGAGGACCAAGAATGCAAATTCACAAGGGTAAATGAGAAGTGGAAGAAGCAGCATGAGATAAAGAACTACTTGATTTTTCTTTTTTCAAATGGCAAGGAAGCCATGGAGAAAAATACACTAAAAACGTAATTAAGGTTGCAAAATTGAGAATCAAAAGATGAAACCTGCTAGAGCAACACATACACAAGACGAGCATCTTAATGGCATGGGCAGTTAATCATTGGGAAAGCTCATGAAGGAGATGTAGTAGAATGGATCACTTGGAGGCCTTAAATCAAGACTAGAAAACCTTGAAACACTGCTGTGGTCTCCCTAGGAAGTTACTGCTTTTGACTGAGGAACCATTGGGGTAAATTTTGTGGTGAGGTTTATGCAGGGGCTCCAGCTAGATGACCAGCATGCTAGAGCCAGGGCTGCTCTGGCACAGTCTGGGAATGTCATACACTGACCTGGCCACACTGATACCTGAGCCTGACTTTGCCTCTGCCTCTGGCAGAGCCTTGGGCTAGCTGAGAGGAAAGGATGCAAAAAGAGCAGAAGCCACAGTCAGTGCTGGAAAGGCAGCGATGGAGTAGAGGCACCTTGGGAACCTTGGCTAGACTTTATGCTGAGTCTCCTCCATTGATTTGTACAGTCAGGACTTAAATCTGAATTGCCAAGGCCAGGGCACTCTGATTGGAGAGTCCCTGTCTCTGCAGAGGAGGAGCAGTCTTTGGCGACCTACATGTGGGCAGAGGGTACCAAGGCTGATGTCAATAAGCCACTGCAGGAGCCAAAGGACATATGTCCTCAGGCTACCAGTGGCAGAAGGTAAGAGATCTGCACTTCTCTGAGGCCTGTTTCCCCCAAAGCTTTTCTCCATAGCTGATAAAATAAAATTTTTCTTTTCAAAAGCTCTGAGGTTTGAGTTCAGTATCTGCAGCTCCTCCTTTAGGAGTCCCTGAGCAAAACCAATGAGCCACCAGGTAAGTGTGGCTAACACATGTGTACTCTATGCCTGCTCCTAGCTATGCAAAATTTAATTTTGTTGAGGGAACAGCCCTGGACTTGAAGTCTCCAAGGGTATGCAGAGCCGGGGTGTAGATGTTCATCCAGCTGGGACAATCACAACAGTCCAGCCTGACTTTTAACCCATGGAAAACCTCCAAAGTGCAAAGCAACTTAGAAAGTTCACTGGGAGTTGGATGGTACTCAGCACCTCCCAGGTCTGGGCTGTCAAAGAGTGATTTTAATAGCACGTTAAGTATGAGATGCTGGAACATGATCAAAACCTAACACAAGGAAGTAGCTTTTAATGAACAAGTTCCACATGCTGAGTATGAAAAGTAACAGCCATTATAATTTATTAGAATTAAGTTACATATCACAAAACCTCCAATGTTGAGTTTAGCTGCTTTAATTTAAAATAAACATTTCTACAACGAGGTGGCACAAAAGAAAATTTGCTTAAGTTTACTTTTTATATTACTAAAAAGGATTTAACATCTTAGAATACATGCTTTACTTCACACCATACAACTGCTGAAAATTGGATTAATTGTACTGCTTTCAGCAATTGTACTGGCATAAACCATCAATAATTTAGGCTCATGGGGTTTGTTTTGTTTAATTTATTTCCAAAAAATAATTTTTACTGCAGAATGCTAAAATAACATGTAACCAAACATTTATATTTATATGGTGAATTTCAGCCAGTAAAAACCTTAGTTAGGATGGAATTAGCTGTGTTCGGACCCTGAAATTCTAGAAACTTTTATCAAAAGCAGCCATACAAAACCAGAAGCTCGAAGAGGTAGTTTGGTTTGGTTTTGCTGAAGTTTTGGAGCTAAAACGCATTATAGCATTGTTGCAGTAAGTACTAGAGAGGTGGTCATGCTTAACGGCATCCTCAAGGTACTGTTGTCTCCCAGTTCTCCCTGGTTTTGGCACATCATTTTAGTAGGCAAGAAGATTCCTTTCAAAGCTCTTACAGTGTCATAGTGTGCTGCTGCTGCTGCTGAAGGACTGGAATTAGCTGAGTTGGTTTAGTGGATCAGATGATGGGAAGCGCGTATTTTGAAGTCCACTTCACAAATCAGATCACGATCTGTGGTTTCATAGATTTTTCAGTAGCTTTTAAATGTTGCACAAAAATCTCTTACTAATTTGTAGTTAAAAATAAAATACCCCAGAATGAAGCTGTGTGGACGGAGGAAGGAATAGATAGGGCCAGAGGGGACCCCTAAGGTCGCTGAATTGAGTCTTTGCTACCGCAGGGAACCACATCACAGGGTCCCCTTCAAAAAGGATTCATACATCTCCAGAAAGCATTCTCCACTCTGCAGGGCCTTTGATATCAAATACAGCCTAACTGTATAGCTTGTACAGTCCTGATCAAAATGAGAGGGAGGGGAAAAAAAAAAAGAAATACAAGTAAAGTCCACACTGACTGAAGGTAGTATTTACTGAATAGCAGAAAGCATCATTCCACCCACTAAAATGTGATTAATCAGAGCTTGCTCTGTTGCCCCGGACAGCCAAAGATGGGAGCTGCTTTGCAGACTCATGTTGTGCACAGATGACCAGGCACCATCCCCGGAGTGCAGAGGTGCTGCCCACAGGCTTGCAGCAGGACGTTGTGGTTCAGCCTCCTGCCTGCGGCTGTATTGCCCATCCCCAGCACTCCCAAACCACCACAAGCCCCATAACGTCTTCAAATACAAGTAAATATAGTAATTTTTTGACCGGGATTATGAAGCTCTTGATTTTCAAGCTTTCCTCTGTAACCAGCAGGGCCTCAGACTCTCTGCTTTATGAAAGTGATGGCTGAAAGTCTACTGCATAAAAACTACTCTGGGTGTCAGGAGGTAAAGCTTGCCTAAGGAGGCCAGGAAAGCCCACAGGCTTCCTGGCGCACCAGGCAGCTCCCTGTGGCAAAGAGGCTCTTGCATATGATTTTGCTTGCCATGTTCGTATCCCCATGTCAGCATGGATTTAACATATAATCTGCTTGTATGCCCCTGCTGCAGTGTGGGCAGCTGGCGCACCAGGCAGCTCCCTGTGGGCAAAGAGGCTCTTGCATATGATTTTGCTTGCCATGTTCGTATCCCCATGTCAGCATGGATTTAACATATAATCTGCTTGTATGCCCCTGCTGCAGTGTGGGCAGCACTTGTGCAAGCCCCGGCACACAGGTGACAGGAGGATGCTTTGACTGACATCTTGTTTTCTGCAAGGCAAGCTGCCTTTCTGCAGGTCCAGCTCCCTGGCTTTGATGTATGCTCTGCTGATCACTCATTTGAATGCTGGACACTTCATGCTTTTGTAGCTCCTGCTCTTCCCTGGGCACTTTTCCAGAGCCCCACAAATGCCAGGCTGCTGCGGATGCAGCTGGGTCCTTCCCCTCTCACCCAAGCAGGGGGCCTCCACATTAATTGCGGGGAATCACTGATATCTGAGGTTCCCACCGCCAGCGCGGCAAGGTTTTCAGAATTGGTGTGAGCTTTAGCAATTTCATTTTCCACTCTAAGGATCATGATCTGAAGCCTCTTGTGTCTGTACCCCGTGCACTTGTGCAAGCCGATCCCTGCTGCCCAGCACCGCCCGCGCCGGCCACCCCTTGGCTCTCCTCTCCCTCCTTTCCACCGCTGGTGGTCAGGCCTGCCTCGCTGCCGTGCCAGCTGTCTGGATTAATTGCTCTCTCTCTCTTTCCACCTCACCAACTCCCCATCTGTTTTTCAGCTATAGCTTAAATCCCTTTTGATCTGATCCCGAATCACTGACTTCAACAGGAGCCTGCGCACAGACTGTTTCTGGGAGCAGGTCCCTCCCTCCCTCCCACTCCCCGGCTCCCCGGGATGTTAGCCTGTGGTGCTCACTGCTGCGTACTGAATTTCTCCTTGCCAAGGGCTGGATCCTGCAATGTTGTGGGAACCATGGCCTTCATCCTTAAGAGTGCATATGTAGCTGTATTTTTGGGGGGCCTGTTAACTTGGTTGAAATCAAGACTGCGCTTAGGGCTCTTCTGGAGAGCGTCCAGAACATGTAGCACATTGCAGGATTGAAACTTTCTAGCCTAAACTGTTCTATAGGCGCGCTAAAATGCGCACTATAGCCAAGCACATAGGGAGCATCGATCCTCTCGTTTCATTTAAAAGGCATTTTGTTCACCCTAGCAGTTATTTAATGGCATTATCTATTTATTACATATAGTTAACTTAATGCACCACTATTTAGACAACATATTTGGATTGGAGACAGAGACCATCATGTTAATTGAAACTGCAACACGCTTCAGTTATTGTGTAGTCATGAGAACTTAATTGTGTGATCGGAAACCGTTACTGCTGGTGACTCTTTTGTATCCCAAACACTGGCATTGATTGTAAACCAAAAGGCTAAAAATTACACATAAGAACGCTCTTCACAGCTTAATCTGTCTTCTGGATCTTGAAAAGTAGTAACACAGAATGCCCTGTACACCCAACATTTCTCACGACTAAGGCAGCCTTTTTTAGCCGTGGATGAAGTGATTAACCAGCATATTTCTGAACAGTTTGGTTGTGCGCTTTCCAAACGTGTACTTCAAAGTGTCTCTGTTTTCTTGGTGTTATGATAGATAAAACAGGTACGCGCAAGATACATCTACTTCCACAAACACGAATGCAAAGAGCCAGAGTACATATGCTGCAATTACAGGATAAGAAGAGAGACGTTAATGTAAACTGTTACTGAGGAATGTGTGTTTGGGCAATTGAGTCTCCCTTTTTATGTGCGGGGAGGCGAGCAGAGAAAAGGATCAAGGCAGAGCTTGCAGGTGAGCACAGAAATCTGCAAAATAGAAAAGCAGGATCTGGGAATTATCTGAGACACCTAATCCATATAAGAAATTACTGTACCCATCTTTTCTTAATAGGTTGATAAATGGAATGTGGTAGATTACGCCAGCAAGAAAATCAGTATCTTTGGTGAAGATTTGCAAATTTATAGAAAAAGAGAACAAATGGTAATCATCACTTGATGTAAACCAAAGGAGAAAGCTGAGCTTCAGGGACTACCATTAAGCTTGCTTTTAAGGTTTGATCTTGCAAAGCACTGAATAACCTCAGCTCCCACTGAAATCAATGGAAGTTGAATGTCTTCTGCAAAAAGTTGAGTCAGCAGGCTTAGGTGATTTATTGTATTCAAAAGACTGAGGGTGGTTTTGTGACATCAGAGGAAACTTCTAGAAAGATCTGGAATCAAGGTCAAAATCCTGTGAGAGAAAAAAAGCAAGATGTGACATTTGAGCAATGAGAGACTCAAAGGGGCTAAAAGGGAGAGGGGGAGTTACCAGACACCTGGTTAAAGGAGGGCTTGCAGGAGCCACGCTCTGGGCTTCCTCCCCAAAAGGGCAGGAAAGGGACAGATTTGTGGTGATGAGGTCCCCAGAAGGTGGGCAGGTGCCCGTCTCTGCTCCCTAGAGCAAGCTCTGCTCCCCTCTTCTGCCCAGGAAGGTGTGTGGATGCCGTGTGTCTGCACCCAGTGCAGAGTTTGCAGAAGGTCTCACCTGGAAAAAAAACAGATAAATGAATTTTAGCAAAGCTGGAAGCAGCCCCCAGCGCTTTACATTATTCTCTGTGGTCCCTGATTGTATCTAATCTCACACTTGGCTATTCCACCAGGCATAAGCTGGCACTGATGGAAAGAAAGCACGCATGGGCAGTGATACACTGATGTAGGGACCCAGAGGGAAATGGGTGCAAAGCTCGGCTGGGGTGCCTGAAAGCCTTTCAGACTTGGCCCTTCTCTGTGCCACCTTCACCCGTCCATCTGCATTTTGTCATCGCCATCAGACAACACATAGCTGCGTCTCGCTGAGACACCTGATCCAGCTGTGTACGCTCCTCCCGAGTTCCCACCCTATGGTCCTTAAGAGGACTGAGATTCCATCCTAGGCATAAAACCTCAGGCTTGTATGTGCTCAGCTTCTTTTGCCAGCCCTGAGGGCCCGAACTGCTTCTGTCCTGCTCCTTGTAAAGGCTTTTCCATGGGTGGAAAGTATCCATCCTCCACTCAGCTGCTGCTACCATGAGGTCTGGTGCAAGCCTGCTCTTAGCTTTTAAGTAATTTTCCTTCATTCCATCTTGGCATTGGAAAGCTCCAGCCATTATAAAATTACTTTTTTCCCTGTAAGGTGCTGCTAGAAAGACAGAAGGGCGAAAAGACACCTTTCCCCTTGCAGCTGCACTGGACTGTCTGGATTTGGCCTCAGCTGCCCCGGCCACAGGTGCTTCCTTTCTGCATCCCCTGCCTCCTTACAGTCCCCTCAGCCCATCCAGCCTCTGGTCTCATGGCTTCTTGGAGGAAAGGACAGAGAAAATGGAAGGTTTACAAAAGAAACACTGGGTTGACCCCAGGAAAAAAAGCAAGGCTAGGACTTCTGCTGCCACTGGTGGTGGCTGAGCAGTCACACTGGGAGTTCTTGGAGATTTTCTGGCTGGGGGGACAAAACACCTCCCCACTCTGACACACACACAGCTCCCACCCATGTGAGGTGTCTCAAGGCTCCTAAGGGCCAGGCAGATCTGAGCTGAATCTAAACAAGCTGATTGGTACTGAAGTACTGAGTTTGGGATCTGAGAAGCAGCGTAGCTTGGCTGGCACCAGGCTACTGCTTGTTAACGAGTCCTGCCGTTCTGCAATATCCATTAACTTGGCCAACATGCTGGGCTGACCAAATTATGCTGGAGCGGTCTGTGCAGCTTGGTGACAGACCTTGCCTGTCCTACCTCCCAGCTGGGAACTGAGCTTAAGGGTTGAGGATACATTTAGAAAATAAGAAGCCTAGGACCAGGAAGCATTTCTGCACCAGGCTTGCAGCTCTGAGTCCTCATTTCAAGAGCTATATATTGTATGACTTGGGATCTCTGCAAGAAGGCGTGTAGGTAACTGCCTCTCCTGTTCTTCAGCTACCCTGCCTGCACCGTGAGAAGAATTACACTGTTTAGCAGGAGCCACAGCATGAAATGCCTTGGAGAAACTGTCTACAGAGGAACAGGCAAGGATATATGTATGCTTGCATATAAGATAGGCAGATATATCTTGGAAGAAAGAGGAAAATGAAGAATGCAAAGCGAAGCCATACCTGGAATTCATTGGGCTATCTGCAAAAGTACTTAAGGGGGTCTCCTTTGGGTTAATTCTTTCATGGGTCGCCAGAGAAAATTATAGTCTGTTTGAGTTATTTCGTTCACATTAATCTTTCTGCAGAAATCACCACCTCCTTCTTCATAATCTTTAGATTAAGGCATATATTAATTATTTATACAGCTCCATCCATGTATGTGGATGTTTTACAAAGCAAATAAAATGAGTCCTTGTTCTCAGTAGAGTGTATATTTCAGCACAGGCAGAGGCAAAATGGGCAAAAAATTCAGGTGTGGAAGCAGCAATAGAGAAGGGTGCATTAAGAGGAGTGTGGCCAGCAGGTCGAGGGAGGTTATCCTCCCCCTCTACTCTGACCTGGTGAGACCCCACCTCGAGTACTATGTCCAGCTCTGGGCTCCCCAGTTCAAGAAAGAGGAGGAACTCCTAGAAAGAGTCCAGAGGAGGGCAACTAGGATGATAAAGGGACTGGAGCACCTCCACTATGAGGAAAGGCTGAGAGAGTTGGGCTTGTTCAGCCTGAAGAAGAGAAGACTGAGAGGGGACCTCATCAATACATACAAATATCTTAAGGGTAGATGTCATGAGGACAGAGCCAGACTCTTCTCCGTGGTGCCCAGTGACAGGACAAGGGGCAATGGGTACAAACTGAAGCATAAGAGGTTTCAGTTGAATATGAGGAAGAACTTCTTTACTCTGAGGGTGATGGAGCACTGGAAGTGGGAAAGACTTGCAGAGGAGTTTGTTTTTCTAGAAGAAAAGCAATGACATTCATTGGCTGGGGAGGGCTGTTCTGCTGGGAAGTGGAGCTTGGAAAGGATGACCAAGACTGGGGTGTTTGGAAGTGGGTGGGGGTGCTGGGGTATGAGGCAGAAGGAGTAAAGTCCTAAGAAAAGGCAACAGAGGTGGAAGGAGGACATGGTTGGGTTGTCCAGGATCTCTGGGATGACTGAGACAAGAAACATGACGAAGAACAAAATGCCTGGGAGGGGAGCAGATGAAGAATTTAAGTCTAGTTGGTTTTCAGTGTTTTAAATCTCTAGCTCTTTTGTAGGTTCTCTACCTTTTCTGTTTATCAACTGAAGACCACAATGGTCCGGCCAAGGAGCTGCTTAAAACTCATTTCAGGTAAGTGAAGGACTATCAGCCACACAGACACAGGAGAACGGGCCTTGTGTCATTGTTCATGGCTTGTGCTGTTGAAGGAGTCCAAGGTTCGACATTTACTCCTGGATTGTTGCTGGATTTCCCATGAGCTGTGCATTGGAGGGTATGGCCTTTGCTCCTGGACTTTGCTCCTACCCCTCTGCCCCCTCCTGAGCTGGTGCTTCCCACTGGAACAGCCGTTCGTCAGGAGGAGAGAGGCATAGCACATGCCAAGGGCTCATTTCTGCTCATCTCATCCACATCTGTGTGTGGTTCACGATGCCCACTGAGAGACCTGGGCAGTTCAAAATGCAGGTCATTTTTGGAAACAAGAAACCACTTCTCCAAACTCCCTTCTTAGCCTGGGAAAGTTGGAGCAATTTTGCATTGTCTCAGGGTTAGTACAAGCAGCTCTCCTGCCCCCTGTGCTGACATGCGGGCTATAGCTTAAAACCCTTCCTCCTGGGGCCCTCGTGACCTGCAGCCATTCAAAACCACACAAGTAGAGCTGTCAGAAAATTTGCTGTCACTATGTGTGCATCTGGGGAGTAGTGGGGACCTGGGGACACCCACCTCAGGAGGTCTCGCATGGGAATGGGCTGATTGTGGCTTTCGGGTGCCTGCTCAAAGAGACAGTCACGCTGCAGGGTGAAAAGAAAACTACCAGAGATCAGATATCTTTTTCTGGGAAATGATCTTCTTATCCTGTGGAGCTCTGAGATTTAAAAGAAGTTCCAGTTTGACGTATCCTCAAGATATATTGCTGCTTTCCTTGGGAAAAGCACAGACAAAGACCTCTCCTGGATCTCATGGTTGTCACTGGACTCACTCATGAGGAGGAAATCTCATGCTCAAACTTCTGCTCTAGACTGAGCCAAACCTTTTTTCCCTTCTAACTGGTTGCTTTGAATACCAACATATTGCAAGGGGTCTTTCCCTTTCTTTCTCCTCATATTTCATCTAGTGCATCAGAGCCCCTTTCTGAGCAAACTTGAATTAAAACAGGTAAGTTTCCGTGAAAACTGTTGATTCTGCTGAATCACTCTTTTCCAGTAAAGAATTGTTCAGTTGAAAAATTCTCCACCAAATCTCTGGGCAAGTACCTGAGAGGGGCTGCCTTTACATATCTGCCCTGCCCTCTGGTCTATCCCTTGTGAGGGAGTCCTGCCACCCCTCTCGCCACAGAACCTCTCACATTTACAACAGAAGAACATTTATTTATTTACATCTTGCTGCCTCTTTCTACCAACCCTTGCCCTCCGTGTACAGTTCCCATGGTACAAGTACCCTGTAAAACATTCAGCTGTTGCGTCAGGGTTGTGCTGAGCTCGAACTCTGTCCGTGAGGACCTGCACACCCTGGCACTCCCTTCCGTACACAAGGGTCTGGTTAGGTCCCAGGTGTGCTGGAGCTCAGTCTGACCTGCTCCACCATGGCTCCATGCTGCTCGTAGCAGTCCCTGAAACAGAGCTTTGCAAAGCACCAGCACACGGGGAATACCTAGCTGTGGTCTCCTGGTCTCCTGGCTGCCTCATCCCATGCTTTCCCCTGCTTTCCTACATTCTCATGCTCCTGGGAAGGCAGAGGGTCCCCTCCTTCACCTAGGTCCTACACAATGTCCAAAGCAATGAGCTGCCTTGCTTCTTCTACCAGCCACAGCTTTTTAAAAGAAGTGAAACAAATAAAACAGATACCGTCCATTGCAGCTAACAAAATAAAATGCCCGTGGAGTTACATGGCTGTATTTCTGATAATGATAGAAATACATGTTGGCAGATATGCCTAGCATCGCAGGCTTTGTGGTTGGATATCCTTGTGGTGACTCTTGGAAAACCCTTACACACCCAGGATTGCCACCAGCATGTGAGACATGAGACTCAGGGTCTCTTACCCAGTTATATTTGCATCTACATTAAAGCAGCTCACTGAGGCTTCTTGATAAAAGTTCACAAGACTTGCAAAATAATTTACCACTCCAAGTAAGTGTTTTGCCCTAAAGACAGCCTTTCCTGCCCTTCCTCTCTGTCCCTTCTCCCTCCTCTCTAAATACAAACCGAAGTTGAAACAAATGGCAACAGCAACAATAATAAAATGCAAAAATCTTTGCTGATTACCTGGAATAACCCCACACAGTCCCTCCGTTTCACTGGAATGGTGTGGCAGAAGGATAGGGTGCACTCTTGCCTAACTAATTTTTCTTCTGTAGCTGTTTTCTGAAAAATGACATTATTTTACACGGGTGAATTCAGTCCTCTCTTCCCGGGTTTCTCAGTGCCACTTCTCTCCTTGCGTGACACTGGTGCTTCTCTCTTATGCATGAGAAGACTGCTGTACCAGTGATGAATGAGTCAGCCAAGAAAGTAAGAAGTGTCCTGACCTCAGTTAACTGCTATAAAATATTTTTCAAGATAAAAACCAAATTGATTTTTATTTCTGTTGCTGTGAATATAAAGTCAGGCCTCCCATGAACAGGTTTGAATTTAGTGGTTTACGAGGTAAGTTGGCTATGCATTTTAGCTTTTAATTATTTATTTACCCTACAGTTCCTTAACCAAAGATACTTTCCATAGCAGCCTTCTATGTCACGTTACTGGTAATATACAGCGACTTAAAGTAACACATACCTACGCACAAATCATGGGGTGTGTGGGCTTGACATTGTTTGAAAGGTCATCTCTATTTACCACCAAACATATTTTCCTGCTTATTTAATAATGGCATTTTTGGACAACAACGTGTAAAATATTTCCATGTCATAGTCAATAAACAGCTTTTCTAATTAAAAAGGTGAGGAAGGTTTATATTTGGGGGAGAAGGGAAATAATGGATACAAGACACAGCTGCTGATATTTGGATACTACTTTGTGAGTGTAATATAATACTAACTACTCAGACATAAATCCCGTGCACTCAGCAGCCCACTAGGCAACTGCTTGCCTCATGTCCATATTTTAATTTTTCTTGGAAGTGTGCGCACACTGGGAACCTGGTCACTCAACAGCTGGATTATGGCATCAGTGGTCTTTAAATTCTGTTTAACGGCAATTCACATGCTTTCCTGGTGAGCACTGTCCCGTCGTTTCTTGACCACTTCTAGTTGTCCCTGTCTGGTTTATGTGCGTGAGAATGGGCCTGGATCCAGTAAAATATTTAAGCATGTGCTTAACTCTGAGTACCTGATAAAGGAGAGGTCTTGGGAAGTGCTGACACAAACACTCCTCTAAGTGCCTGTCAGTTATGTCTGAGAGCTCTTCGACTGAATGGGCTGCAAAGATGAGAGGAAGAATTGGTGTTGTGATAGACAGAGTCCATCACAGAGGATCTGCACAGAAGAAAGAAGCACAAGCAGGAGGTAGCTCAGCCCTGGGGCAAGAGTTAGCCATATTCTGGAAGTGCTGAGCCGCTGACCCAATCACAGTGCCTGCTATAAATGCTCAAGCCCATGTTTCTCACAGCTGGAGACAAGACCTTCTGAGCAGTCCCTGCCACTTTAAGAAGAAAGTCTCTCCTATGCAGGTGAGATGCCTCCCAGCATCATACCAACAGTGAATGTCATTAACATGCTCTTCCTTTCTGTGCTGAAGTCATCCTTGGCTCTGCTGCACAGAGATGAATCCCAGAAGCAGCTCTTGCACGTTCTACTCCTCATCTCCCTTGGGTCTGCAGCTTCCTTGACCTGCATAACCCACCTCCACCTCCATGAGCTCCTTCTCCACCCACCTCAAGGGTTCTGTTCTCATCCCCAGCCATGTAGCATCTCCAGTGTGGCAGTACACCAGGTGCCTCAGTGGAAACCAGGCAAAAGAAATACAGCACATTTTCTTTGTGCACTGTATCATTAAATAATCATTAAATTTTTTATTTGGTGCATGATTTGTTTTCACTAGCTTTTAAATGCCTGTTGTATTAATTTGTTTCTCCTGATGTTATTGATGGACTCCATTCAATAAAACTGTGAAATGATTTTTTCTCTCATTTTGACTGCTGTCAGTACTCCCACTTGAGATAAATCATGGTTAGATCCTGGAGAAAACTATTAAAAGAAAACAAACATCTACGTCAGGCCTCATCCACTGTGACTGGTTCAAGAGAAGCTGACTGCATTTACTCAGTTGGGCAATTTAAGATGCTTCATAAACTTCCGTTGAAAAATAGAATTGTGTTTTACTGAAGACATAAAAAAAAAGTCATCTATCAAGTTTTTCCCTGTTTGCAGATGTTCAGTGATTTTCTCTCAGTTTCATGCAATTTAAATTAGTATTTGAACTAGTTAGACAAAAATGCTTCAAAACCAAAGAAAGAATACTGTCCACATGAACATTTTCTATGCTTTCTTCAGTCTCTTAATACAGAAAAACTGGACAATTCATATAGGACTCAGAAAGAATTGTATATTAACACTGCAATTTTACTTTTGAAGAGAACCTTGTTTGACAACGGTTACACATATTTTCCTTCCAAACCATTTAAAATTAAACATGTTTCATTACATTTACTATATTAAGGCCATTTAATAAAGTATGACTTTAATTTTAATATCCATCAAAATATAAAACTTTTAATATAGAAGATCTTCTTTAATCCCACTAAAGAAAAGCACTGGAGCAAACTCTTTGCCAGAAACACAGATACTCTCAAACAACATCTCTAATGGACTACTGGAAATTTTGTCATTAACCACTCTGAGTTACAATAAAGTGAGGCTGAATTCTGTCTGTTTTCATAATTGCTCTACCAAGGGCCTAAATACAGTGAATTTTATAAGCAAAAGATTCTTTTTACTGTCACTGAATATTATATAGCTGGGGGATTAGTTTCTAAGAAGATGAATATGCTTTCACAACCTTTCTTGACTCCTCAGTCCTTTGAGGTGATCTGTGACCTGATGCTTCCTTCTAGGTCACAAGTGACTTCATTTCCCAGTGCTGCAATAGGCAGGGATAGTGCTGGCCCTATACACTCAGGATTTATTCCCCTGGTGTACTGCAATGCTATGTAAAGTTTCCCAAGTAGCTCTGTAGACATCCCCTGTGTAAACATATTTGGCATCAGTAAAATAACAGAAAGGTGCTATATAAATCTAACCTTATCTAATTCATTTGGTGAAGGTATGTAAGATGGTGTGTGTGTTACCAGGGATCACATAACATTATTGCAACCAAATTCCCACACTTGTCTTTTGTTGTGACTGTTTTTCTTTTGTTTTTCCCCCACAATAATCTGCATATCTTCACTCAGAGATTTGTGTGTTACATAGATTAGCATCTTTTGGGGCAAGAATCTCTCAGGCATTTTAAGCAGCATGCACAAGCATTTGAGGTTATATATATCACAAAAATGAAATTAGGATACATAATGCTCAGCCGATCTGAATGTTTTGTCAGATCAACATTTAATCATTTAATAAAAATAAAAAAATTAATGATTTTAATAAAAATTCCACATGGGGGACTGGATCTATTTTTTTATTAATAAGAAGATTTGAGTTTCTTATGACAGTAATGATTAAAAGACATAATATCTCAGCAGAGTCTCCTTTTCCAGACTTGGATGAATCACGGTAGGATAGACAAGAATGATTTTCTCATGCTCTAATTCTGATAAAAGTCATTACTACAGCAGGTTGGGTGAGTTTTCTCCTTTCTCAGGGGTAAGACTGCGCAACACAAAGCAGAATTTTTTCCCCAGAATCCTTTTGCACAGCTCTCAAGGAGCCAGTCCTTCTGAGGGTGAGGCACTGTCTGCTAAATGGATCTGCAGTCCTTTCCTTGGAAAGGCTCGCAGTTGTGTCACATCGGTGAAAAACAACAAAAAACCAACCCACCCACCCAACCGAAAAAACACCCCACAAAACCAGCCACAAAACCCAAACAGACAGTTTTGAATTTGTTCCAAAGTCCCTCCTAAACTTGCTGTGCTGCTTCGGGTCAAAGTCACAAAATGTGCTTCATCTCTCTCGCAGCCAGTGCTTTAGGGAATTATCCCACACCCACCAGGGCAGACTTGGCTTTCTGAACCCCAAGTAACCAAAGGGACTCCATAGACACTGGGACAGCTACACGGGAGGTGAAATTCAGAGAGGAGACAGGTTCAGAAGGCACATGTGCAACATCTTCTCAGCTTTCCCAGCAAGCAGGCTACCTGAGGAGACTCCCTTTAGACCGAGAGGTCCCTCCTAGCCAGTAATGCCAGTGTTGCTGATGGTGCAGGGCACAAGGATCGGGCCCCTCATGCCATTGAGTTGAGCTCACTTGAAGGAGAGAGTCACCTGGGCGCAGTCTGATCCCCAGAGTGGGATTGGGACACAGGTCTGCAGAAGCACCTGAGCTCCACCCATAAAACTGACACCTGAATCCTGTTTTTACCAACAAACACATAGCTTTAGAGAAAGGTGGGTGGAGAGGGCAAGAAAAGCATGTTCACAAAGTTGTGTAAGCTCATTCTGCGCACAGCTTGATAGTTGCAATATCAATTATGCTCCTCAGCTTCCAAGAAACAGCTGACCACAAGGATGAAACTTGTGTGGGAGGAAGAGGGAACATGCTTGGCAGCTGGCCTTGGACGTAGGAATTGCTGCCACAGGAGGACAGGTTAGTAACAAACTGGCCTTATTTGGAGCACAGTGTAAGATTTCCCAGTTTCAGCCTCAGTTCCTTCCATGATAATAACTCTCAGACGGGAGGAAGGAGGGGACAATGGTGAGATTTTGCTCTCTGCACAACTTCCACATTTATAAGGTACTCGGTCGCAGTGATGATGGGGATATAATCGCTTTCTCCTATAGATCTAGGAGACTTGTAGTTGTGACTTGCCTTTTCCCTTGTACTAAGATAACCTGGGTATGTAGTGCTAGATACTTATACTCTCAAAGGGTATTGTCCTCATGAGAGCTACAGTGACTCTGGGGAAGGGAAGATTGTTCTCCTTTTTTTGGACATATTTTAGGATGATCTAGAAATAATAGTAATGATTAATAATACTGTGTGTTATGGTTTCACAAAGAGGAAACATTAAACTTGGGATACCTTGGAGAAAACATAATGTTAAACAGAGTTTTATGGTTGTTTAAAAATGCTTATGAATATAAAGACTGATTTTTTTTTTCCTTGGGCCTTTACACGCTGCTGATATAGAAAGAACAGTCATCAGTCATTTTTAGCTGCTGCTCTCATAAGTAGGAACCAATAAAACATTTTAGGTTGAACACATACATGTTATGTTTAGAACAACCACCCACTATGTACCATATGCTGTCACACTCTCTTCACAGAATGAAAAAGACTGAGGTTCCCCACTTGTTTTTAAGGTGTTTCTCTTTAATACCCTCATCACTGTAGTTAATTTATTTTAAAATTTACAGATGACAGACACTATTTCTTTTCTAAAGTAGACTGAAATGCAGGTAGTCAGTGTTTCATGAGCATGGTGTTGTAATGCTTCTAGCTTTATATTACCTATTTCATGAAGAAAGTTTACTGAAATGGACCAAGCTCTACAACTAAATTGGAAATCTAGTACAAACTACCTCATTATAGCATGTGAATGAGCTATAGAGTACCTGAATGTCTGGGGCCCAATCCAGCAAGGCACTTTGCAAGCATGCAAAGAGTCTTGAAAAAAAATAGAAGTTATCCTGCAAGGCTGCAAGTATTTTGCGGAACACACTGTAGGTATTTTGCAAGATTGGGCCAAAATAGAACTTTGTGAAACTGGGAGTTAATGAAATAATATGAGATTCTTTAAGTCATGGTGTCATCTACGGGTTATTTTGTAATAGCTAATACTTTCCATAAAGCTAAAACAATGTTGAGGTCTAGGAAAGAGCAGCTCATGGGCCATATCTTAGGCTGTGCATAGAATCATAGTATCATAGAATCCTAGGTTTGAAGGGACCTCAAGGATCATCTGGTCCAACCTTTCCAGGTAAGAGCACAGTTTAGACAAGATGGCCCAGCATCCTGTCCAGCTGAGTCTTAAAAGTGTCCAATGTGGCAGAGTCAACCACTCCCCTGGGGAGATTATTCCGATGGCTGACTGTTCTCACTGTGAAACATTTCCCTCTCATGTTGAATTGGAATCTCCCCAAGAGAAACTTGTGTCCATTCCCCCTTGTCCTCTCCATGTGACTCCTTGTAAAAAGGGAGTCTCCATCTTCCTTGTAGCTACCCCTTAGGTACTGGCATGTGGTGATGAGATCCCCTCTGAGCCTCCTTTTCTCTAGGCTGAACAATCCCAGTTCTCTCAGCCTGTCCTCATATGGCAGGCTTCCCAGTCCTTTGATCATCTTGGTGGCCCTTCTCTGGACCCCCTCCACCCTGTCCACATCTGTTTTGTATGGCGGGGACCAGAACTGTACACAGCATTCCATAGCTTCATGTTTGGAGGGGTAGGGAGGGCTAAACCACCCATAAGACTGCCCCAGGAGCAAGGCAACTGCTGGGTCCATCTAGCAGGGTCTTCCTGCCAACATGGGACCCACAGGTTAAGCCTTGGCTTGGGTGTACTGTGAAGGTGTGATGGTAAACTAAAGCTAAAATTGACCCACAGTCCTGGCAAGCATGGAAGGATGGGATTCCTGGGAGGCACATAGTGGAGGGGGTCAGATCACACATGGCCCTGTGCTAACATGGTCATTTGGCATTTAATAAAACCTCTTTCCTGAGTTTAAAAGGACAGTTATTGATACACATTTTCACTGCATCGCACTAATGTGCAGAATACTTTTGAGATGAGATGGACTTTTTCCCTCTCCAAGACACCTTCTGCATTTCTACCCTGCCTCTTTAAAACAGAACCGGTAGGTCTGAGGTACGCCCAGGCCATCGGGGGGCTGCCTGGTTACCAGGACAGTTTTTTCCATTTTATGCTCTGCCACACTGTCTTTTTCTACCCATGTTATGCTCCTGCACTTTTTTCTTTGAATATTTTCAGACCCTGTGCATATACATGAGCAGAACAATACAGATTTAGCTCGTGTCCTCAGAAAGTGGGTTAAACCACAGACTAGTATACTGCTGCTTGCTGCACACCGCTACGGGAGCAAAGTGGGGGAGACGATGTGACTTCAGCTTACGGAGAAGCAGTCATACCGTGCATATGCAAGTGATTACTTTTTGAAACAGAACTAGCCTCATGGAAAAATCTATTTATTGCTAAGCTTTCATAAAGGTTACCATAATTATAGAACAATTAGGCAGCAGGATCTACCGGGCAGGGTCTTTATCAACCCTGAGAAGCTTCTAGCACTCTCTGAGATACTCTAAGCAATGACACCCAGCCTCATCAGACTGTCCAGTGAGTCTACATCATGCTCCCATGCTCATTGAATCAGCTAGATATATCAAGGAAATAATCTGAAGAGCAATAGCTGAGCAATAAATCAGATGGTAGGGAAGAGAGTACCTTGCCTAGTTATAAAATGTAATTTTTCTGAGATGGTGGTTTTGGGAGAGCGTTTCAATTGGGTGATTGTGTTACTGGATCAGTTTAGCTCGGAGGGAACTTCATACTGGTGCAGCAGCTTCTTTGCAAGTGAGTAGATGGTGAGATGGTTGTGATCTGCCATTTCTTCTGGAAATACAGTCCTTATCGTGGTGGCAAAAGACACAATTTATCTGTATGGCATACTTACTCTGCTGATGGTAGTACACATGTAATCATAAAAGAACTTTCCCACATCTGTTCTCCACCTGTTCACCACCCTCTTCTTGCCTAGATCCCTCCTAAAATGCCACCCTTCCCACCTTGCCTACCAGAAGGGAGTATATTTACCAAACAAACGACCTTGTTGTGGAGCCATCGTGCTCGTCACACACCTTAATTAACTGTGATCGTATTTTGGTAATCTTTGGCTTTCCTTGCCTCATCAGCTGAATTGTTTATCAATGTCACCAATTGCCTCATGTGTAAAACTGAAGAGTAAACACAGTGAGGCAAGGACTGAATCATTTCTGATTCTTTGGTAAAGCTCCTGAGCTCACTAAAAAAAACCCCCAAACCCAAAACATTCTTTTGCAGAGGGAGATCATTATAACTTACTGTAAAACACTGGTAAAGGAGGGAAATTGAGGGATGAAATGGCTTCAGTGTTATCCAATGTGGCACTGCTGGATCTAGGAGTAAATAAAGCTCCCTTTCCTTAGTTCAGAGCTGCTGGAACCCATGGCTCCTTTACTAATAGCTGCTTGGGAACCAGCAGAGCCTCAGGATCCACTTTTTCAAACTGACCTAATCATGTATCTCCATCTTACAATTTATCCATTAACATTTAAAGAAGCCCCTGCAACACATTTTCAAGAGTGGCTATGTCAAACTGTCTTGGTATCAATTTCTTTGCTGGATTTGCTAGATACTCAAGCAGAGCACGTAAGTGTCGTATGTGAATTCTAAATAAGCATTAAAGAATGAGTTATTCCTAGTGTTACCGTTGCTCCTTACACAGGCCTACTGCAAAGTGTGTGCTCTGGTTTCATTTTGGGAGAAGTGGCATGCAGGAGGTGGCGGGATGGAGTCTCGCCTGTGGATATTTTGAAAATCACCGCTCGTTTTGTGGAGTCTGAGGTGAACACTATCCCTGTGAAATCAGAGCAGGCAACCAGCAGACTGCACAGTTTCTGTTCATGGTCACTGCCCTTAAGCATCTATAAATACACAAACTGCGTGCATGCATGTGGAGGCTGGGAATCATACCCTTATCATGAAGGTGAGAAAAGGGGGAAAAAATCTAGGTTGATAAATGAAAATAAGAGAGAACGTGAGGACAAAGATTTATGGAGTATAGACTTTCAAGCTCCAGGCACAATGCACATTTGTTCAAAAACAACAAATCCGCAGGGTAGTTAGAAAATGTAAAGCACAATATACCTGGTAAGGGATATTTGTCCTGATGATTTATACTCGTGTAACATTCCCTTCCAATTAAATTTGCAGCCATTCAGCTATACCTATATTTTTGATCTGTTAGTTTTGTAAGAGTAATGCACTCAGTCCCATTAAGAAGAAATGAACCAGATAAGCAAACTCCTAGATGGGAGCATGGTCGGGCGATTCTGCAAAGTCTGTGTTCTGACAAACTCCTCTTTTCCCTGCCCCACGGGCTTATGCTTTATTCTCCCAGGACTTACAGGCAAGTGGGAATATTGAGGGGAAAAAAAAAAAAAAAAAAGCTGGCATTCTTGCAAGAATAGTTTGGAGCTCATCAGACAATCTATGCATATTTTCACAAATATTTTTAGCAGGAGGGGGCGGGGGAAAGAAAAGTACATAATTTAGACCTGCAAAGAGGCATGTTTAACTTGCACTCTACTCTGGCCACTTACATGGAACTTTACTCCCCTCCACTCTCTAAACACAGATAATTGCCATGGCAACCACTGTATTTCAAGACTCTTACACATACACTCACACCTTTCTTAAAGAAACACAGAGCACAACAATGTGGGATCGACACAGTAAATCACTGGGCTGTTTTTTATTTGTTGTTAGCTAACTGTCAGGATTTAGGGAAGATCTGGAGCCTTTCAACCCGTATCAGTTTTGGGCCAAAACCAGAAGATGTTTAGACAGACACTTTGACATCTTTACTAAAAAATTGGATGTTGTTTGGTAGCTCTGGGCAAAGGAATGACTGATGATGTCTCCGGGTGCAGGGTGAGAAGATTCCTGAGCTCGGGAAGGAGATTAAGGGCCTAATACTGAAAACCAACGAGCCACCTTTAGGATTAGACACTAATTTATCAGAGCAAGGAGCTGTGACATTCAAGGAACTCCCTGGTAACACAGTGAACTTTCAACATTGTCGGACGCAGAGGGTAAATGCGCTGGACAAGTATCTGCAGCTCTATTGCTACTTGCTATTTGCAAGTTTTTATTCCAGTAGCCCTACTGAAATACAGACCCCGTCTGCTAGGTCCTGTGCAAACACACGGCAGGAGAAAAAAATCTCTGCCTCCAACGCTAACGATACGACCTGCTCAGAAAAACACCCCTGCCCATCGCGCCTGGGACACGCGAAGGGCAGGCAGAAGAAGAGGTGCCAGGGCACGAGGCGGGCACAGAGCCGGCGTGTCAGCGCCAGCCCCAACTCTGCCCCACGCTGCGCCTCCCCAAGGGTTTCCTTGTTGACTCTGCGTGTCTGACACGGGTCCAGGAAAGTGGCACCTGTGGGAAGGTGGCAGGCCTTCGCCCGGAGGGCGGCATCCAGCGTGGAGGTATAAACTCAGTTGTTTTTATTCGTTTATCTTTGATAAGTGAATCAGGAAGTAAAAAGGACAAATGGTTTGTTTGGGAGCGGAACACGCTTTATGGTTTTTCTTCGTGTTAATGATCTTCATCGCGGTGTTTGCAGTCTGGACTTCTGTCTCAGTTTGTTCTTGTGTACTTTATGAAGCATTATGAGGCGTTATTTTGAAGATGTGAGCTTCCAAGGAAGGAAGGTCTGCAATGTTTGAAAGAAGCAATATCTCAAACAAGCTTGCGTGGCTAAAGTACAATTAAGCCCTGAATGCTGAAGTATCCCTATAAATCAAAATAACACCCCTTCTCCCCCCCCTTCAAAAAATTCTCTGTCTGGGAGTAGGGATATTAATTTGCCTAGATGACATGTTGATTGTGGCTTGTTCTTGGAAGATTCTTTCCTTCCACCTCTGAGGTGCAGCTCATCCCCCTTTGGCCTTTTGTATTTGTAATAAATTTCAGGGGTCCGCTCTGATCTTGTCCCTGAACTGGAAGTGTTCACAGCAATTTCAGTCTGCTAAACCATATATGTTTAGTTTCCACAGAAAGAAATATTTGCATGAAATAATAAAAAGTTTTCCTTCCTTCCCTGGAAAGTTTGATCACATGGGAATCCAGCTGACACAGAATCATTCCCTTTTCTGCAGGTCTGGAGAACTCTGCTCTCTCCCATCACAGATTCACCAAGGGGAAATGATGCCTGACCAATCTGATATAGCCTTCTATGATGGCATGGCCAGCTGGGTAGACAAGGGGAGAGTGGTGGATGTTGTCTACCTTGACTTCAGCAAGGTTTTTGATACTGTCTCCCATAACATCCTCATAGGGAAGCTCAAGAAGTGTGGGTTGGATGAGTGGACAGTGAGGTGGATTGAGAACTGGCTGAATGACAGGGCTCAGAGGGTTCTGGTCGGCAGGGCAGAGTCCAGTTGGAGGCTGGTAGCTAGTGGAGTTCCCCAGGGCTTGGTACTTGGCCCAGTCTTGTTCAACTTGTTCATCAATGACCTGAATGAGGGGACTGAGTGTACCCTCAGCAAGTTCGCTGATGACACAAAACCGGGAGGAGTGGCTGATATGCTGGAAGGC